>NC_058384.1:21283803-21590007 GCF_018350175.1 Felis catus | reverse complement strand
TCAGTGTTTTTGATCCTTTCTGATTCTTAGTCTACCTTTACAACCTTGTTTGGAAGTACGGGTTATCTCCACTTTGTACAAATATCATTTTTAATTTGTTGAAACAGCAGGGTAATCCATTTTGTAGACTTTTTACATGTATTTGGTTCAATATTATGAAAGTATTGAGAAAAGAAATTTAAAGCAATTATGTAAGAATTTACAGAAAAGCAGTTTGGGGAAAAGGGCCTACGGATGAATGCAGCTGGGAGGACATGCTGTATAGACACTTGCATCTGTAATTAAGATGTCTTTTTTTATGACTTAATTTTATTTATTTAGAGAGAGAGGGTGTATAAGCAGGGGAGGGGCAGAGGGAGAGAGGGAGAGAGAGAGAGAGAGAGAGAGAGAGAGAGAGAGAATCCCAAGTAGGTGCCACAGTGCAGAGCCAATGTGGGGCTTGAACTCACAAACTGTGAGGTCATGACCTGACCTGAAGCCCGAGTTGGACACTTAATCGGCTGAGCCACCCAGGTGCCCCTGTAATTAAGATTTCTTAATGTCCATCAGTCCCTTGTTATATATACCGTAAACCTCAAACGGGTATTGTATTCCTTTCCATTCAACTGTCATGAAGAAGAGGCAGATGAATTTAAAATTGATGGAGGTCACAAATTTAGATCTTAAAAAGGTAACACCAGAGTTATCGGTAGTTCATGGCACAGTCTTCTAAATCACTGCTTTCAGTATGTAATGGGAATTCATGTTCAGATAAGAACTTCAAAGTATTGTTAGACCCTTGATCCTTAGCAGAAGATGGTACTAACATATTTTAGGAAGATGCCACATAGCAAAAATTCTCATTTAAAGAGATTTCTTGGTTAGTTAACAATTTAACTGCCGATTATTAAGATGTCTTTATTATTATTATTATTATTATTATTAATTTTATATTTTATTTTATTTATTATTAATTTTATATTAATAATATAATTATTAATATTATTATTATTATTAAGATATTATAGTCTACCACTTGGTACTTATTTTTTGAGGTGGTGTTCACCAAGGATTTATATTTTAAATACATGAAAGCTCATAATATTTATATGGGATTTTTTTCTTACCCTTACCACTAATGATGTCTCTGCTATCAATGAAAAGTAATAAAAGAATCAACTTTGTGAGACTCCTTCAGTGTTTGCAGAAATTCTTCCTGTTGAAATTATTTACTTACTTATTTTTAAAGTTTACTTATTTTGAGAGGGAGTGAGCGAGAGTAGGGGGGAGGGGCAGAGAGAGAGGGAAAGATTGAATCTGAAGCAGGCTCTGTGCTATCAGTGAGGAGCCCAGTGCGGGCTCAGTCTCACAAATGATGAGATCGTGACCTGAGCCGAAATCAAGAGTCAGATGCTTACCTGACTGAGCCACCCAGGTGCCCCTAAGTTATGTTTTAGATTGACAGATTGGTTTGGTTGATTAATACCTCGTGAACAATTGTCAGAATGAAAAGAACACACTTGTATAAATCATAATTTTCTGAGGAAAATACTGTTTTATTAATATGGTATATAGCACTCCTAGAAAAATGGTAGGAAAAATATATCTTTTTAATACTTAGAAAAAGAACAGATATTAAAGGAAACAATTTAGAAAATCTGTGCTCTCTCTGTCACTTAAGAATTTTACTTGCTGAGGGGTGCGTAGGTGGCTCAGTCGGTTAAGCCTCTGACTCTTGGTTTCAGCTCAGGTTACGATCTTACCGTTTATGAGTTCGAGCCTCGTGTGGGGCTCTGTGCTGACAGCTCAGAGCCCGGAGCCTGCTTTGGCTTCTGTGTCTCCTCTGTCTGCTCCTCCCCTGCTCATGCTCTATCTCTCAACAATAAATAAACATAAAAAAAAAAAAAAAAAGAATTTTACTTGTTGGGTTAAAAAGAAAAATCCAGAGCTAATATTACCAGGAATTGGTGATCACTGGGCTGTATGCATTTACTCCTTCACCAATTCAGGAAGTTTTAATTCAGACTGACTACGTGCTAGGCACTGTGATCCCTGTAGGGGAGACCTGGGTGAATAAAGCAGGTGTGATTAATTCCCTCTTGGAAGAGAGAGTTAATAATTAAGCAAACAATAAACAGATGATAAAGGAAGCAACCTGATTCCAACAGTTGAGAATAATCTGGAGAGGGGCAGGACAGAAAAGTTTCCCTGAGGTGAAACGTAAGCATAAAGTGAGGCTGTGAGGGATGAGAAGCCAAGAGAGAGGAGAGAGCGTAGGAGGTGAATGGAGAGAGAAGGGTGTGGCTTGCACTGGGGGCTCCAGGCAAAGCACTGGTACCTGAGCCTGCGAGAAAGCAAGCAAGAAGCTGGATGGAAAACCAGAGATTGGGGTAATGTCGTGGGTGCAAAGGAAGCAAAGTGGTTCCAGGGAAACAGAGGGTAGAAAAGTGACTTCACTTGAAAACTTGGTGGTCATTAGTGATCTTGATTAAGAGCAGTTTCAGTGGAGTGATGGGGACAGAAAGTGTGCGTGAGGTTGCCCGTGGATGGGGGGGTGAGGACTCTGGGAGCATGGATACCCTGTGAACAACTGGCCTTCTGGAGAAATCTGTTGGTAAATGCAGCAGAAACGTGGAAACATGGAGGGAGGAGGAATATGAAGCAGAGGGACTTCTATGGGCTTGCTCATCAGGTCATCAGGAGAAAGTCATTTTGTTCAGAAAAGAGAGGTATGACTATCATGTACTTACAGAAGAGAGAGGGCTTTTGTGTCCCAAGAGCCACTTGCGGGGTCAGGTCTCTTAACAGGAGGAGGAATTCTGCTTCCTTGGTGAAGGCAAACAGGACTCAAGTGCAAGTACAGGGAGTTTGCTGATTTGGTGGTGGGAAGATAAGACACTTCCCTCTGGTGTTGTTTTCTCAGCGAAGGGAGATGAGGTCACCAGCTAAGAGAGGGGGGTGGGGAGAGGCAAGGTGGAGAAGAAAGCCATTTTCTAGAATGGGGATGCAAATTCACAGGAAAAACTTAGAAAGATACTGGGTAGTGTCCAGGGCCTCTGTGAATGTTGAGAGTGTGAACCGAAAATAAAACCAGTCTGCCAGGTTATGTGGTTTTTCTCTAGCTAAATGCTGGGAGGAAACCCAGAGAAGCTAGAATGGCTGAATTCTTCTAGAGTGGGAGTTTTGAAAGCAAGCAAGCAAGCAAATCTGGAAATCCTTAAGATGAACAGGCAGTACCCTGAGCCAAAACACAAAATGAAAACAAAACACCTAAAACAATGCATAGAAATTCACGAGCTTATAGAATACAGATCTTTTTATCTAAGGTAATTATTAACTAGCAGGGAGTAATTACAAGTTGGCTTGATTTCCAGCATTTTGTAGGAAGGGATTGAATTTGTTGCTTTCACTCTTGTTGGATTCTTACCTTTCCAGTTGCCTGGACTGGATATCACTTTGGCAAATCTCAATGCCTTTACCTGCTCCAGGAGCCATCATACTGGGCTTTTTACTCTTCTTGTCTTAGTTGCTAGAACTGTCATTGTCATTTTAAATTCTGATTGCCTAACAGTTGCTGTGCCGGCCTTTATTGGGTGCCTAGGTAAGTTCTTATGTCTGCCTTATATCATACCCTTCGGCTTTCCTCCGCTTTTGCTTACTTCTCCAGGCTCCTGGAAGCCATCAGTGCTCCCTCAAGATAGTTTAGTGCTTTATAGAATTTGAACCATTACAGCTCTATAGTAGAAGGCTGGCCAAAACATGTGGTAGTAATAATCGACCATCAGAAAAAGGTTTTCTTTTATAGCCTTGCTGTCAGGATGTTCTTTCATCAACCTGAAATACATCCTTGATTTTGCAACTAAAAGTCATTTCCTTTTCTTTTTTAATCCTTAGAACTTCGGAGAACAGCTGGTTACCATAATCGACATGTTTTTTTCAGGAATGAAAATATTATTGAAATATTGACTCTTACATTTCTTCAAAGTTTAGAAGAAAATCTTGTTTTTTCAAAATTCATTATATATATATACATATATATGTGTGTGTGTGTGTGTGTGTGTGTGTGTGTATATATATATATATATATAATTTGTAAATCCTTATAACATTCAAGTTCTTCAGTTTTGCACTAAGGATGGCTGGGCACTTTCCTGAATGAGAGCAATGAGTCTGTGTGGGTCAAGCCTGGCAACATGCAGAGGAGGGGAAGCTCTTTGTGGTGCTTGCCACTCAAGGTTCTTCTCTGGCCTCCTTTCCTCCTACCTCAATGAGACACGCCATGAATTGGAAAGTCATTCTGTACTTTATTCCTGGGTTCTGGCCATATTTGTTAGGCTGTGGTTTAGATGTAGTTATCTAACTTCTTCCTGTCCAAAAATGAAGGGGACATCTGCAAACTGAAGGGGAGAGTGTAGCACTGTTTTTGTTAATTTCATATTTTTTGCAAGCTCACTGGGAGGGAGGGACGTTTATGTCACCAGCAGAGAAGCTCAGTAGAAATATTCTTACAGACTCTACCAGTGTCCCTGGTACTGTTCTCTAGCTTGTTGCTCAAAGGTTGAGAAAATGTAAATTTCCTATTTTGAAGCAAATGATGGTGTTTCTAATTTATTCCAGCCTGTGTTTTTTTACATGCAACGTCTAAATATCCAGATTGGGTTTACACATTCATTATGGTGCTAGCAGAGGTAGGTAGCACAAAAAAGAACTGGTTTTTGTTGTTGTTGTTGTTGTTTTGTTTTTTGTTTTTATCATTTTACCCTTTATGGTGCTGTGAGCTCTTCTGTCCTCAAAAATTTTACATTGAACTTTAGAACTTTAGTTCCACAGAAGTAGAGGGGGAAAACATACCGCAAGTCTCTGAAGCGTATATAAGTATCATATAAGGGGTCTACTAGACTGCATAGACTCCATGTATTTTGATAAAATCAGTTTTCTTTGTAATCCAATGTTTTTATTTCATGAACTTGATAATGTCATACTCTACTCAGGGCTTAGCTTTGCCAGATGGCCAGAATAAGTGGTCCGTGGTACAAAAAAGATCAAGAACTCCTGAGGGTATTGCCTTCAAATGCACATTTACACAGCTCTTCATCCTTCAAAAGACGGGGTTTCCGGTTTATTTTAAAAAGCGAATTGCCAGTCACAGTATCTAGAAGCAAATTTCTAAAGCTCCTTACAACCTGAGAAAAGAACAGTGGATTTGAATTTCTATTTCATGTAACACAATCCAGGACAAGTAGAATGCTCGTTTCCAGCTTAGTGGTTTCACTTCCTGGTAGTGCCTCGGATGGGTGGGTGTATGGCTCCTCTTATCTTCCACAGTCCTGCTATATTTATTTGTCAACCTTTTCCACTTCAAGTTCACAGTCAACATCCATATTTTAACTACCTCACTAGCTGCCTGAAATAGTTATTGTGTTAGTTGAAGAGTGAAACAAACCCAAAATGTTGATAATTTCATTCAGTAATAAAATGGTTCTCATGAAACATTTAAGCCAACATGACGATTTTCCTGGGGGTTTTCCCTAGACTGTTTACTTTAGAAAAAAGATACGGCTTTCCCCTCCTGTGGCAATCTTGAGTACGTCATGAAAAAAGGGCAGCAATTAAGGGGGAGTGGAACCCTCAACAAAACACAAATACTCTCTAGGGGAGCATTTTTTGCAAACCTCCTGGTCTGGAGAGAGAAAGCTGTGGAAGTAAACATGCTTCTCAAAACATTCTCTTTTTGCTAGCGTTTTGTGTCATGTCATTAGGTATATTTAAAAAGTGGTAACACCAAGGGCATTATTGTATCTGTTTCTTTTAAGTAAAAGGACGTTATTCTACGTTTTCTGAAAATGAACCTAATATAGTTAACACTTGTCAATGTGGTATTATTCCACACTCGCCTATGTGGCAAGGGGAATTTTTTTTTTAAATAGTCCATCTCATATTTGCAAGTTAACATCTTATAACTATAATTCAAATTCGGAAAAGTGTAAAAGATGAAAATGACTCTTTTAAAACTTTATTTGACCAACCATAGAAATTCAGTTTTTCATTTCTCTCAAATTCATATCTTGAGTCTATTCTGCACCATCAAACAATAACTTGGCAACTTCAGATTTTGGTCAGGCTAATATATATATATATATATATATATATATATATATATATATATATATCCTTTTTATTTTGGATGCATCTCCTGTTTAGCCTGAGTATGTGAAGGGCAGGGGAGAGGAGGGAATGTGGTAAGGTATAAAGAAAGAGTAGCTGGTTGAGAGTGAGAGACTTTGTTCAGCTGTTTCTCCTACTGGGTGAACTTGGCTAGTGTCAAGAGGAAAAATTTCTTTCTACCCTTCAAGATTCTTCTGGCTGGTCTACGAATTAAATTGTCATGAGACAGATTAACAAGAGAAAAAAACCCCAAAGTTTAATTATGTGTGCATAGAAACAAGTTCCAAAGAAATGACCAGGCTAGGTAGGCAGTTTGTATACTTTTTAGACAGAGACAATAAATCTGTGAGAAATCGACAGGACAAAGAAAACTTATGTTTAGGCACTTTAATTGATAAGGAATCCTAAACTAATTTGGGTTGGGGTACTAAATTAGTAAAAGTAACAAAGATTGTTCAAATAGCCTTTTCAGCTCGGAATTCCCTATCTTTGGTGATGGGGATGTCTCTCTTTACCTTCTGGTCCAGTGAGGGTACCTTTCACATGGGAGATTTATTTCTTGCTTTCTGTAGACAAAGGTGGGGATGGGAGGGTGGGATGTGGCAGTCAGAGTGTTCTTTTTGCATTGGCTATTTCTTAAGTAACTTTTATTTTAAAGTAATCAACATGCATGGGGCTCCAGGGTGGCTCAGTTGGTTAAGCATTTGACTTTGGCTCAGGTCATGATCTTGCAGTTTGTGAGTTCCAGCCCCGCATTGGGCTCCGCTCTAACAATTCAGAGCCTGGAGCCTGCTTCAGATTCT
This sequence comes from Felis catus, assembly GCF_018350175.1. Lineage (NCBI taxonomy): Eukaryota > Metazoa > Chordata > Mammalia > Carnivora > Felidae > Felis > Felis catus. The sequence goes on along the minus strand of NC_058384.1, from coordinate 21,583,060 downwards.
GTCTGTCTGTCTCTCTCTCTCTCTCTCTCTCTCTCTCTGCCCCTCCCCCACTTGCATTCTGTCACTCTCACAAAAATAAACATTAAAAAAAATGAGAAAAGCAAAAAAAACCCTTAAAAATAAATAAATAAATAAACAAAATATTCAATACGCCAAAGTGGCACATTTTGGAGCAGTCTGCCCTTGGTGTCTCCACTAGGTTTGTCTATACCTTTAGGCCTCAGCTCGTATATTTGCACAAAGAAGTTCTGCCTGGGTGGTAGTTGTGCATATTTCTTCCAATTTTAAAATTTTGTGAACTGAACATACACTGAGAATGTGGCTTGGTTTTGGCCATCTAGAGATGAAACAATGGAAAATAACAGCAAACCAGAGAGTCAAGGAAAGAAAAGCTGAGAACTGGCTCAGGGGTGACGCAACATTCTTACTTTGTTTGTAATGCAGCGTTAATGCAGCGTGTGAAACTGGGCAGGCCAGTTTCTTCAGCCCTTGCAATAGGTTCATCTGGATTAGACTTGCCAATTGTGAAGTGGTGGGATGAACTGTTACGTATTGTGTTTCAGTTATAGAGTGTGTGTGTGTACATGCATGCATCCGGTGCACGCATGCATGCTCTTTTTAAATAACCGGGTGAGGGAGGCGTGCCCATTTAAAAGATGCTGTGGCCTCTCCTCTTTATCACATCCACAGTTCTCCTTTAGATGCATTTCCTAACACATCTGGACCTCTCTGGCTGGCTGCGCCCCTTTCTCCTCAAACACCGTATTTCTCCATTAGCGACCATATGCTTCTTATTTAATGGCTATGTTTACATTATTGGTGTGTTTTAGACTAAATTGTGCCCACCCTCCATTCATATGATGAAGCTCTAAGCTCAGGATCTCAGAATGTGTCCTTAGAAGAAGAAGAAATTTGGACACACATAGAGACACCAGGGGCATGTGGGCATAGAGGAAAGACCATGTGAGGACACAGGGAGAAGGTGGCCATTTGTAAGCCAATGAGAGAGACCTCAGAAAAAAAACCAGTCCTGCTGACAGGTCGATCTTAGACTTCCAGCCTCTAGAACTGTGAGAAAATAAGCTTCTATTTGGTTAAGCCACCTAGTTTGTGGCATTTTATTACCATAGTCCTAGCAAACTAATACAAAGTGCTCCTCCCATCATGCCATCTCTCTGCTAAGATTCTTTCACATGCAGTTGTTTATTGTATGATGTCTTGGAATTAATGCCTGTCCTTTAGGGTCTTTGATGGAGTGGCAGAATGGTATAGAAAGTAAGAATTTGATGTGAGGCAGAGGGTCAGGATTCTAGGGCCGTATGACCTGGGGAAAGTTTCTTAGTCTTCTTGGAAGACAGAATTCTCTTGTAGAGTGTGGTTTGGGAGACTGCCTCAATTTGAGTTGCCAATGAGACAAATCAGTTAACTTTTCTTAAGGTTTTTGTTTTGTTTTGTTTAATCTCTAAAATGGCTATAATAATGCCTCTCTTGTTATGAAGACGAAATGAAGTGGTGTATATAAATCACTTAGCTCCGTACTTGGCACCTAGGAAATGTTTAATGAATGTGAACTTTTCAAATTAAGTAAGCAAATTAAAAAAAATAATAAAAAGAAAATAAAGTAAGCATTGCTAAAATGTCTTCCAGTTTTGTCGTTCTAGGGTCTGTAAATAGGCTTTGTTTCCCCTTGATTATTTCTCAACACAAGACCTCATCTGTGGTTTTCCCCAGCACTCCATACAAATTCCCACATTTGTTCATTCATCTTTTCAGTTAGTAGTAATTGAGGGATCATTTGGGGCTCATGCAGGGGAAGGAGCTAGAACTTCCCTCATGCTGCTCACAGTGAGGGGAGACATACCCTATATATAATGGTAATGTGGTATATAACAGTGTGGTGAGAGATCTCAAAAAGAAATGCAAGGGTCCTAACCTTGTAGGATAAGGAGATAGTGAAGATGGTCAATAAAGAGATAGTTTACTTCAGAGAGTAAGTTTACACAGAACCCTGAGGGGCAGGCAGAGACTATCCTGTAGAGAACGTGTGAGGGCAGTGGCACAGCACCAGCTGAAACTGAGACAGGACAGAGCATCTCCAATGTGGCTGTGGCTCACTGTTCATGTCCTTTTCCTAGAGAAAGTGTTTCCATCTCCCATTTCTCTACATCTAAGCTTGTTCAGGATTTTGAATAGCAGCTTATTCACCTTTTCTATCAAGCCTTTTCTATTTGAAACTGCCTATTTCTTCTCGGAAACTCTAGTAGGAATTCCATATATACTGGTTTGGTTACATAACGAACTTTCAATAATAGAAGTTTGAGAGATGCAGAAGCAGTGCCAGAGACCTAGGAATAAAACCAGAGCAGAAAAAATCAGTTCAAAAGGAATAGCGTGGACATTAGCCACCGGGACCGGGTGTCTGTCTGGGGGAAATGGGAGGCAAATTCAATACCGTTGGGTTCCTGGCATAGGAAACAGACCGAGGGAATCAATCTGCACCTTTGTATCTGGTGGCATGCTTTTAGATTTCTTTGGGAACAGGAAAATTCTCTTAACAGGTTTTCTGTGGTACACTGAGAATATGGCTTGAGAGACATTTCTATCTAATAAAAAGCCATTCGTTTACTTATCTTAATTCCTGCTGTTTCTTTATTTTTCTATGCCTGTTGATGATAGCGAACTCTTTGCTTGGCCTAGGTTTTAAAAAACTCCAGCAAAATAATCTAAGAATTTCAAACTTTAGTCATGCCGTTGTAACAAGGATGGTGATGGTGGGAAAGATGGTGATGGTGGGAACCATGGCACCTTGCCCTTTTTGCTTTTGGAACCCCTTTCTATATCCAGCATAATGGAGAAAGCTTTGAGTTTGGAAGCAGACAAGTTAGTGGCCCAATATATTTTTTTAAATTTTAGCAGATCAAGAGCAGGAGTACAATCTCTAACTAAAACTCATTGTTGAGTATGAAAAAGTACACAGTCTTTGTAAGAGGTGCTTAACAAATTTGCCTACTTGAATTTCTTCGAAATTTCCATGGGGCGCCTGGGTGGCTCAGTCGGTTGAGCATCCGACTTTGGCTCAGGTCGCGATCTCACTGTCCGTGAGTTCGAGCCCCACGTGACTGCTCAGAGCCTGGAGCCTGTTTCAGATTCTGTGTCTCCCTCTCTCTCTGACCCTCCCCTGTTCATGCTCTGTCTCTCTCTGTCTCAAAAATAAATAAACGTTAAAAAAAAAAAAAAAAAAAAAAAAAGAAATGTCCAAAGAGCCAAAGAAGTCTCAGGAAATTGAAGCAATTTGGCGGAGGCGGGTGGGGGGAAGCGCCAATTTCATAAACAACAATTGCAAATGATCATTTTGTATATTTGTGACCTGCTGGGCACTGTGCTTGATGACTGACATGTGTTCTCTCATTTCATCATCCCACTGCCTCTGTGAGGTGTGGGGGCCACTTCCCCCATTTCACAGGTTTGGGAATGGAAGATCAGGATCGTACGGTCAGAGAAAAGAGGAGACAAGCTTGAACTTAGATCAGTCTGGTTCCAGCAGGGAAGCCTGCCTCTAGTTCCATGCTGAGTCCCTTAGTGCCTCCTCTGTTCCATCACACAATGAAATGGAAGGAAAGAGAAAAAGATCCTTCGCCTATCCACCTTTCCTCCAGAGGCCACAAACCTAGTAATGGCCCCTTCCCTTCCTGTTGTCCTATCACACTGTGCAGGAAAGAAAATGGACTAGTCTGTGTTTCTGGTTCTTGTTCACTTTTCCCAGAGAAGCCCGTCTTGCCCTGACAGTACGACTAAAAGCGTTTCGGACAGACCACACACTACTAAGCATTCATGGAAAGCCAAAAGTTGCATTGCACAGGCAAGTATGTTAAAGAGCATATCCAAATTTCCCTCTCATTAGTGTTCAGGAAGTTTCTAATGACAGGGCAGCCAAAAACAAAACAAAACAAAAAAACCACGTATACTCACCGACACTGATTATTCAGCTTAGTTATAAAAGACAAAACACAAAACCTCCCAAACTGCTGGTTCATGAGCATTCATGATAATCGTTGCGCAACCTGCTTGCAAGAAGATTTCCAGGACTGAGCCAGATGTGGGGGGGGGAAAACATTTTCCCAGTGTTTAATGTGGCGAGCTGGACAGAATGCCTTAATTTCACAAAAACTTAAAATATCTACTACTATGAAGGGGAATAAAAGGATGAAAGGGTGCCTATTTGTAACTGGAATTGAAAATGCTGTCACCGTCTAACAATAATGACCAGTAATTTTATCCTGAAGAAAGTAAACCTTAGTCAGTTTTCCCATAGGACTCTTTTGTTACTTCTTTAGAACTTTGGGATGAAAATTGCACATATAAACTAGATCTATCAACATGTATTGGACTTTTTAAATAACTTTTTAAGTTTGAAATAATTTAAGAAATGACAAAAAAAAAAATCACAGAGCTCTCATATACACTTTACCCAGATTTCCCCAGTGTGACATTTTACATAACCATAGAACATGATCAAGATCAGGAAAATGACATTAGCATAAAGCTATTAACTAAACTACAGATCTTATTTGGATTTCGTTCTTCTTTTGTATGTAATAGATTTTATCCAGTCTGACAGCCTCTGCCTCCTTCACTTGAAGGATAATTTTGTTGGGTATAGTATACGTTGTTAAGAGTTTTGTTCTTTGAGAATTTTGAATATGTCCTCCTCCTGCTTTCAAGCCTCTATTCTGATGAGAGGTCGTGTTTTCATCTTATTTTGGTTACCTCGTACATGATGAACCTTTTTTCTCTTGTGACTTCCAAAATTTTGTCTTGGATTTTCAGTAGATTGACAATGATGTGTCATAGTCACATAAGTGTTCATTTCTCTGTCCTTATCCCACTTAAAATTGGTTGAGCTTTTTGACATGGTTTTAATAAAATGTGGGAAATTTTCAGCCATTATTTCTTCAAATATTTTTTCTTTCCTTTTTTTTTCTCTCTTGTCCACTGAGATTCCATTTACATGTATGCTTGTATACTTGTTGTTCCCCACCCCCCCGCCAATTCTCTAAGGTTTTGTTCATTTTTCTCCATTCTTTATTTTTCTTTCTGTTCTTCAGATTGCATAGTTTCTATTCATGCATAGATAGATAGATAGATAGATTTAAGTTTATTTATTTAGAGAGCGTGAGCAGGGGAGGGGCAGAGAGAGAATGGGAGAGAGAGAGAATCCCAGCCAGGCTCTGTGCTGGCCTGATGTGGGGCTCGATCCCACAAGCCATGAGATCAAGACTTGAGCTGGCACTCAAGTCAGCATCAAGTCAAGTCAGCTCAGGTCAAGTGTCAGTCAGACGCTTACCTGACTGAGCCACCCAGGCATCCTATTCATGCATCTTTAAATCCATTGATTTTTCCGAAAGCTCAAATCTGCTGTTTATTCTTTTTAGTGAATTTTTCATTTCAGCTATGTGTTAACTCCAGAATTCCCATTTGGCTATTTTTTTGAATGTCTGTATCTCTTTATTGCCATGTTACCATGTCATACTTTCATTTATTCTTTCTGATTTCCTTTAGTTCGGTGAACATGTGTATAACAGATGCTGTAAAATATTTGTTGGTTAAGTTCATAATCTGAAGTTCCTCAGAGATAGTTATTATTGATTGCTTCTCTTTCCTGTGTCTGGCTCACATTTTCCTGGCTTGTCTGTTTGTTTCTTTTGTTTTTATTGTTGAAAACTGAACATTTTAGATTATATATTGCAGCAACTTTAAATTCTCATCTTTCCTCTGGGAAGGTTACTGCTGCTGTTTGTTTTAGTGACTTCTTGAGCTGGTTCAGTGGAGTCTTCCCCTACAGTGTTCAGACTCTGAGACTCTGATGTGTCAGCTCAGTTTTTATTTTTCATTCTTGTTTTTGTTTTTAAGCCTGGTTTCCTAACTATTGCCCCTGGGTCAGCATAGTTTAACTGTCAGGCAGTGATAGCTAAAGTTTTGCTTAGACATCTTGAACAAGTAAGTCTACCTTTTGCTGTTTAATCTGCATGTGGCCCGGGGAATACTTTCAAATACAGGGAAGTTACAAGTTCTCCCTGGTTTTTACTTTCTGGATTTGCAAGCCCTCCCTTTTAGTGAGTATTTGGCTAAGTCCTCTCAGCTTTCTTCTTAGGAGGTACAGCCTTTCATATATACACAGCCTTCCAGACTAGGAGTAAGTGGGTCAGAGCAAGGTGCTCTTTGCTGATCTCCTCCTCTCAATCTTGCTATTAAATTTCTGAACGGTCTGCTCTTTTGTTGGTCACCCCAACCAGTAAACTTCCCACATTGTTTGCTACTGTATCTTTATTGTTTTTTACAATTCACCTGGACATGGGATTTTCTATACTTTGTTCCAAATACCAGTTATCTCCTCTCTTCTTCAAACAGAAAGGCAGTAGAGCTATAAATCCTCAGGGCTGTCCTATCTTCCCAACTAGAACTTCTATGCTGTGGAACTGGAGGACGGTAGGAACAGCTTCTTGCTATAAAATGTCATAGACCTCCAGGACTCTTATTGAGATTTAATAGATACACAACATTACCTTCATTTCAGGAAGGTTGTAACATAGTGATTCAACTTCTCTATATGTTATACTGTGCTCACCACAAGTGTAGCCACCATCTGTCACCGTATTATGCTATTATAATACTATTGGCTAGAGATTTAGTAGAGTTTTGAAAATAAGTGCCTTTCATGTGTTCTGTGTCCTTTGGTTAGTTTCCAGAGTTGTTTTTTATGATAACTCTGGCCACTTTTATCAGTGCTTTCTGGAACGAGAATTTCCCAAGTTCCTCATTCTGCCATTTTGGCAGTTGGCACACCTCCATATTGAACTTTGAAGTGGAATCTTTGGTCAAGACTTTAAGACCTAAGACCTAAGATATAAAATACTAAAATAGGTTGTGCTACAGCCTGCCCTTTTACATTTTGAGAAAATCAGGTGAGCAAGAGCAGTGTTTAACTCTAAAACACCGTACATACTTCACCGGTATGAAAGCTTAGAATAGTAGAGATGTGGGGAGGACTTTGAGATCAGAGTTTTGTGTTGTTGTTTGTTTTGGAGAGAATTGCTTGGAGTAGAATCCTTCTTCCTTTGGTGAGCGATATGGAAGGAATATATCTCCTAACCCCAAGTCAACAGGAGGGACTTTTGGGGCACCTGAGTGGCTCAGTCAGTTAAGTGTCTGACTTTGGCTCAGGCCATGATATCAAGGTACAAGCGTTCAAGCCCCGCCTGAGGCTCTGTGCTGATAGCTCGGAACCTGGAGCCTCTTCAGGGTCTCCCTCTCTCTCTGTCCCTCCCCTGCTCATGCTCTGTCTCTCTCTCAAAAATAAATACATATTAAAAAAATAAAAAACAATTAAAAAAGAGAGGGGACTTTAAAGAGACTACTTGGGAAATTTATCAGAGAGTCTAATATGGTCTCCTACATAGGCTGGTGTCTCGTCAGGCTTGAAAAACATAGAGGGACACAGGTAGCAGAATGGAGAGTTTCTTTGGGAAGGAATTGCATTCTCAGTCTGTTGAAGAAAAGAAAGGAAATAGTTATAAGTATTCTCTGTGGACTAAAGAACCATGGGAAAGGATTTTAAGTCCTATACAAGGGGGTTGCCTGCTAGAATGAAAGAACCTCAGAAGACCTGTGGATGTAAACCACAAGGTGCATGGGGGCTTCGAAGAAAGTGCAAGCCTTCAGCTAGAATAGAGATGCATTGCTACATGCCAGGGAATACAAGGAAGAGATCTCAAAAGTTGAGTATCTCAGAAGAATTCCCCAAGGCATCTATTTACGAAAAGAAAGAATCAGCTTTAATATGTACCAGGCCCAGAGATCACAAAGCCTGCTTAGGATAGTAGAGTGAAGTAAGAACTTTTTTTTGCTTTTGTATCTTTGCCAGCCTTCTCCAGCCACAAGGGGTTAAAAACCAGAGTTCACGAGTTAGAACGATTAGACTCTAGACAGGGAGGGAGAGAAGTCTATGACCTTACCTTTCCTTATAGGCTCTAGTTTGGGGAGGAGAAAAACTTCAATTCTAAATCAAGCCTAATTTGATTGAATACATGGTCCTAAAATTTTCGTTTCTAAATTATATATGTTTTAACAAAAACATTCTGAGGCTGACTGAGGTTTCACCAAGGTAGGAGAAGACTAGCCCTGAATGGATTTAAAGAGCAAAGGAATGTTGCTCTAGGATTAAATGCCATGAGTTTTGCTTGTTTAATATCTGTTTACCTCTTTTTTTTAAAATTTTTTTTTTCAGCGTTTTTATTTATTTTTGGGACAGAGAGAGACAGAGCATGAACGGGGGAGGGGCAGAGAGAGAGGGAGACACAGAATCAGAAACAGGCTCCAGGCTCCGAGCCATCAGCCCAGAGCCTGACGCGGGGCTCGAACTCACGGACCGCGAGATCGTGACCTGGCTGAAGTCGGACGCTTAACCGACTGCGCCACCCAGGCGCCCCATCCTCTTAATTTCTAACCTAATAAATGTGGATAGTTAGCTATCATAAGCATATTTTCTGCCTTTAGCTTTAACATTGGGAGTGCCTCTATCCAGGTCTTGCCGCAGGATACAGTAGTAACAGTGGTGGCGAATAGTTAGGTGATGAGCACAGTGATTATGAATGGAGTTGCTAGGAATGACAAGAGGAAATAAAGTTGCTGACACCAAACTTTGGGTGCCAGCACACATTTCCTCTAAACATTTTGAGTACTACTCTCATCTGTTCTGAAATATCAGTTCTGCTTTTTCGTAAAAAAAAAAAAAAAAAATCAAGATTGATATTTAACATCCCTTGACGTTAAAAATAGGAATGAAAGAGAAGGATATCAAAAGAGGGTGCAGGTACTATTTCTGTGAATCTCCTTCATATATAAAACTGACAGTGTGTATTATTCATCCATCCATCCAATAAATATTTTTATCCTGAACCTACTATATTTTCGGCACTGGTCTAGGCATTAGGGATAACTCTATGAACAAGATAAATGCAGTCCCTGACTTTATGCACCCCTTAGTTTTCTCAGGAAAGGCAGACATTATGTAAGTTGAGCGAAAGTCCTGAAGGAGAAGTACAGATGCAAATGGAGTCAGTAATAGCAGACCAGACATACCCTGAAGGTCATAGAAGGCTTCTCTATGGAGAAGTGGCAGTTAAGTGACAGTTAAGCTGAGTCCTGAAGAAAGGGTGACTTGGCCTCCCCTCTGTTTCCAACCTCACCATTAACCAGTTACTCATCTCTCAGTTCTTCAAACTGGAATGCTATATTCTAAGCCCACTGCCTCCCCTCCCTCCAAAGCTAGCTGTCTTCCAGAGATCAGACTTCAGATTATTTTCTAGTTCTGCTTTTTGCTCATTTCCATCATTTTATACACCTCTAATTCTCATCGCTTCATTTATTTCTTGGATTATTTGTTTTCTGACTGCCTCTAGAAATGAGAAAAGGGAATGTAATATATCTCGCTCATTCACTTTCACCTCTCCAGACCCTGGAATAGTGCTTGACACATAGGACTTATGCCTTAAATATTTGTCGAATAAATGGGTGGAGAGAAGTGGTAGGTTACAGCCCTGAGTGGACAAGAATATGACACCATTGAAGAAAGGAAAGCAAACAGTATGGCTATAGCATAGAAAGAAAAAGGGAGGGTTGTGGGATAAGACAGAGGAATTTGATGGAAATCATCTTGAAGTCATTGGACCATTAATTTCAAACTTCCATTAGTGGGTCATGAAATCAACTCAGTGGGCAGCTACCAGATTTAAGCACATGACATAGAATTAAAATTAGGAACTGGTCTTTGTAAAACTGTCAAATTTGCTTCCATATTTTATTTATATGTGTGTGTACATACATTTGGGTATTGTGACATAAAAAGGTTTTCCTACTATGGTTTGCCATAAATAGGTATGAAAGACACACAATAGGTATGAAATTGAAATATTTCTTTTTTTTTTTAATTTTTAATGTTTATTTTTGAGAGAGACAGAGCATGAGCAGGGGTTGGGCAAGAGAGAGAGGGAGATGCAGAATTTGAAACAGCTCCAGACTCTGAGCTGTGAGCACAGAGCCCGACTTGGGACTCAAACCCACAACCGTGAGATCACAACCTGAGCCAACGTCAGACATTCAACCCATTGAGCCACCCAGATGCCCCACGAAATTGAACAGTTTGAAACTTTAGAATGAAAGAATAGGAAATCACTGAAACTAATTTTAAAGTTTATTTATTTTGAGACAGAGAGGGAGAGAGATATCGAGTGGGGAGGGGCAGAGAGACAGAGGGGGACAGAGGATCCAAAGCAGGCTCTGTGCTGACAGTAGAGAGCCCAGTGCAGGTCTCAAACCCACAAACTGTGAGATCATGACCTGAGCCAAAGTCAGAAGCCCAACCAGGAGCCACCTGGGCACCCCTAAGAATATTTTTATAGAGGAATAAGTTTCAAGATTACTTTCCAACTCTAGACGTTATTCATAGAGAGTGTTGATGCTTTTAGCAAACTGTGAGTATGAAGTACCCAGCTAGGCTGCAGTTATTGCCACCACTAGGTTACCTTATGTTAATTGAAGGCAGAAGCTATGCTTTATTCACCATTGCATTCCCAGTGCCTAGCACAGACCAGGTAGATGATCTCTTGTGTGAAGCTATTGTTTGTGAATTGAAAAGCTGTGGAGCAGCAGATGCTCTTCTGCTATGTTACTGTAATTAGTATTTTTTTAACATGAAAATTTTGGTGAGAATGACTACCATGGTCCTGTTAATATTTCAAGGTTCCACTATGGATAATACCAAGTAAAAAGTGTATAGGGCTACAGTTTCATAATACACAAATAGTCTGGCTCGCCATTTGCTTCCTAGTGCTTTGCATAGTACAAAGTGTATTATAGGCATATTGTAGGTATTTGTTGAATGATGAACCCATCAACATGTTGATTTTCCAACAATAATTACAGGAAACAGTACATCTTTCAAAGTAAATGTATAGTTATTAGTCTATGTAATCTTGATCTTAAAAAGGAAACTTACAACACAAAAGCAGTAAAAATGAATATTTCTGTAAAAAGTCAAGAAACTCAAAAAAAGGTGATAAAATATAATAAAATATACCTAAAGCATGGGGAGGAGAGAAGAAAAGAATGAGTTCAAACTGGAACAACCATCAACTTAATTTAGACTGCTGTATGAAGAAGAGGATATATACAAAACTAACAGTAACCAAAAATCAAAAACTACTAAACATGCGATGAATAAAAAGAAAGTTAACTCCAGATATATCACTAAAGAAAATCAACAAAACATAAAAGACAGAAAGATAAGAAGGAATCCAAAAAAATCTTCAGAAACAATCACAAAACAAATAATAAAATGGCAATACATATTTATCAACAATTACTTTTAATGTAAATAGACTAAACATACCAATCCAAAGACATAAGGTGACAGAATGGGTAAAAAAACAACACCTATCTATATGCTGCCTACAAGAGATCCATTTTAGACCTAAAGACACCTGCAGATGGAAAGTGAGGGGATGGAGAAACACCTATCATGCAAATGGATGTCAAAAGAGAGCTGGAATGGCAATACTTACATCAGACGAAAAAGACTTCAAACTTTTTTTTTAATGTTTATTTTTGAGAGAGACAGAGTGTGAGCAAGAGAGGGGCAGAGAGGGAGACACAGAATCTGAAGCAGGCTATGGGCTCTGAGCTGTCAGCACAGAGCCAGACACAGGGCTTGAACTCATGGACCATAAGATCATGACCCGAGCTGACATCAAACACCTAACTGACTGAGCCGCCCAGGTGCCCCAACGAAATAGACTCTAAAACAGAGACTGTAACAAGAGACAAAGAAGGATGCTATATAATATTAAAGGGGACAATCCAATAAGATGTAAAAATTATAAATATTTATGCACCTATCATAGGAGTAACCAAATACATAAAGGTTACACATAAAGGAACTAATCAATAATAATACAACAATAGTAGGGGACTTTAACACCCTCCTAATACCAATGGATAGATCATCTAAGCAGAAAATCAACTAGAAACAATGGCTTTGAATGGTACACTGAACCAGATGGACTTAACAGATATATTTAGATCATTCCATCCCCAATCAGCAGAATACACATTCTTTTCAAGTGCACGTGGAACATTCTCCAGAATAGATCACATATTATCCCACAAAACCAGCCTCAACAAATTCAGAAAGATCAAAGCCATACCATGTGTGTTTTATGACCACAACGCTATGAAACTAGAAGCCAACCACAAGAAAAAATCTGGAAAGACCACAATACATGGAGGTTAAATAACATGCTACTAAACAGTAAATGAGCCAGGAAATAAGAATTAAAAAGTACATGGAAGCAAATGAAAGTGAAAACACAATGGTCCAAAACCTTTGGGATACAGCAAAAGTGGTTCTAAGAGGGAAGTTTATAGCAATACAGGCCTATATCAAGAAGCAAGAAAAATCTCAATATAACCTTGCACCCAAAGAAGCTGGAAGAAGGACAATAAGCAAAATCTAAAACCAGCAGAGGGAAGGAAATAATAAAGATTAGAGCAGAAATAAATGATATAGAAATTTAAAAAGCAATAGAACAGATCAATGAAACCAGGAACTGGTTCTTTGTAAAAAATTAATAAAATTGATAAACCTCTAGCCAGACTTATCAAGAAAAAGAAGGAATTCAAATAAATAAAATCACAAATGAGAAAGGAAAAAAAATCACAAATGAAAAAGGAAAAATACCCATAGAAACAATCATAAAAGACTCTTATGAAAAAGCATGCCAACAAATCGGACAACTTAGAGCAATGGATAAATTCCTAGAAACATATAAATTAACAAAACTGAACTAGGGAGAAATAGAAAATTTGAACAGACTGATAACCAGCAAAGAAATTGAATCAGTAATAAACTCCCAACAAACAAAAGTCCAGGATTTTATCATTTTATCAAACATTTAAAGAAGAATTAATACCTGTTTTTCTCAACTATGCCAAAAAATAGAAAAGGAAGGAAAGCTTCCAAATTCATCCTATGAAGCCAGCATTATCCTGATACAAAAACCAGATAAAAAATCACTAAAAAAGAACTGTAAGCTAATATACCTGATTGAAAATCCTCAATGAAATACCAGCAAATTGAATACATTGAAAAAAAATCATTTACCATGATCAAGTGGCATTTATTCCTGGGTTATAAGGGTGATTCAACATTTAAAAATCAATCAACATGATATATCACATCAGTAAGAGAAAGGATAAGAACCATATGATCAATAGATGCAGAAAAAGCATTTGACAAAGTATAACATCCATTCATGATAAGAACCCTCAACAAGTGGGTTTAGAGGGAATATACCTCAACATAGAGGCCATATAGAAAAACCCACAGTGAACATCATTCTTGATGGGGAAAAATAGACCTTTTCTTCTCATGTCAAGAAGAAGACAAGGATGTCCACTCACCATTTCTATTCAACACAGTACTGGAAGACCTAACCTCAACAATCAGACAACAAATAAATAAGGCATACAAATTGGTAACGAAGAAGTAAAACTTTCACTATTTGCAGATGACATGATATTATATGTAGAAACAAAAGACTCCACCAAAAATCTGCTAGAACCGATAAATGAATTCAGTAAAGCTGCAGTATAAAAAATCAACGTGCAGTAATCTGTTGTATGTCTCTACACCAATAATGAAGCAGAAGAAAGAGAAGTTAAGACAACAATCCTGTTTACAACTGCACCAAAAATAATAAGATACCTAGGAACAAACGTAACCCAAAAGGTGAAATAATCTGTACTCTGAAAGCTATTAAAATATTGATGAATGAAATTGAAAACAACAGAAAGAAGTGGAAAGATATTCCATGCTGCTGGATAGGAAGAACAAATATTGTTAAAATGTCTGTCCTACCCAAAGCAATCTACAGATTTAATGCTACTCCTATCAAAATACCAACAGCATTTTTCACAGAACTAGAACAAACATTCTAAAATTTGTATGGAACCACAAAAGACCCTGGCTAGCCAAAGCAACCTTGGGGTGGGGGGGGGGGAAGAAAAAAAAAACACAGTTGAAGGCATCATAATTCCAGACTTCCAAGTTCTGTCACAAGCTGTAGTGATGAAAACAGTACAATACTGGCACAAAAATAGACACATAGATCAATATAACAAAATAGAAAACCTAGAAATAAACCCACAGTTGTGTGGTCAACTTATCTTTGACAAGGTAGGAAAGAATATCCAATGGGAAAAAGATGGTCTCTTCAACTAATGATGTTGGGAAAACTGGACTACTTTCTCTTTTTTTTAATTTTTTTAAGGTTTATTTTTGAGAGAGAGACAGCATGAGTGGGGGTGGGGGAAGAGAGAGAAAGGGAGAGAGAGAGAGAAACAGAGAGAGAGAGAGAGAATGAGAATGAATCCCAAGCAGGCTCCACGCTTTCAGCACAGAGCCCAATATGGGGCTCAAACTCACAAAACCATGAGATCATGACCCGAGCCAAAGCCAAGAGTCAGGCCACCCAGGTGGCCCTGGACAACTTTCTTACACCATACACAAAAATAAATTCAAAATGTATTAAAGACCTAAATATGAGACCTTAAACTATAAAAATCCTAAAAGAGAACAAAGGCAGTAATATCTTTGACATCAGCCACAGCAACTTTTTTCTAGATAGGTCTCCTAAGACAAGGGAAACAAAAGCAAAAATAAACTATTGGGACTACATCAAAACAAAAAGGTTCTGCACAGCAAAACAATTAACAAAACTAAAAGGCAACCTACAGAATGGGAGAAGGTATTAGCAGATGACATCTGATAAAGGATTAGTATCCAAAATAAATAAAGAACTTAGAAAACTCAACATCCAAAAGACAAATAATGCAGTTACAAAATGGACAGAAGACATGAACAGATACTTCCCCAAAGAAGACCTACAGATAGCCAACGGACACATGAAAAGATGTTCATCATCACTTACTATCAGGGAAATGTAAATCAAAACTACAATGAGATTATCACCTCACACCAGTCAGAATGGCTTAAATCAACAACACAAGAAACAATAGCTGTTGGTGAAAATGTGGAGAAAAAGCAATCCTCTTGCACTGTTGGTGGGAATGCAGACTGGTGCAGCCACTGTGGAAAACAGTACGGAAGTTCGTCAAAAAGTTAAAAATAGGGGCGCCTGGGTGGCGCAGTCGGTTAAGCGTCAGACTTCAACCAGGTCACGATCTTGCGGTCCGTGAGTTCGAGCCCCACGTCGGGCTCTGGGCTGATGGCTCAGAGCCTGGAGCCTGTTTCTGATTCTGTGTCTCCCTCTCTCTCTGCCCCTCCCCCGTTCATGCTCTGCCTCTCTCTGTCCCAAAAATAAATAAACATTGAAAAAAAAAAAGTTAAAAATAGAACCACTTTAGGATACAGCAATGGCACTACTAGATATTTACCCAAGGAATACAGAAACACTAGAGGGAGGCATGCAGCCCTGTGTTTATTGCAGCATTATTTATAATAGCCAAGATATGGAAACAGCCCAAGTGTCCATCTACACAATGGAATATTATTCAGCCATAAAAACTATGAAATCTTGTCATTTATAATGAAATGGATGGAACTAGAGAGTATAATACTAAGTGAAATAAGTCAGAGAAAAGACAAATACCATATGATTTCACTCATATGTGGAATTTAAGAAACACAACAGATGAGCAAAGGGAAAAAAAAGAGAGACAATCCAAGAAACAGAATCCTAATTATAGAGAACAAGTTGATGGTTACAAGAAGGGAAGGAGGCAGAGGGTTAAGTTAAATAGGTTATGGGGATTAAGGAGTGCACATGTCATGGTGAGCCTTGGGTGATGTATGGAATTGTTGAATCACTATATAATACACCTGAAACTAACATAACATTGTATGTTAAGTCACCGGAATTAAAATAAAAACTTAAATTTAAAAAAAGAAAGTTTGCATGCATTGAGAATTTATTTACTATGGGACAGGCACCTTTCACTATACTTAATTCATCCTCACTACGCCATTGAAGGTAGTACTATTCCCATTTGTGGCAGAATACACCAGGTCTTAAAATGTGAAACTGGAGTTTGAATCAAGGTCTTTCTAATCCCACATCCAGTGGTGTTTTTACCAAATTATGCTGCTTCAATGAAGAGAATAATGGGATTTTCCCTTGGGCATTGAATCCCTGATAGTAGTCCCCTGGCATTACCGTACAACTGCATGGACTTTGCAGCTTCTGGAGGGGGAAGGTGTATCTCTCAGGGATTATGACTACTGCAGCAGCATAAAAACTTCATGCTCTTGGGGCTTCAGGTGGCTGATCAATGTGCTTGAAAAAAGAATTGCCATTAAGAAATTGCTTCACTTCTAAGGGGTAATGATATCAGGGAAACATAGATTGTTAGACTAAGAAAAGTGCAGGCAATTTCCATGCTCTATCATCCGTAAGAATATGTTCCACCAGCAGCTCTAGAGTATGAGCTGTATTCTGACTTGGGACCTGATGTAGGCTATCTTGAATTTGATTGGCGTGAAAGCAGTAGCCATTAAGTCACTGATGATCATTTTAAATAACGTGTCCTAGAAATAGCTCAGAGAATCCTGACAGTGGGAAGGGCTAGTTAGGATCGTACCATCTGATACATATACATATTTCCTATATAACAAATTCAGATATAAATACCAGGTCATCCTAGTAGAGTGCTGCCTGTATCTTCTTATGCTGTTGTTCCTTTAACACGAAATGTAGTTGTAAGAATACTTAGAGCCTAATCAGAGGCACAGTACCGTATGGTGGTAAATAAATAATTATGTTTGTATGATGTTTGTAATGTGAGGATAATTAGGGGAAATAATAAGCAGGAAAAGAGAAACTTATCCTAGTATGGATTAAGAGAGTGAAATGATGCAGAAGATAGAGATGAGGAATATGCAATTTGTGGATTAAAAAAAATGAACTTTTACTTGGCTACAGTGTTTTTGTATAACTGGTCTTGAAAGTTGTTTCTCTTATATAAATATATCCATCCATTTGTTCACTCAACAAATATATATTAATTGGCCATATGGACCTACGTAGGGGCTGGGAGTATTACAAAATAAAATACATAAAAGATCTGCCTCCATGGAGTTTGTATCCTAATTAAGTGAGAGGGGAAATAGACAAAAAACTAGATAATCCATGTTATATGGCAAAAAAAGAAAGGTTTCCACCATTTAAAATAATACGGTCAGGGGGTGCCTAGGTGGCTCAGTCAGCTAAGTATCTGACTCAGGCTCAGGTCATGATCTCACAGTTCATGAGCCCTGCTTTGGGTGAGCCCTGCTTCTCTCTCTGTCTCTCTGTCTCTCTGTTTCTCTGTCTATCTCTGTCTCTCTCTGCCCCTCGCTCGCACCCTCTCTGTCTCAAAAATAAGTAAATAATATAGTCAGGGAAAGCTTTACAGGGAAGATGATACTGTAGTAAAGATCTGAAAGTTACTGACAAGGCGAGTAGATCCAACCAAAATAACAGACAGCTAAGGCAATTAGTGATTGGGTAATATTATAAAAAAAATTGTATTTGGTTTAAAATAAGATAATGCAAGATTAAGTTTATAGTAGTTTATAAAATCAGAATGATGGTTTGCCTTCATCTTGGTTTAAAATGCTGGCTACATTTTTATCAGGAAAATGTATTATAAGATCAGGGACACTTGGGTGGCTCAATCGGTTAAGCTTCCAACTTTGGCTCTGGTCATGATGTGGTCTCTGGGTGATGATGATGTGTCAGTGTAGGATTATCAGTTGTAACCGTCGTCCCACTGTGGTAGGAGATATTGGTATTGGGCACTGTGTATGTGTGGGGACAGGGAGTTTATGGGGAAATTTCTGTACCTTCATTTCTATTATGTTATGAATTTAAAACTACCCTGAAAAAATAAAGCCTTTAAAAATAAATAAATGGGAGCGCCTGAGTGGCGCAGTCGGTTAAGCGTCCGACTTCAGCCAGGTCACGATCTCGCGGTCCGTGAGTTTGAGCCCCGCGTCAGGCTCTGGGCTGATGGCTCGGAGCCTGGAGCCTGTTTCTGATTCTGTGTCTCCCTCTCTCTCTGCCCCTCCCCCGTTCATGCTCTGTCTCTCTCTGTCCCAAAAATAAATAAAAAACGTTGAAAAAAAATTTTTTTAATAAAAATAAATAAATGAATGAATAAATAAGTGCTATTCTTTTTGCTTAAGAAATGATGAAGGAAGTGAGTTTAAGAACTCAAGGGCACTTGATGAGATCCCATCTGTATGAAAATTTAAAATCCTTTCTTTCCCTTGTACTCTAAATATATGATTATGCATCAGATAGTCTGGAAGGATACACATCAAAATAAAATCGTGATTACACTTTATTCTTTATTTGCTTCCATAGTTCATGTTCATACAATTGAGCATGAGCTATTTTTTATAATTTTTTAACTGTGATGTTTAAAAAGAAAAGAAACACTTTAAAATTTTTAAATGTTATTCTGAAATTAAAACATATTTTAGAATGTACATATTAATCATAAATAACAAAGGTATTTGAAAAGCTGTTCCAAATTAGATGTGACATATAGAATGCTAAGATATAAATATATATTGTTTTATAGTCTCAAGGGAAGAAAAATCTATGATGGAAGAACAGATGTTCATTGAATAGTTTATTTGATTTTAAATAATATGGAGTAATTGTAGGAGAAGAAAGCAAAGTATAGAAAGCATTTTTTCACTGAAATATTTTTTATTCAACTGCTTCCAAATTAAACTGGTATTTTAGAATGAATACTTTTTTTAAAAATGTCAGCACTGAAGTTGAAATTCAAGGTGAAATATATATATGTTATATATTTAATATATATGTTATATATGTATAAACATATATTAATATTATATATGAATAACATATGTTACATATTATACATTAATATATACATATACATATACATATATAATATAAATTAATAACATATATGTGTTATATATTTAATATATATTTATAATTTTTTAATGTTTATTTATTTTTGAGAGAGAGAGAGAGAATGCACATGTGCATGAGGGAGGGGCAGAAAGAGAGGGAGATAGAACCCCAAGCAGGGTCTGCACTGTCATCACAGAGCCTGACCTGGGACTTGAACTCACAAACCAGGAAATCGTGACCTGAGCTGAAATCAAGACTTGGAGGCTTAACCAACTGAGCCACCCAGGCACCCCAACATGAATGTTTTTAAAGCTCTTAACAAATAACTAAGGTAAAAAATGTTCCTTTTTTAGCATGATTTTGTGTAACACTGGCCCAATTGAGAAAACAAACAATGGGATGTGGCTTTTTAGTTATAAACACTACAAAAATTATTTTAATTTTTCGTAAGTTCAATGAATTTCTCATAAAATACTTGGCAAATGCAAAAAAAAAATTCTGGACTTTCCTAATAATTACTGACAGGATACATTTGAACAAATAAATATGGAAATTAAACAGTACTATCAAAATATGTTCATCCTTTCCCTAAGTTGTGTGTGTATGCTCAGTCATATAAACAAATGGGAACTCTATCTGGTCCCCTTGGGTGGACTTTTACTTCCTAAGGTTCATATTCATCATCATATAAATCTTAGAATTGCATCCAAGAGGAAGCTTAACAATAATGATTATTTATTTTTGTAGGTTTTAAAGAAGCTAGAGTACCAGAGAAGACCTTTGAAGTGTGAAGAGATTTTCTGTAATTGAAACCAAAATGTCATTTATAGATCCTTATCAGCACATTATAGTAAGTCATTTACTGTTTATAAATCCTTTCTGGGAGGGAGGCAGATATATTTCTGTGCACGAGTATTGCTTCTGTTGGCTAATAAAGTAAAGCTCTATGGCAACACCTGGACTTTTCATGAAACTCATATAAACTACAAACTCCTATAACACATAATAAAAGTAACTCATTTTTTTTCACTGTAAGAGGTACTTGGAGGGGGAAAAAATACCAAAACATGTGTAACAGTACAGAACTTTCATGGAACAATAAAAAAATGTAGTTACCACTTAGCAGCTATCAGTCTGTGTAAGTTCAACACTTCACATGAATTGGTGGAGAGAAGAAAAAAGAATTATTGAATTGACGGCTACATTCTGGTATGCTCTGCCAGGGTAATGCATTCTATACTTTCCCTTAGGTAGGTATAGTTAAACCAACTCTTGTATGAGTGGTTAATTATCAGGAAAGAGTTGAGTCATTTCAAATTTTAGTATGTATTTTCCAAACTCAGTTGGAAGTACTTACCTTCTCTTCTGATCAGAGAAACAAAGGAGCAATTGTTTTGCTGAATTCAACGCTTGAGATCCAGTTAGGTTAGGTTTATATGGACTAAAAATAGTTTTTATGGATTTTAAGGAATAATCCACAGCCTTGTTATTACTTAAAATGAAGCACTGTTCTCTTACTCTACATCCTTCTCTAGCTACCATCCTCTCTCTCTTTCCCTGCCTGGGTAGCCATGATTAACATATTACAGTTGTTTTCTAGTGCTTTCTTCTCCTCCATTCACAACCTGAATCATTAAAAACTAGACTCAGATTTCCCACTTCACACACACACACACACACACACACACACACACACACACACAAATCCATCGAGGGCCTCTTTTGGCTCTGAATTCAATGGACTCTTCAGTACTCCCCCACCCGTACTGGTCATACTTTTTCTAAAACTCTTCTCAATTTTCTGTGGTTCTGTTTCCGATTTCCCTGGTTCTGTTTCCTATTTTCTTGCAATAGGTTCCTTCTTAGTTTTCTTTGCAAGCTGTTCTTCCTGTTGGAGTCTTTTTTTTTCAATTGAGGGGTGACATAAATAAAGTGCATAAATCTTAACTGTTCAGCTTGATGGATATTAACCTACATATTCACTCATGAATATATAACCTATATATTCCACCATCATCCAGGTAAAAATACACAGCATTAGAGGTAACCCAGAAGAGTTGTTCATGTCCTTTCCAGTCAATAAACCCCACAAAGGTAACCAATGTTTGACTTCTATTACCACAGATAAGTTTTGCCTGTTTTTGACCTTCATATAGATACCTGCATTCAACGTTATATCTGTGAGATTCATTCATGTTGTTGTGAGCAGCAGAATTCCACACTTTCACACTTCACATTTCAATTTCCACACTTTCACGTTTCAATTTTCATATCTGAATATACTACAGACTATCTAGTCTCCTGATAACCATCATCCCCTTACTGAATGGTAGCAGTGCCTCTACTGTAAATCAAGCAGCCATATGTGTGTGGCTTGATTTCTATTCTGTTCTATTGGTCTATTAGTCTTCGTTATATAATACCAGTTATATGTCCATCTGAATTTCTGTAGCTTTGAAATTTATCTTCTGTATGATAGTGTAAATCCTCCAACTTTTCTTCTTTAAGATTGCCGTGGCTATTATCAGTCTTCTGCATTTCCGCATAAATTTTGCAATCAGTTTGTCAGTTTACACACACGTGCGCGCGCGCGCGCACACACACACACAAAACTGCTGGAATTTTTAATGGCACTGTAATGATTCTATAGACCAATGAAGGGAGGGATGACATGATAACATTGTTGAGTCTTCCAACCCATTAATAACCCATGAATCTAATCCAGATGAATGTTATTTAGATTATCTTTAAGTCTCTCTGGAGTGTATTGTATTTTTCAGTAAAAAACCTTTTATAGTATCCCCACTTGCCTGCGGTTTCAGTGACCTGTGGTCAGCTTTTATACAGAAATAGATGATCCTCCGGATATATTGTCGAAAGGTCAGTAATAGCCTAACACTGTGTCACAAAGCCTGTGTCATTCACCTCACTTCATCTCATCACGTAGGCATTTTATCATCTCACAAGATCACGGGAGGGTGAGTCCAATACAAGACATTTTGAGAGAGAGAGCACATTCACATAACTTTTATTATGGTTTATTGTTATTTTGTTCCATTTTATTATTGGTTATTGTTAATCTCTTACTGCATCTAATCTATAAACAAACTTTATCATACAGACATATGTTTAAGAAAAAAACAGTATATAGAGAGTTTGTACTATCCATGGTTTCAGGCATCCATGGCTGGAGTGGGAGGTGGAGGGTGGGATGGGGATGTGGGGTTGCTTGGAATGTATCCCCTGTGGGTAAAGAGTATCTTCCAAGTAGTTGTTGCATTTATATCAAAATGGAATCAATTTTTGTAGATCCAGTGAACTTACTGAATTTCTTTATCAATGTTCCATATACAACAGTATATTCCATTTTAAAACTTTTGCTTTATGAATTATGAAGATATGTTATTAGTTCATATATCTTCTGAATGTATATATTTCTGTCTAATTGATGTTTTATCATTAGGTCCTTTTTTTATCTCTAATAATAACTTGTTCTAAATTTTACTTTGTCTTTTATTAATTTGAACCCTCTGGTTTCTTTGATTAGTGTGTGCATCTTTTTTACTTGCAATTTATATTTTTCCTTATATTTAAAGTGTGGTGTTTGTAAAAGGCATACAATCAGTGTTTAAAATGAGATGATTGATTCAAAGACTCATGAAAATAAAATAAAATCATAAAATGAGATGATCTTTTTTTCTGAAACAGTCTCCTACTTTCCCAATTCTGATTTTCTATAGATGCATTTCAACAATGAAGGTAGGTTCCTTTTGTTATTTTTCATACTAATTGAGTTTTTATATCTTATGCACAGATTAATGTTTCTCACCTTACCATTTCAAGAGTGGTGGGTAATTTTTATCACTTTCAGAGAATTTAACCAAAGTGTTCACTCTTCAACTTAAACATGAAATTTGGCACTAGAGACTGAAAACGAAGAAGGAAGATAAGGTTAAAGTCTATAACCTTGAGCTTGAGACAAAAACCAACAATAATTATGAATCCTAACATTTGGATTTTCAATTCATTCTACCTCTAAATCTATTGCAGTTTTTTTTTTTTCTGAGCACTTATTATTTATTGAATGCCCATTGTGTACCACTCCCTGTCAGTTGTCAGTAGGCACTGGGGATGCAAAAGTGAATCAAACAGAGTCCCTGAACTGAGCTTACGCCAAACATTTATTTACGCGCTAACCATAATATTTAGAAAGGGCTCTGAGGGGCGCCTGGGTGGCTCAGTCGGTTAAGCGGCTGACTTCGGCTCAGGTCATGATCTCGCGGTCCAGGAGGTCGAGCCCCGGGTCGGGCTCTGTGCTGACAGCTCAGAGCCTGGAGCCTGTTTCAGATTCTGTGTCTCCCTCTCTCTCTGCCCCTCCCCTGTTCATGCTCTCTCTCTGTCTCAAAAATAAATAAATGTTAAAAAAAAAAATTAAAAAAAAATAGAAAGGGCTCTGATAAGAGACAATGACAATAACTAAAAATAAAAATAAAAAACTAATAAAACTAATAACTCTGGGAATAACTAATAATTGGAATCCTTCTGAAATTCCTAGAGGGAGTGACACAGACCTGAAAGTTTAGTAGAAGTTAAGTGAAGAGGGAGAAAATTACTTTTCTGGATTGGAAAAAACAAATATGAGGTAGTGTGGCGATGAGAAAGTTCATTTAAGGAAATGAAAGAAGTTCAGTATGGTCGGAGTGTACTACATTTCAGAGACCATTGTTATTTCAAATGACCTTCACTCTTCTACCTAATCTGACCAGGCTTTATTACTGAGCGTCATACAGTCCTCACCTGTCTCTTGTCAGATGACCTGTGAACTGACCCAGTTAGTTTCTTCTTCTTTTTTAAAATGTTTATTTATTTTTTGAGAGAGAGGGAGGGAGAGGGAGAGAGTGGGGGTGGGCAGGGGCAGAGAGAGTGGGAGACAGAGAATCCAAAGCAGGCTCTGCCCTGTCAGCTCAGAACTTGATGCGGGGCTCGAACTCAAGATCTCTGAAATCATGACCTGAGCTGAAGTCAGATTATTAACCAAACTGAGCCATGCAGGCACACCTAGTTTCTTCTTTTAACATGGCAGAGTATATTTAAAAATAAAACTGCATCTAGATATTTTAAAACTCATTGCTGTCATCCTTTCCCTCATTTTAACAGTAGCTAAATACTTAGGCCATAGTCATTACCTATGTGGCATTTCCTATGATGAAGCATGCAAACCACATACCTGTATCACAGTTTTCATGACCTTTCCCAGCTTCAGAGTGGGACACTTAATTACTATTCCAACTTATATCCCCTTTACAGGAAGAGGATCCCAAGTGCTTTATAATTTTGTTCTTTCTTCTTGTTCTTTCTGTGTATGTATGAAAAAGACTGCGTGTGTATGTGTGTGTGTCTGTGTAAATTGTTTCAGTGACAAAATTCCCTGCTCTAGTTTTCGAGATACTTTTCAAAATATGTAAGTGGGTATACTCAACACAGAACAATTTTAGTAAAAAGGAAAGATGGGGAAAATTAAGTCAGCTAACTTGTAATGAGTGTTGTCAGACAGGCTAACACAGTTTTGGCTGCCTCAAGGCACAGAAGATTGGCCTTATTTTCACCACCCCTGTGATGCAGTGACACGTTGGAGAATCCCGTGGGCTGATGCAGCAATTGACAGCCAGCAAGTTTTCTTGCTTCCCATAGTGCTGGCTTTTAAGAACTTGGTAGAAAATGGAGTGATAAACCTATGGCAGAATTCAGTTTCCGTATGTTTACAGTTGTGAGATTCCTTCCAACCTGAAGGATGTTTGTGTCTCCAGGATTTATTAAAATTCTTTTGGACCAAGGAGACCAATTTTACAAGAATAGATCAAGTATAAAAGATTTATAAAAATTTCCAGCTTTTTACTCTGAAAATGAGTCATTTCCTGGAATGAAAAAGAATCCACAGTTCTTCCCACCACCTATTAGCAATGGGGGGCCACTGTCCCACTTCCACAGAACCTAAGGTTGTCCTCCCATGAGAGACAGTCAACCACGTGGGTATGCTAGCATGACTGACTGCCTGCTAAATGCAGGGAGCTTTGAAAAACATTATTGTGGGATGACTGGAAATTTTACCAAGAAAGTGGAAAGCTATTATTCTCGATTATTATGGTAACATTGGGGGGGGGGGGGGCTGGGTAAGTTGTCAAAGAACTAGTATTCTACTGCTGGTTCCTGTCTTTAGTTACGTGCTCATGAGCACCTCAACTGAGTTTTAGCCGCTTCGTGTGGAAAACAGTATGAATGGTACCTGCTGTGTCTGCCTCACAGGGCTTTTATAAATAGTAAGTTGATATGTGTACAAAGTATTCTCTAGACACAGTAAAGACAGGCATTTCCAGCCAAGGGACCTCAGAAGGTAAGATACTGCTACTGAGAAATCAAAAATATAAAGGTGGCAAAATTCCTATTGTAAAAGCCTAGCACTGGGCAAAACTAATAGTTTTTATGGCAAATAGCATATTTTGTGTATGTGAGCACTACCAAGTTCTAGAAAAGTGAAAAAAGGATGGGTAGCGATAAGCTTCTAATCTTTCCCTGATATCAGTCATTCCTTATGGTGCAGTCTCTGGCAGTTTCAACTTAAAACAGGGGGGTGGGTGGTTTACTAGGGTACTCATCCTTCGTCAGTGCCCAGCTTAGTCTCAGCCTCCTCCTCTCTGGATCAGCAAATGCCCCTGTGGCAAAACCATGCTTACCTCTCTGGTTTGCTGTGCTCTTTGACTTTTGGTCTCCCTCCTGGTAGTTAAGGCCTTTCTATATTGTTAGTTCTTTGTTACTGTATTAGTCAGTGTTCTCCAGAGAAACAGAATCGATAGGATGTAGAGTCTGGATTTAGCTTGTAAACAAAAGAAATTTATTGCTCAGAGTTCTGGCGGCTGCAAAGTCCAAGATTGAGGAGCCAGCATGGCTGCATTTGGTGAGGACCCTCTTCCTGGTTTGTAGCCACTCTGTCCTCATAAGGTAGAAGAGGCAAGGAATCTGTCTAGATTCTCTTTCATAAAGACGCTAATCCATTCATGAGAGTTCCTTGTACCTCCCAAAGCTCCCATCTCCTAATCTTTGAGGGGTTAAGATTTCAACAAATGAATTTTGGGGGACACAAATATTCAGACCATAGCAGATAGATCTTGATATGGAGATTTATTTTGAGGAATTGTGTCGTGTGGTTATGGAGGCCGTGAAGTCACCCATTCTGCCATCTGCAAACTGGAGACCCAGGAAAGATGGGGGTTTAATTCGGTCCAGTTCTGGAGGCTGGAGAACTCAGGGGGCTAATGGTATAAATAGCAGTCTAAGGTCAGGAGAAGATGAAATGAGGGGTTTCAGCTCAAGCAGTGAAACTCGGAGAAAAGAGGCATATTCCTCTTTTTGTTTTGTTCAGGCCCCCAACAGATTGGTTGATGCCAACCCACCCTGGGAGAAAGCAATCTACTTTTCTGAGTCCCCTGATTCAAATGATAATGTAATTTGGAAACACCCTAACACACACACACACCCAGAAGTAATGTTTAATCTGAATACCCCAACATCAGTCACAGTTACTTTTAGGAAAACCTTTACCCGCTTTGTAAAACCTTATCCAGTTTTCAGTTATTTTCTGTGGGAAGTGGTAATCCGGATTGTTTAATCTGCCATTATCACAAGTGGAGTTCCCCATTACTTGAAATTGGTAGTGCTTCTGCATAATCTCCAGAAGAGAGAGAAAGTCTGATCTTGACAGAGTTTTGCAGATGGCTAAGTTATCCCTTCAACTTGACATTCGATATTGCTCTATGTGAAATTCTAATGTTGGAGTCTGGATTTGTTTCAGGGGACCCTTGACAAATCCCATGTCATTGGTGAAATAATTGCCATTTTACAGATGAGGAAACCAAGGCAGGAAAAACTGAGAAAATCTAAGGCAATTTATTGTAAATACCCTTTTGACTTAGGTTTATATTGTTTAGTTATGAATCTTTTACTGCTTAATGACAAAGACACAGTAAGACCAAGAGAAGGTTAAGAAGTCCCTTAAAATAAAGATAATAAAATAAAGTCCCTAAAAATAAAATAAAAATAAAATTACCCCAAATGGCATCTGTAAATATATCTACACTTTCAAATGTTTGGATCTACTAGACTTCGTGTACACATCTGAAGATCATCCACGCAAAGACACCTTAGATTTGAATGAACACGACGTATTACCTAGATCAGTAATTTTAAACCAAATAAGTATTTCTGCCACCCAAAACATCTTTAAGAATGGGGAAACCTTTTCAAGTTTTCAAGCAGATGGTGCTTCATGTGTTCTAAAGAGCCTCTCCAGGAGAAGGAGGGGCACCTGGGTGGCTCAGTCAGTTAAGCGTCCCACTCTGTTTCAGCTCAGGTCATGATCTCACGGTTTGTGAGCTGGAGCCCTGCGTTGGACTGTGCACTGACAGTGTGGAGCCTGCTTGGGATCCTTTCTTTCCCCCTCTCTCTGTCACTTCTCTGCTCACACTCTCTCTCTCTCTCAAAATAAATACACTTTTAAAAAGATAAAAAAAAAATAAAATAAAGAGCCCCTCCAGGAGAATGAAGGTGTACCTCTCTACCTCATGGGCCTTAGCTCAGCCATCATTACTCCAAAAACAGTGTGCGTTTCTTCAGGGGTATTGAAGTAAGAAAAAAGCCGATGTTAAAAAAATTGTGTGTGTGTGTGGTACTGTAGCTACTTAATTAGCTATTGGACCAGAATCTATATCTCAATTAAAATTCAGGTGCTAAAGATTCGGGTGACTGATCCATTTTAGGTATTTTGAAGACGTTATAGTCACTATAAATTTATGGTGAATGTGGCATTAAGTATTTTAGATGTAAGCTGTCACCATCAAATTTTTTTTAGACTGGTTTTCTGCTAGAACAGTCTCAGTAATCCCAATTAAATAGGACTTAAAATCTTCTAACATCAGTGAAAACGAACCCTATATCATACTTCAATTTTTAAACATATATATGCATATTTATTATGGTATAATATGTTATTACTGTATTTGATATATACATACATATTGTGTAAGTGGAAAGTTTCTTGTTGATGAGGGAGAAAAAGCTCAAATCAGATTTCTGATTATGATTTTCTTTTAATGAAGAAAAATCTAACTCCGCTAGAACTAACAAATTCTGTTGACAAATTGGGTGTTTGGGGCATTAGGATAATTTGTGCACATAGCAATCCATGACTGAGAATTCTGAGAGTTTAGATAGAATTGTAGGTTGTAAATAGTTAAACTGGTCACTCTTAAAAAATGTGAGAGAGTAGTAGTAACACAATGCCTGTGCCTCTCAAATACATCAGAATGAAACTCCACACCAGGAAGTGAAACCAAAAATAGGTACCTTATCTAAAACACTATCCTAACTCTTAGATGACATCAATGCAGCAATTCTTTTAAAAACATTTCTGAGATCTGTTTGAAATTGCCTGTTGCTGATTGTGGTGATGACAATCTCTGGGTTCAGTAATGAGATTCCGCAGTCTTTATCATACCAACAGTCTTTGGTTTTAGTTTAACTTAAAGTTAAGCAATGACAGTTAAGTAGAGAAAGAAAACTATTTGCATGCAGAATGTACCTTCTCTTCCATGATTTGTTTTATGATTATTTCTTCGGTTCTTTATAACAGTAGAACTTTCAACAGATTAGAACAATCATCAAATCGACTTTTCACAAACTGGTTCTTGTTTCCAATGCCCATTTTAGTTACAGTTGTTAATATAATTCTCCAGAATGAATTTAATACAGTAGCTATTTTCACAATGACCGGGAAATTGTGAGACGAAAAAGGGTCATGATTTTCACGATGGAAAAGATTAGGGATGAAAAAGACACTCAAAGTAAGGTAATCCAAGACCTGAAGGCAAAGCTTAATCTTGGTGGCTGAGTCAGTGTATTGAGCTTATATTTGACATCTCAATTGAAATATGGCATCTCTTTTTGCCAACTACCAACTAGCATTGTGCTGAGTCATCAGTTTCCTCCAGGGAACACTGGTTGTGGATTCAATAATATCATTTCCTCTGGCACCACCCCTGAGACATAACCAAAAGTCTCCTATCCAAGTCGGAAGCTAGTCTAGTCCATACTAGTTTGAAATTATAACTGATATTGGCCCCGGGATGTTTCAAAGAATTATCAAAAGGTATTTGGATTTGATTAAAACTAAACATTTTTCTCAAAGAATTTGTATTTACTTTACAGATATTATAACCTTTACAGCTCTTATAAGGAGATGGGCATGATTTTGACACTCATGTTTTGAAAATAACTTACAGGTGATCTGAAGATTTATCGCGTTTCTGAAATTAACTTATAAGAACCAAGAAATGGTTGATTTGTCCCCTATTTCCTATGAATGGTTGCAAGTATTTCATTCATTATAGTTAAGACAGAATTGAGGCTAATGGAAATAAAAGCAGATTAAAACAGCTGAATGATACAGGAAATAACTCAGTTACTAGAGGAACATCAGATCAACTACAGGTATACCAGACAGACTAGATGATAACTGTACCACTTTAATAAATGAAAACAGCCTTTTTCACTAAAGGTGTGGGTATTTGGTATTATTCTCTGTGTAAGTGAAGGAATGTACAAAGAGTGAAGACATTGGGGACAGCAAGAATGGAGTCTAATTCAAGTTTAACTTTTCCTATCTATGAGATACTGGGAAATTATTTAACCTCTCAGAATCTCACTTTAGTTATATATAAATATAAATAAAACCTATGTTCTTTGTCAGGTTGAGAAAGTTCCCATCTATTCTTTGATTGCTGAGAGTTTTTATCCTAAATAGGTGTTGAATTTTGTCAAATGATTTCTTTGCGCTGTTGATATGATCATGTTATTTTTCTTGTTTCGCCTGTTTATGTAATGGACTACATTATTTGGTTTTTGAATGCTAAACCAGCCTTGCATACCTACGGTAAATCCCACTTGCTTGTGGTTATATTTCCTTGTATATATTATTGGATTCTATTTGCTAATAATTTGTTGAGAACTTTTTCATCTATGTTTATGATAGATACTGGTCGGTAGTGGGTTTATATTTTTTCCTTGTAATGTCTCTGTCAGGTTTGTTATCAGGGTAATGCTGGCTTCATGAAATGAGTTAGGCACTGTATCTTCTGCTTCTGTCTTCTGGAAGAGACTGGAGAGTATTGGTGTAATTTCTTCCTTAAGTGTTTAGTAGAATTACCAGTGAATCCATCTGGGCCTGGTGCTTTCTGTTTTGGAAGGTTAGGTATTGATTCAATTTATTTATATATATAGGCCTATTCAGCTTGTCTGTTTCCATTTGCGTGAGTTTTGGTAGATTATGTCTTTCAAGGAACTGGTCCATTTCATCTAGGTTATTAAATTGTGGGCTTGGAGTTGTTCATAGTATTCCTTTATTATCTTTTTAATGTCCATAGAATCTGGAGTGAACTTCCCTCATTCATTTATGATATTTATAATTTGTGCTCTCTTTTTTTTTCTTATGTAGCCTGGCTTATCAGTTTTGTTACTCTTTTCAAAGAACCAACTTTTAGTATCAATGATTTTCTTTGTTGATTTTCCATTTTCAATTTTATTCATTCCTGCTCGAATTTTTACTGTTTCTTCTGCTTACTTTGGACTTAATTTTTGCTTTTCTTTTTCTAGTAGACACTTAGGTGATTCATTTTAGATCTTTCTTTTTTCATATATGCATATCATGAAATAAAACTTGAAATATATGTATATATGAAATAATATGTATGTCAAAATACATATTATTTCATTTCCCTCTAAGCACTACTTTTGCTGCATCCCCCAAATTTTGATAAGTTGTAGTTTCATTTTCATTTAGTTCCAAATATTTAAAAATCTCTCTTGAGACTTCTTCTTTGGCATATGTGTTATTTAAAAGTGAGTTATTTAATCTCCAAGTATTTTGTGATTTTCCAGATGTCATTCAGTTTTGATTACCAGTTTAATTCAATTGTCGTCTGAGAGTACGTATCGTATGATTTTCAACATGAGCTTACGAATGTGTATTCTGGTGTTGGATGAAGTAGCCCATAATGTCAATTATATCTAGTTGACTGATGGTGCTGTTGAGTTCCAACGTGTCCTTACTAATTTGCTGCCTGATGGTTCTATTTCTGATAGAGGGGTATTGAAGTCTCCAACTAATACAGTGAAGTTTTTTTTTTTTTTTTTTTTTTTTGGTAGGGTCAGTGTGTGTTATTTTCAGTTGTATAGGGCAACACACTTTTTTTTTTTACAAGCATTCATTTAATTTATAATTGATAATTTCATTTATACAGAATAAAACTTTGACTACTCAGGCACCTCTGGCTATAGAAGATATTTCTCTTCAATAATAAACTTGAGTAAGAATTATCTTGAAAGATTTTATATGCTTCTCTGCCTTTTTAAATAAAGCATGCTCATCATTCAGGACTTCACCTCTTCCTGATGCTACATTACAAATCTGAACATAAATTATTCTATTGAGAGATTGATATCTTCAGAAACTTGTTGAATGTTATATAACTTTTGGTTCTATATCTCACTACTGCTGGTCCTATATATGAATCTGTTTTATAGTTTTTTCTACCTCCTCGATTTTAGACTGTCATTACTCATTTTTCAGTATTGCCAGTATCTTACCTTTTTAAAATCAATTATGGACTTTTTAAAGTGTTAAGCAAGTCTGTTTAAAGTCAGGAAAGATAGGAGTAGCTTATAAGTGTGTGCTTCTTCTAAGATGAAATGTGCATGGGGCGCCTGGGTGGCGCAGTCGGTTAAGCGTCCGACTTCAGCCAGGTCACGATCTTGAGGTCCGGGAGTTCGAGCCCCGCGTCGGGCTCTGGGCTGATGGCTCAGAGCCTGGAGCCTGTTTCCGATTCTGTGTCTCCCTCTCTCTCTGCCCCTCCCCCGTTCATGCTCTGTCTCTCTCTGTCCCAAAAATAAATAAACGTTGAAAAAAAATTTAAAAAAAAAAGATGAAACGTGCTTGAGCTTCAGATAAAGATTTTGTAATCTTTCTAGTTGCTCAGAGAACTTAGTGAATTCCTGCTTCCTTACTCTGTTTTGGTTGATAGAGTTGTTTAGTGACTACTTTCAAGTTAGGTGAAGTATTTAATAATCTTCAACCAGTTATTATTTATTATGTGCATACAAGCTATTGGGCTAATAGAAAATTTTAACATCGTTACATATGGTTTAAAACAAATGCATTAAAATTAACATAAGTAGTTTTCCGGTCATTGCATTGGATCCAAAAGATTTTTAAAACCGCTCTGGAAATGTCTTGCCAAAGAAAACTTTCATTGAACAGTAACAATAAAAGCAAACAAATCTGAATAATGCAAACATCTTGCTCTGACTTTGCCTCTCTAAGCCAGGGCTTCCTCATCATTCAGTACAAAGCCTGATTGTCTTCCTAGAAGGCTTGCAGTCCTGATTTACATTTTCCCTCAAGCTTGGTAAACCTGACAGCAGAAAAGTTCCAGCAGTCAAGTCGTAGTGACATTTTTTAAAGCATGATCTAAACTTCTCAATAATTCTGTGGTGGGAGAGAGGAGAGAGAGAATCGAATAAGGAGCAGCCCTGGGATCAAAGGATGTTTCTGGTATGAATGTTACTTCCCTTCACCGTGACTGTTTTTAACCAGTCTCAAGGAAACAACGAGTATAGTTTGCTTGGATCCTATCTTGGAAGCTAATTTTTAATTTACTATTATTTGTTTCCAGGTGGAGCACCAGTATTCCCACAAGTTCACAGTAGTGGTGTTACGTGCCACCAAAGTGACAAAGGGGGCCTTCGGTGACATGCGTAAGTGTCCTTATTTGCTTTTCTGTTGAAAATGCATAACCTAGTTGCTCCAGCCCTCTGACAAGCCAGGGGCTCCCTCTCTTTCAGATGTGGTTATCTTTGTCTAGATCTTTGAATGATAACATTTCCAACAGTGCTCTGATGCTCTGCTTTCTGTTGGAATAGTGTTTTGTCTTGACTTTACATTAATTGAGAGTACTTGGAGTCAGAAAAAATGTCTTATGATGACATCCAGATTTTTGGAATTAAAATAAATTCTATTTAATTCTATTTTGAAAAGAGTGCTGAGTGAAGACTTTGAACAAGCTGCCCCTGAGGCATTGTGCCTATAGGATTAAAAAAATGCAGTTTCTCTAGTTCTTATGCCCGTAAATGTGTTTATTATGTGTGAAAATAGCTAAAGAAACTGGTGTAGCACAGCTTCCAACAACGTGAACCGCAGCCTGAGGATAATGTTGAATGAACTTGCTGGCGGTATCCTTTCCCCATGCTTGGAAAAAGCCATTTTCCGAGTTCATCTCACCACTCAAAAGGCTGGGGGTTATGGGGGTAGAAATACAAAGAAAGATGGATAAGGATTATGATGATGAATTTGGTAAAGTTTTAGATGATTGCTAAAATATGGGAACAGGCGATTTACCTCTGAGAACGGGATTTGGAGAAAGAATGGAGATTATAGTTTGTCAAGCTGGGAAGCAGGCAGGGAAGGCTGCCTTGCCCAGTGATGTTGAGGAAGAAAATCTTGGCGAGGAGAGTGAGAAGTCCCAGGCTGAGCAAGTAGAGTTTTTGAAAGCGAGAGAACAGAGTGCTTATGAGGAACTAGAAGAGATCCGGTGTTGTTAGAGAATAGACAGCAAAGGGGAAGGGGGACCAACACTAATATAACAAAGGCTGAGGTTGAGATTTCATCAGAAATACAATGGGAAAAATTTGATGGCATTTTTGTCATAAATCACAAATTGAATTTTTATTCTAAAAAATGTTTGTTCTGGGGACGCCTGGGTGGCTCAGAGGGTTAAGCGTCCAACTCTTATTTTCAGCTCAGGTCATGATCTCACAGTTTCATGAGTTCAAGCCCTGCATTGGGCTCTGCACTGACAACGTGAAGCCTGCTTGGGATTCTCTCTCTCTCCCTTTCTCTCTGCTCCTTCCCTGCTCACGTGTTGTCTCTGTCTCTCTCAAGATAAATAAATAAACTTAAAAACATTTTTTAAAATGTCTGTCCTGGCCATATTGTGTTAAATATATTGGAAGCAAATGTGGGGTATACTTTATATTTTTAAGAATAAAAAATATGATAACGGATGCAAGAATAAAAATTAGCTGCTTGAAATCATGCTGAAAATGGGCCAGTAGAGAAAAGTTAAATACTATGGGGAAAAAAAGTGAGCTCAGTGCCCAAGCCTTCAGCAAATGAAAAGAGGTGTCCAGGAAGTGGACAGGACACCTGCATGGCTCAGTCAGTTGAGTGTTCGACTCTTGGTTTCAGCTCAGGTCATGATCTCACAGTTTTGTGAGTTCAAGCCCCTGCATCGGGCTCTGCACTGCTTACTTGGGATTCTGTCTCCCTCTCATGCTCTCTGCCACGCCCCCACTCACGCTGTCTCTATCTCTCTCAAATAAATAAACCTTTTTAAAAAATATTTTTTTAAAAAGTCAGAAGTAAAATGGGAAACAATGTAGAATCTAATGGCAAAAGTTTTAGATGAGCAGTAGTTTTCATGAGAGATGAGAGTACAAGGATAATTTATTTCACTCTCATCTGGACCAGGGATTTATACTCTAAATTGTATCTTATACTTCAATCCAACCCATTTAACCACCCCTTGGTCAATGTTCTTCTGAAGTTATTCTTGTTTTGCTTTTTAAAATTCTCTGCATTTTCATCATCTAAATGAGAGTTCCCTGGAAAAAAGAGCCACGTCAGAAACCCTTTTTAAAAACTGGTATATGCCCCATGACCTTGAGAAAAGGCACAGGCTTTAAAATTCAAGAGGTCGATTGTTAGATAAGCTCTCCTTAATTCCCTTGAAGCCTAGGTCAGTAACTTGCCAGGCATGCAAGTTACTAACCTAATTTGACTTTTAAAAAATATAGTTATGTCTTATACAAAGCAGCAACAATGCTTTCTTATAGCGCTGAACTCTGTCATTCAGGTACAACAGGTGTTACTGTGGTTAAGACGAGCCCACACAGCAGTTCAAACTCTATATATACTCTGTGAGTCACCTTCAGCTGGTATGGATCTGATTTCCTAGCTACTTCCCCCAGAGGCACAGGTATTTGGGCTATCGTTATTTATTAGGATTAAGCCAGGAGACATAGTGGTGTAGCAGGTGTCATTTTAAACCTATGTGAGTTGACATTAATAATAATACTTATATATAAACATGAGATATTAACTCATGAAACAGGGAACAGGTTCATTTTGGATCCTCACAGTGTACACAACACAGTTTAGACCCTTGGTCTCTAGAAGCTTCCTTTTGAAAATGAAGGACCCATGGAAGGAATAGCCACTGGAGATTAATCACTATAGGGGAAAGGACAGTGTCATGACATTCTGGTGAACTTTTTATTCAGCATTTGTATTTTGATTTTGTTTCATTTGAGTTGTTACATAATTTCTTGGAGGAGGGGCAATTGTTACTAACCCTTTATATCACCTTAATGAGTTTATAGAAAGTCAGGAAGAGATAAGAAGGAAGAACAAGAGAAAGTCTTAGAGAAACAAATTCAGTGAGAAGGTTAGCATAAAAAAGTGAAGGGTTGCAATACATCGCCAAGCACTTTATTTCTGAGAAGTTGTAGGAGATTATTACAGTGAGAAAAGGTATTGGCATTAGCTGTCACTTTCCTAAGAGGAGTTTTGATGATATTGCGTGGTGAGCTTGATCAATACAAATTACCAAGTAAACTGAATTTGGATTCTTTGTATATAGAATCTCTCTCAATATAGACAAAGATAAAACTACAAAAAATGCCCTAAGATCTGTGAAGACTATGATAGCAGAAACCTACACCCTCTTCTGTGGTTGATATTGTCTGCGTTTATTTGAGAAGGCAAATTTCCATAAAATTTTACATGTTGATAAAGAAGAATGACAGATTACTACTGGGTTTTTTGGTTTTGCCTGAGTATGTGGGGGCTTTCTCAAGGGTGCCACAAAAAAATCAAATGGTTGATTCCTGGTAAAATGCCTATATTTGCCCTTTTCTTTTCTTTCTTTTTTTTTTTTTTTGAGATAATACTAAGATTGTATCTATTTTTTATTTTGTCCCTTGATAAATCATCTTTTTCTAATTATCTCCATTTAAAAATATCATGTAATGTTGTCAAAACATCATAATAAAATTAGCAGCACCCCATGAGCTGTCTTTTGAGGGGTCAGAGTTGACATTTTAATCATAACATCTCACTCATTTCGTTGTTTTTACCTAAGGGCCTGGGCCAGCCAAGAGCAGGACAGCCCCTTCCCGGACCTGGTTGCTAATCTCAGCATGCGAAAATGTATCACTTATGCCTGTATCCCAGTGCCCAACCTTCCGTGCATTCTTATTCTCACATCATATGAAGAGGTTGTTTGAAGTTCATAATTGCAACTGACTCACCATAGTCTTAGTTTTAAAATAAGTAGTTTGCCTTAATTTTGGCAATATTAATATAACTCTCACTTTTAAAGCTATAGTATTATATATATGTATAATATATATATTATATATATGCAGTACATACATATATGTAAGCATATTTATATATGTATGTATGTATATATATATATGTACATATATATATGTAAGCATATATATATGTAAGCTTGCATATATGCAAGCATAATTCATTCTGGAAACATGCTTGTAATCCAAAGCACTTGTATATCAAAGCGAATTTCAAGAACCATTGGTTCCGTTGTGATCATGTGACGTTCGGCATCACGTATTCCTCGTATTGCAAGACATAGCTCTTTACCAAGTTAAAATGTACTTATGTTTGCTCATCCTGTGGAACACTCACAGAACAAGTTACTCACAGTCCAAGGCTTTATGGTATATTAAATATAACGTGTAGTCATGAGTATGTCAACACTGCAGCAGGTGCATGTGTTGGATGGGTATATATTAAATTCTGTGTTTTTTATTGTTCCTTTCCTCTTCTAACAGAGGTTACACATTTGCAGAATGACTACAGTGACGATAAAATTTCAGTCGGTAATAGAGTTTTCTTTGTGCATGTGTGAAGTGAAACACACAGCCCTGGCCACAAACCTGATTTTAAAACCAAATGAAATGGCTGGCACAAATGTTTTAGCTACCTCCCTGAGTTTCTGCTCCTTTTCATGTTGGGGAAAACACAGATCAAATGTGATAATGGAGGCTAGTCTCAGACTTCACAACTGGATAGAGTCATGTTTCAGTCCCTAAGATGAAGTCAGAAAATGGATATGATAGTGTTTTTGAAACAATAAAATACTATACCAGTATTAGATATTTTTAATATCCTAATTATGCAAATATACTAATGATTCTTGTCTGGTCTCAACAGACACCCAACTCTTTCTCTTTACAGAATGAGCGTCACCAACGTTAGGGTTTCCAAAGACGGTTGTAGGATTGCAGATAGATCTACTTTCCTTAAGTATTCAGGAGAACACAGAGCTTAATTCCAACCTTTAAACTTTAAGAAAAAAATAAATATATTTGGGAGAACTATGAGCTCATTATGTTGAAACCAATTTTAATAAGATTGTATTGCTTCTATCTTAAGGTACTCTTTTTGGGTTTTCTTAAGAACTCAAGCTTTTATTTGCATAAAGTCTGTATCTGTGGGTAAATGATGTTTTATTGTAGATAAACTCACAGCAAGATCTAAATCAAGTTCCTGATTTTTAAACAGCTGTGCCATTTGCAGGTCCAAGGCTGACCTAATCTCCCCAAGTAGTGCTTTTCAAACATTAATGTCCAAGTGAGTCACCCACGGTTCTTGTTGAAAGTGTGGATTCTGATTCAGTAAGTCTGGGAAAGGTTTCCCTCTTTCCTCCAGTCTTGTTCTCCCCAGCAGCAGCTCAATGCCCTCACCTCTAGGACCATCCAGAGGATTTAGCCTCTTCAAAGGACATGACCTGCAATGCATAGTGTTAATAATTCCCTGGGAAAGGAGCCTAGAACTCAGCCTTCCTATTTGTAAGTGTTAGCCTGAGAGGCAGAGTGTTGGGTGCGTACGTAGAGGAACGTTATCTATTTAATTTTTTTGAGAACCTTCAGCAGCAAGAGCAATGTAGAAATTACTATAAAAGTATAATATCTCTGGTAGACCTTCATGAATATCACAGTGATCAAATCCCTAGGAAACAGGCCAAATATATTTATGAAAGAGTATGGTCTCCAGAGGCAAAACACTACTCTCTCATCCCATGTTGTTGGGCAAGTTTCCTCTGTCTTCTTTTTTCACCATAGAGATGTTATGAGAATTCAATGCATTAACTAATGTGAAGTACTCATATGCCTGACACATAGTAAGACCTCAATGATATTATCTATTATTGTTAAAATTATTTCAGATACCAACATAAGAAGACACTTCTTTCTTTCTTTCTTTCTTTCTTTCTTTCTTTCTTTCTTTCTTTCTTTCTTTCTGTCTTTCTGTCTTTCTCTCTCTCTTTCTTTCTTTCTTTTTTAAGATTTATTTATTTGTGAGAGAGAGAGTGCAAGCAGGGAAGGGGCAGAAGGAAAGGGGGACAGAGGATCCAAAGCGGGCTCTGCACTGACAGCAGCAAGCTCGATGCAGGGCTCAAACTCATGAACCCCGTGAGATCATGACCGGAGCCCAAGTCAGACACACAACCAACTGAGCCACCCAGGTGCCCCAAGAAGACATTTATTTCTTAAATATAATCTTTGTGTGAGCTAAAGAATATTCTTTTGGGGTTGTCCATGCACTGGGATAATTTTTCAGTTTTTCACCTTGGAGACAAATTTCCATTGTGAGTTTCTGGGTTGAGCAGATTAACGGATCCTTCTTTTTTTCAGCTTAGAAGAAATAAATGGTAGAATGGCACTTCCGTTGTCTTCTCTGATGCACTTGGGCACAGTTCACTCCTGTGCACCTCTGCCAGCTGTCCAGACTTCTGTTTAACACTTGTCACATAGGCGTCTAACCATGTGTTTATAAAACTGTGGCCTGTATCTTGTGTTTTAGAAAATAGGTGTTTAGCCTCGAGACTGGCAAAGTAGTAGTAAGATCTCAGAATTTTGGATGAAGGAATAGACAAATGATATTTGTAAATATGTGTAATTATACCTTTCTTCTTGGGTAGTGCCTTCTTTTTACCTCACTAAAGAGAGAAGTTTAAAAATAATTTTATACTCCATTTTTTTGTAGATTATAAATATCTGTTATTTCTATCCATAGCTATCTAGAATTTTCCTGGATTTCAAGGTACATATATTTTATAACACCTTTGGATTAATATAATAAACCTTTTCTTGGATTAAGTATGGGGTTTCAAATATATATGTATATAAATAAATGGAACTGCTATTGGCCAAATATGTGTATTTTTTATGGAATCAAACATTTCCGTAGGCTTTAGCCCTTAAGTTATGATGAATGAGTTTCGGTTTA
This sequence comes from Felis catus, assembly GCF_018350175.1. Classification (NCBI taxonomy): domain Eukaryota; kingdom Metazoa; phylum Chordata; class Mammalia; order Carnivora; family Felidae; genus Felis; species Felis catus. The sequence continues at coordinate 21,543,571 of NC_058384.1, read as the reverse complement.
CTAATATTTTTGGAATGTTTTTGAGTATCCACCCAAGATTTAAAAAATTCTGTGTATAACGAAACAATTTCCCAGTGGCCTCTTTATGGAAGATAATTTCAAGATGAATAAAGTGTTCCAGAACATGCCTATCTCTCATCTCTTATCTTGTATTTTCTACAAAGTTGAGAAATAGGTTGTGTTAGGAAAGAACTACTGTTCTTCATTCATTTAACTCATGTAGTTTATTAAACGGTCAAATGGTTTTAGGAGGACAGTTAGTCGTTTTTTTCTCTATTTAAATGTCATTAGATCTCTGTGCGTGTGTGACTCGTATGTATATATTTGTGTTTAGGTCTGATGAGTACTGTAAATACTGTTCTATATATTTTGATAATATCAGTTGATCCTTGGGTAGATTTTCACCACATTTATCCAATAAGATTAACAGCATCTTCCAGTTGTATATTTGGTAGCAATGCTTTTGTGAGATAAGGAAAGCAGATTCCTATCAAAATGAAGAGTACGTCACCAGTACTAATAGGGACATAATCCACATGTTCTCTCCTTTTTTTCAAGACTATCAGTGATAGAACCTCCTTAATTTAGTTTTTTATCACATATGTCTTATACTTGAACTTCTTTGTCTTAAAATACTTTCATATTTTTCACAAAAATACTTCAACATGTTAATGTTCTACATGTTAAATATTTCAGCATGTTAATGTTTAATGAAGGGAAATCTTCATTCTAAAAACTTTTTAAAAACTGAGTGATATGCAGGCTTCTTTTCTTATGCTAAGTAAATTCTCTTTGCCAAAAATCATACATCACCACTTCTGTATTGAAAATGTGTGATTAATATCTCACGGAGTAAAATTTAAAAAATAGTTAAATGTTTCTTAAGTTTCCTCAGAAAAGTATGCTCTTAAACTTTTTATGTCAAAGAGAAGAATTCTGCTCTAAAAGTTTGAGCATGTATGTGAAAACATTTATCATGTATGCTATTTTAGCATATTTTAATATTTTAAAATATTTCTTAAAAATAAAAATTCTATGACATAGAGATTGAAGTTAAGTTAAACTCAGCCAAGGGATAGTCTGGGAGTTTTGTAAATTTCACTGACTCCTCATAAGTACTTTTCCGTTCTTACTCCCCATGATGCATCAATATATTTTTTATGAAATATTTTAGATAAAATTCTAGACAAATTTATTTTCAGTTAATATACAAGGTGAATCCAAATCTGCAGTCGCAAAATGAAATAATAGCTTGGAAATTTTAACTTTGGAGAACAAATGTTAAAAGAAATAGAACCCAGTGTTTTTTCCAGCACGCCTCCATTATTCTTTTTTTTAATTTTTATTTATTTTTGAGAGAGAGAGAGAGTGAGAAAATTGGGGAGCGGCAGAGAGGGAGACACAGAATCTGAAGCAGGCTCCGGGCTCTGAGCTGTCAGCACAGAGCCTGACGTAGGGCTCAAACCCATGAGCCATGAGATCATGAAAAAGTAAGATGCTTTGACTGAGCCACCCAGGCGCCCCAAGCAAGGCTCCATTATTAATGTCCTCATCGATAAATGTTGAGCATCTGCTATCTTGAGAAGTACAAAAAAAATAAACATAATACGTGTGGTAGATAACTTTATTCAGTGCCTATTTCATACCAGAGAGGAAGCATGGCTTAGAGATTGGAGCAAGGACTCTGGAACTGGCTTGCTTGAATTCAAATCTCCCTTCTATTTATTAACTCCATGATTTTGGGTAAGTTACTTAGCTTTCCTCAGCCTCAATTTCCTCAGTGGTTACATGGAGGTAACAATTATACCTTCCTCATAGGTTTTTTTTTTTTTACAAGAATTAAATAAGATTATGAAGCATTTAGAAAAGGGCTTGATGTATAGTATACACAATATGTGTTAAATAAATAAGCAAAACTATTCAGTGGAGTTCATGGAACTTAACATACTGCATTTATTCGTTTTAGTAACCCTAGAAGATATATGCTGTTTTTATTTTAATTTTACAGATACACAATTTTTTAAAAAGACGTTAAGTAAATGTTCCCAAATCACACAGCTGTTAGGTTTTATGGCTAGAACTTAAATCTCTCTCCCTCTGATGTTTACTTGTACGGTAGCTTTGCCTCTGAGCTTCGTACGGCCTAGATGATAAGATGAAACAGGTGTAAGTCTGGAAAACCAACCCAAGAAGATATGCACTCAGTAATTGTGTGTTTAGGCTGTACAATGTTACTGATTTTGAAAAGTGCTGGCAATAAACTTCCCAGAAGACTTCACAGGTAGAATGGAGACGGATTTTATAACTTCAGTAGAATTTTGTTATTATTAAATACTTTTGATACTTCAGTTTAGAAAAAAAAATCATAAAAGATCTTAAACATCGGGCTGGCATGGTATGTCTACGGGCATGGTATGTCTATTATTTAAGGAATCTGGCTATTTTTTAATGGTTTAGGCTAGTGAATAAATGTCAGGTAGCAAGGATAATGCCTTGTTTGAGTATACTGACCCTAAACTGGGGGTCAGTTTTGCTGCACAGGGCACTTTGGGCAATATCTAGAGAGATTTTTAGTTGTCACAATTGGGGGATCCCTTCTGGCATGTGGTGTGTAGAGGCCAGGGACAGCATCTCAGAGCAAAGAATTATCGGACCCAAAATACCAAGAGTGTCAAGGCTGAGAGTTCCTATTTTAATGAAAAATAAGAATTATTCTTGTATAGGGTAGAATGCACACATACAACTAAACCCATAGAACTAACATTAATAATATAAATAAATTAGTGTGTTTTATAATAATATATAAGAATTTCTGGAGAATTACTCTTTCTCTCCTACCTAAACAGATGCCAAGAAACATTCTAAGTTCTAAATCTTTAAAAAATATTCCAAACATAGATACTGATAACAAAGGTATTTTTGTTTCCTTCCAAGAAGTTATCATAGAGATTTAAGTAAAAAGGCAATGTAGGTAACAACGAAAATTTCAGTTCCGTTGTAGATTGGCCTTTAGCTTGCTTTGGGTTGTTTTGCATTTATCTCTCTCTGTTTTCTTGTGAATATCAACATTCTTTACAGTAAGTTATTTTTACTATATGCCAGATGGTAGACCACTTCACTAATGTACTAAGTCAATTGTTAGTTCAAACTGCACCCAATCAGTTGTGCAGAGATGCTATTGGGCTTTCTTCCTGACATCCACTTGGCTGATGATACATTTTGACCGTTTCATGTCCCTTTACAAAGGGACACACGTGCCCTGGGAAATGCTTTTGTAGATCTGAGGCTGTGAGAAAAAGGAAAATGAAAAAATAAGGAGAGTTCACATTGGAGACTCTATCTGCTTTGTAATTTCAAATTGTTTTTAACATTTATTTATTTTTGAAAGAGTGAGAGCATGTGCGCATGCACACATCCAAGTTGGGGAGGGGCAGAGAGAGGAAGACGGGATACAAAGCAGGCTCCACACTGGGAGCCCAGAGCCCAGTGTGGGGCTCGAACTCGAACTTGGGAACCATGAGATCATGACCTGAGCCGAAATCAAGAGTCAGCTGGCCACTTAACCGACTGAGTCACCCAGACGTCCCTAAAACTGCTTTGTAATTTCAAATAAAGATAAGGTATTCTGTGATTATTTGAGAACGTAGACAATGCTGCTGTTGTTGCAAGGGCTTTTCTCTTCTCTGTCCAATGTATCCAGAATCACTACCAAAGTTCTATTTTACTAAACTATACTGGATTCTTCACTAACTTTTCTAGCTTCTGTATTTCCAGCAGTTTTCAGGGACTGCCCTTTAGCATCTATAGCCATGACCATTCCAATTTTGAGCCTGTTCTGGAAGAAGCAGGGACTGCTATCTATAAACAAGTCCCTTGACACTCTACCCGATTCCTTGGAGGTATTAAGGGTGGCCAGATGAGATTCAAAGGTTTATTATTATTATTATTACTGCGTTTAGAACTTTAAAGGTTAAATGCAAATGCACTGGGAAGAAATGACTGGCATTGACTCATATTAAAATACAAATGAATGGGGTGGGACAAAGCTCCAGGAAGGTTGAGACATATTAGGCAAGAGCAGAGAGAAGTTAAGAGTGGGGAGATTGCTGTGCCTAAAATAAAGGTCACCTTTTCTGCAGTATTGCTCAGGGCTAGCCCACTATCCATTACTTTGGTAATATTTATATATTCCTATAATGTTTCAGACTTAGTTTACAGTTTAGTAGAGGCAAAAATAGGTAAGGGTTAGTGTTGGATTATTTGAAAGAGCAAGGAATTTGGCTTTCAGAAAGCCTAGATTAAAATCCTATCTCTAAATAACCTTGCTCAACTTACTAAAAGTCTCTGAGTCTGTTTCCTCACCTTCATGATGGGAATAATAATATCTAACTCAGCAAGTTGAAGCTTTATGTGGAATTACATCTGTTTTATGCAGATGTATATAGATGAGGCCTCTGGGGAATATGATTTACAGTAGCCAATTTTACCTGATAAGAAAACAGAACTAGTTGCCTAGAGATGTATGAACAGGATAAGGAAAAAATACAGGTAACATCTCCTGCTCATCCTTTATGTGTACAGTATTTGGACCCTTGAATATTCTTAGGACAAGGACAACACCTTACTAGCATTTAGTTATCAGCTGAAATGCCAAAGGAAAGCATAATGGTGTGCACAAGCAAAACAGAAGCCGTGTTTTCTTACTCAGAACAAATGCTTCCACCATCAAGGTGACTGTGTGCATTGTTCAAAATGTTGGCTTCCAGAGATGCCACGTGGCCTACATGTTGACTTGTGGGGGTGATTCTGCAGCGTGTGATCGAGGAGGGTCACTGACTGGAAAGAGAACCTGGGGTCCGGTCGGGGGCACCCTTGTGACCCTTCCTCACCACGCATAGGCCTGCCCTCAGAGTCAGTCAGTGAAAGACAAAAGTGTGTTTCCCAAAGACATCGTGGTGGTGGCTTTGTGAAGAGTGGTTGGAATGTGGGGGAAGCAAGCAGCTAGGAGATGATGTGAACAGCCCAGGTGAGAGGCACTGCTTAGTTGGACTGAGGTGGTGATATTTTGAGTGGAATTGAGGAACCAGACGTGATAGCCACCTTAGAGGTGGACTAGGTGGGACTCGGAGGCAGATTGGATACAGGAGCTGTGAGGAAAAGAGAATGACCCTCATGTGTCCAGCTCTGGGGCTGGAAGTGATGGTTCCGTGCAAGTAAGACATTGAAAGTTAGGAAAAATTAACAGGTTTTTGTTCATTTTGCTTTGTTTTTCTTTTGTCTTGCAGCTAAGGAAAGAAAGGTGGAAAGAGAATAAACTTGTTTTGTACATGTTGAGTGTGAGGTATTTTTCAAAGGCATTCAAGAAGAAGATTCAAAGTCTCAGAGTAGAGAGGGGCTCAGGAATGTAGATTAGGGAGAAAATCATATTTATGTGGAAGCCAGAGCCAAGAAAGGATTCAAGGACTTCAAGAATTGATTCAGAATGGTTAAAGAAAGATGGAAGCCTTTAAAGATATATTACTTGGCCATAGGTTATATATGGACATGGAATCAAGAATCTCATATTTGTCCTCCTTGCAGCATCGAGGAAATGAATGTATCACGACTGCCATTTAAGCCTTGAAGATGATCGGCTTTAAAGGATCTGAGATTAATCAAACTGCAGGCTTCGTGTGGGTCATGTGACCTGAGGGGTGCATATTGAGTGTGTTTTTTAAAGACAATATGAATAGTTGATAATTCTTTTATAAGTTGGTTTTGAATACATGAACATTAATTTTTTAAGGGGTTCACTTTGTTTTGAAGGATTCTTTGAAGGATTTGTAACAGATGTGAAATGAAAGCCCACAATTTAGTGGTGAGCTGAGGGGGAAACTTAGGGCAAGATATACTGAGGGAACATTTACAGAGGTAGGTAGGAAATCGCAAATAATGATATCATTTATTTGCGTAAAGGGTACTGCACTGAGAAAAAAAAATTCATCAAGTCTCCATGGAAGCTGTGATTGAGGCATGATTTTTGCCAGGAGCTGGGGGATGGGAGGCAGGAATAGAGAGATGGCGGTCAAAGGGAACAAACTTCCAGTTATAAGATGAATACGTTCTGTGGATCTAATTACAACATGGTGATTGTAGTTAACAATACCGTATGCTATATTTGGAAGTTGCTAAGAAAGTAGATCTTCAGTGGTTTCACCACAAAAAGAAATGGTAATTGTGTGAGATGATAGAGGTGTTCACAAACCCTACTGTGATAATCATTTGGCAATATGTGTATCACATCATCATGTTGTACACCTTAAACTTACATAGTGTTATATGTCTAGTATAATTCAGTAAAGCTGAGGAAAAAAGTTACAATAGGGAGAATAACACTATGTCATAGAAAAGGTGGAGCATAATGGGTTGGAATTTTACAAGATGATGGGATTAGAAGCTGCAAGTATAGACTGCATTTATTTTTCTAAACTCTTTCATGAGGGTAGGAAAGATCTTGAGGAATTAGCAAAAATAATGAATTTGTTTTATTTTTTTAAGTTTATTTCTTTATTTTTGAGAGAGACAGAGAGAATGTGAGGAGGGGAGGGGCAGAGAGAGAGGGAGAATCTCAAGCAGGCTCCCCACTATCAGCACAGAGCCCAATGTGGGGCTCGAACTCATGAACCTTGAGATCATGACCTGAGCCAAAATCAAGAGTTGGTTGCTTAACTGACTGGGCCATCTAGGCACTCCTGTTTATTTATTTTTTTTGATGATCAGTGTTTGTTTATAGGTTGTGAAGGTGTAGCCAGGGCAAAGCAAATGTTTACAGGTTAAATTTGGGTCTGGGGATAAATGAGAAATATCTGAGAGGAGGTAGAAGAGTATGACATTGAGAGAAGAATGTATGGATACTTGTTCTTCTAAGACATGAAGGAAGAACTTAAGTATGAATAAATGCATTTTCTAATTATAAATATGGTTTTACAGTTGTGAAGTATAGGGAAGAGAAATTGAATGAATCCATCTAATCCTCTCTTTTTGTTTTCTCAGTGAAGTATGAGCCTGAGTTGTACCCTCAGATGAAGAGTAGCGGATAGGGTGGGTGACTTGAGAAATGTAATAAGTGTTGGGCAGTCATGTAAAGAATGGAAATAAAAGGAATAGGGATTAGTATATGTTTGGTCAAGTTAATGACTCAGTAGGCATTGGACTATGCTGAAGCAACTAATAGCAGAACATTCATTTCCTCTGAGTGCAACTTATAAGACACAGGTTAAATTAATTTAAAGAATGTCTGAAAGATTGAAAACTGCTGAGTCAACTGGGATTTGAAGGACCAAAATCTCAGAAGAGAGAAGTCATTGAAGTAGGCCTCAGTGTTCTACAAGCCATCTTTCCCCCTTCAATCCACTGCTGGATTTAGGTGGGTTTGGGGGGGTCACGAGGATGTAGGAAGTAGCCAAGTAGTGAAGAGGCAGACAATCCACCAGAGCTCTGACAATCTCAAAGGATTTGGGGACACAAAAACTGCATTTCCGAGACAAGCCAGTTAGAATTTGAGGGGCAGAGTGTCTGAGAGAAGGGAAACTCAGAGAAGCTGAAAGTCAGCGTCTTCACCATGTGCACTAAACAAAGTCTTAATCTGCGTGGGGCAACAGGCTGAGTAGCAAACATAAAATACCCCCCAAAACAAAGCAGAGATATTGGCAGCATCATAGTGCTAAGAGGGAAAAAAAAATGGAATTCAGAACTTCCAAATGAAAAGGGGCCTTCGAAACACCCTGGGCTCTCAGTTGAGAAGTTTCAGTGGGACTGAACGAGAGGTAGGCTGAACCTTACAAAGACTGGAGTCAGTTCCATTTTTGATTAAGTTCAGGAGATCCATCCTATTCTCCCTGACCGCCTTCCGGAAGATAAGATGGGGCTTCTGTGGAGGTAGATCTAAGTCCCTTCCCATTTTTCATAGAAAGGTCTGGCATTGAGCCAAGAATCATCAGGTATACCAAAGACTAAGATCAAGAAAAATAAATAGATCTGCACAGATTATATAAAATAACTATGGTTGATATGTTCGAGAAAATAGATGACAAATGGAGAATTTTACCAGGGATCCAGATACATAGGAAAGAATGAAATGGAAGAATTACAACTAAAAACAAGAAGTGAAATTAAAAACTCCATAGATAGGTTTGATGTCGTTTGGACACATCTGAAGAGAGGCAATTAATTAACGGAATAGGTTAGTAGGAAATATCCAGACTGAAACACAGAGAACAAAAAGGGAAATAAACTATAGAGGAAAACATAAGGAATATCTAGGGCATGATAGAAAGCCCTGGGAAGGAGAAAGGGTATGTGTGTGTGTGTGTGTGTAGGTTATGAACTCAAGGATAAGTACAAAGAATACCAACCCTACGCATATTGCAATAAAATTGCTGGGAACTAAAGAGAAAGAAAAAAAATGTTCTAAAGGTATCCAGAGGAAAAAAGACATTAAAAAAAAACAACCACAAGATAACAGAATGACATCTATGAAGTGTTGAAATAAAATATCTGCCAGAATAACCAAAGAAATTAAAGAAAGACAACATATACTACCTGACATCAATTTATTATAAAACTAGGATAATTAAGACAGAGTGGCATTAGTGCAAGAGTAAATGAATAGACTAATGGGCGAATAAACCAATAAAAATCCAGAAACAGACTTGCATTTATGTGACCTCTTGATTAATGCAAAAGTTACATTGCCATGCTAGGATTAAAGGCAGTGTTTCCAGTAAATGATCCCGAGTCCCTATGAAAAAAATCATAACACTCCCCTCACACCATACACAGGAATTGATTCCAATTTAGATCTAAAAAGAAAAAGTAAAACCAGTAAGATTTTTGAAGACATCAATGCAAACTATTTTATGACACTGGAATAGCTAAGGTTTTCTTAAAAGACAAAAAGCAGGGGAGCCTGGGTGGCTCAGTCAGTTAAGCACCTAACTCTTGATTTTGGCTCAGGTCATGATCCCAGGGTCGTGAGATTGAGCCCTGCTTAAGATTCTCTCTCTCTCTCTGCCCCACTCTGCACCTCCATCCCCACTCCCCTCCCCACTCACACACACACACATGCACACCATCTCTCACTCTCTCTCTAAAATTAAAAAAAAAAGACAAAAAACCTGAATTATAAGAAAACAGTTGGACACACTGAACTATATTAAAGTTCGGCATTTATTTTGATCAAAAGACATCATTTAAAGTAGTGAAAAGATGGAAACCCTAAATTGAGAAAATATATTTGCAACCTATGTATGTCTGTCAAAGGACTCATCCAGAATATGTAAAGTACTCATAAATTAATCTAAAAAACAGTCAACCCAAAGGAAAGAAATGGACAAAGGATTTGAGTATGCTCTTCATTCCAGAGAATCACCAATTGACCAATAAAAAGAAGAAGTATTCAACCTCATCATCATCCAAGATGTGTGAAATAAATCCACACTGAGATACCATCATACATCCACCAGATGTTTAAAATTAAAAGACTGACAATATTAAGTATTGGAAGGATGTGCTGCCGTGTGACTATTAACATCAGCGTGTACAATAGTGTAATAATTTCATACCTAAGGAATTCCATTCTTGGGAATTTTGCAACAGAAACATACATATGTACACAACAAAAGCCACGTCCAGAATGTTCATGGCAGCACCACCGGTAATATCCCAAATTAGAAATAATCCAAATGTCCATTAACGGTGAAATGGATAAACATTTTATGAAATACAGTGGAATAGTTTCCATCAATAATAACGAACATATTTTACACATGTTACTGTGGATGAATCTCACATACTTAATGGTGGCCCAGTTGTACATATTGTGCTATTGATTCTATTGATAAAAAGCAGGTAAAAATATTCTATGCCGATAGAAGGCAGGGCACTGGTCACCCTGCTGGAGGGATTTGAGGGAGGCTTCCGGAGTGCTGGTAACGTTCTGTATCTTGATCTGGGTGGTGATATTGTGAGTGAGTTCAGTTTATGAAAACTCAACAGACTGTAGCAATGATCTTCTAACTCTTCTGCCTATATCTTATCCTTCAACAAAAACTTTACGGTAAAAAAGAACCAAATGGCCCTTGCAATTTGTACATTTACGGTGAGGCTAACAATCACTTTCCTGGCTAGTCACTCAGCCAGCATAGAACCTGGGGAGTGAAAAGTTTGGTAATCATAAAACCTTTAAGTTTTTAAACCTTTAAGGTGAAAAGCTTTAAGTGCTCCTTTATCATGAAATCACACATATTTCAAAGAGTGATGACAGCTGAAAGCGATATGCAGAAGCATTTATTTCAACAAATTACTATTTAATTTTTGGTCTTATGGTACTCCTATTTTGGTGGTAACTGAAACAGAATGCTTGAATATTCAGTCTATCACCTTATATACGTTGCCTGCTAACACACCCCGCATACTTTATTCTTGGATTTGTTTTCATGTGGCTACTTGAAAAGGTCTTTAATGGCTGGAAAGAAACGGAAGTGAATTACTGGATTGTGCTTAATATAGTCTATGGGCAGCATGACTCCATGACAGACGGCCAGTAAGCCTGTCGACGTCTCAATGCCAAAATATTTCTACTTTTCTGTCTGTGTTCTTTATATTATTGTTCTTTAGTTGATTCTAATCATATACCTTAAACCACATTTTTCTAAATTGTGTACCTAAGAACCACCTGGTCAAGTTGTTAAAAATGCAGATTTCCAAGCCTGAGCTCTGACTGAAGACGCAAAGTATGTGCATTTTTAACACTCCAGACGATGCTGTGAAGATATTTTAGGGGACTAAATTTTGAGAAACACTACCTTAAGTTCACCATCAATAGTAATAGCTATTTGGAAAATGATATTTTGACTGGGAATTTGGGGGGATTATTCTTTTGGGGATTTTTTGGCTGTTTTGTATCAGGTTATGAGTCACCTTCATTTAGAGCAAAGGGTTTAAGTTGCTGAGCAAAGTGGATATGAGAAAGCAAATGGAGAATATTTAAAATAGAACTTACAGAGTACAGAAGCTGCCATCAGCCCCTATCATGAATCATATAATATTTTGTTCAGACAAAGCTGAAGTGGCAGATGGGCCTGTTATTAATTTAGGTAGGCACTCCTTAAACTACTAAAGTTTATGAGAAGTTTTACAACCCTGGAATTCTGAAGCTATTTCAGGTGCATGTAGTTTCATGTCATCTTTATGGGAGCAGAAAAAGATCTGTATCCCACACCCCTTGCATTTTTGTTTGTCAGAATTTAGATAAAAGGACGCAATGAGAGGAAGTCTTTGCCCACACATTGCATCTTTGCTTTACCACCTGTTTTGCTGGAACCAATCAAGGCGAAGCTGAATCATTGACTCAGCATCCAGTTACCCTATAGGCATCAATTCACAAAACCATGAACTAAGTATACAGGAGAAAGAAACCCAAACATTTCTTTTCCTACATTTGACTTCTTTCTCCCCTGAATGCATATCTAGGAACTTCTCTCAAGCACCTGGCTAAGTTGTGCTGTCGAACTGGACTGCTTTCCCTTTTCAAAGCTTCCGTGTGTGGGACGCCTGGGTGGCTCAGTTGGTTTAGCGTCTGACTCTGGCTCAGGTCACGATCTTGTGATTCGTGAGTTCGAGCCCTGTGCCGGGTTCTGTCCTGACAGGTCGGACCCTGGAGCCTGCTTCGAATTCTCTGTCTCCCTCTCTCTCTCGATCCCTCCTCCGCTAGTGCACACTCTCTCTCTCCCCCCAAAATAAATAAACATTAAAAAAAAAAAAAAGCTTCTATGCACTATGGTGCCAATGAAGATTATAGATTATATAAAGGGCGTGAGCCGTGTGATTAGCATAATCCAATTTGAAACTAGCATCCTAAAATTCTTTTTCATCTTGCAGTGCCTGCCACTGCCAGATGTTTCTCAGCTTGCAAAGATTAGCAGTGATGCCGACTGCACTATCAAAGTTTGCAGCTGTCGGTGGTTTTCCACTGTCCAGCACCCTTTGACATCTTAACTGAGGTCTCTCGCTAATGAAGTGAGAGGAGAAACTAAAACAGCTACCACTCTTGACAGAGGTTGTAGACTATTGATGCTAGGGAAAAGTGAAAAGAAGAATCCAAAGTGACAGCTTTAAACTGGGTTCTGGTTTTCTTAAAAGAGGTCTGTCCCTGTTTTGATGTATAAATGTAGCATCGGCATCCTGTCGCACGGTATTTTCTTTATCATTTTTTCAGAGTTAGAATTTGCCAGGGTGTATGACCTGAACGGAGCGTCCAGGATGGCTTGGAAGATGGTTATATCCCTGACTGACTTAGGCTATTTCAGTTTGCTGCATTCTTTTCTTATTCTTGGGTTTCTCCCAAGGAACTTAACTTTCTGCTTTCTCTTCCTCATTTGGCCCAAGAAAACCTCTCCCTCCTTTCCTCAGATTCAGAGGAAGACCAAGCCTCAAAGGCAATTTCTCCACCTACGATTTGACTTTATTTGTGTGTAATAATCCGAGTGACTGAGTTACTAGTCATGGGCGTAGTGTATCTGCTTGTCTCCCGTTTACCTTTGCCTCTCAAATTAGGCTCTTAGCATTTGAGTCACTTCCACAGTCCAGATCTTCAGTTTCACGCTCGGTGGCCTGGTAAAGCCAAACTGCTTCTTGACAGGTAGTTGCTGGCGTAGAGTAGGCACTCAAATATTTGTTGAGCGAATGAGTGATGTTTACCATTTGCATGCCTCCTCTTTCCGGACACTTTTTGTTTTCTAGATTGATTTTTGCCTGGTTTTGTGTGTTCTAGTGTTTGGGGAAAACAGAAAAGAGCATCAGCCCCATGAGAAAGAACCTGCCCTATGGGCTAATGAAGGGGCTCCATTTTTGCACACTTAAGGTGAAGGACCAGTTGAATTGTCTCCTTTAAATCACGTGTTGACTTCTACTCAAAAGAGGGAAGATATTTTTCTTTATGGCCTTCCACCACCTGCTATTCTAACCTGTAGTTTTGTTTCTGATTTGCCGTCTTGAGCGCTGGTGCTGTGGCAAGAACATGGTTAAGGAAAAGCAACATCTCCTTGTTGAGGAGGTGGGAAGAGTCACCTTGTAGCCTGCCCGCCTCTGCTTTGGCCCGTTTCCCCTTGGCTTCCCTCCTGCTCAGTACTTTTGTTTTCTAGTTTGTCTTCCATGGTCTGGTTGAGAGATACAAGCACTGGGTTAGAAACTGCAATATGTAAATGTATCAAACCAACACTTTGTCTGCCTTACACTTATGCAATATTATATGCCAATTATACCTCCGTAAAAATAAATAATAAATAAAATTCCAATAACTACCTATTTCTCTTTTCTCTAAAACAGGGTATCGAAAGTGTGAACAGAAGATGACCTACATCAGTATCAGCTAGAATATTTATTTTAAAATGCAGATTCCTGGGGCATCTGGGTGGCTCAGTTGGTTAAGCATCCGACTCTTGATTTCAGCTGAGGTCATGATCTCACGGTTTGTGAGTTTGAGCCCCACATTGGGCTCTGCTCTGTCAGCATGGAGCCTGATTGTGATTCTCTGTCTCCTCTCTCTCTGCCCCTCCCCCACTCATGTGTGTGAGCGTGCGCTCTCTCTCTCAAAAATAACTAAACTTTTAAAACTGCACATTTCTAAGTTCTCTGCTGATCTGCTGATCATAGGTCTTAGGAAATGAAGGTCAGGGGTCTGCAGGTTTTTCTTTTTTTAATGTTTATCTAATTTTGGTTGAGAGACTGCAAGCGGGGGAGGGGCAGAGAGAGAGAGAAGAAGACAAAGAATCTGAAGCAGGCTCCATTCTCTCAGCACAGAGCCCGATGTGGGGCTCATGAACTGTGAGATCATGACTTGAGCTGAAGTTAGACGCTTAACCAACTGAGCCAGTCAGGTGCCCAGTAGAACCCTAGGCATTTATATTACACTCTTACTTTTGAGACTCAGCTGCCCTTAACTATCAATGCATAAGGTCCAAATGGGAAAATTAAATAAAAGACAATTCCAAATGCTTATACCTCATTCACAAATCTTTCCTCTTTACCATAAAAAGGCTTTTAAAAATGTGATCACCACATAGAACTATGAACAGCGTTTAAAAATTAAGTGAAGGGCACTGATTAAATTGTTTGATGGCCATAACTACTGTTGAAAGACAAAGGTTTTTTTTTAATTTCTTTGAAAAGCAATCATTTGAGAACTATTATTTTTGCTTTTCCTTTGTTCTCAATTTTTATATCTTTTTGTGTGGACATCTGTGCCACTTTCTTCCTCCCTCCCTCCCTTTCTTTCTCCTTCCCTCTTCTTTTCCATGACTCTTTCTACTTTCTATAGCAATGCCTACCTTATGATATCATCTTTAGAACTTAGGAGCATGATGTCATTAAATGAATGATTGTTGCAGTCAGAACTTCCCCTGAGACTTACCAGCTGGATGATAGTAGACAGATTGCTTAACATCCCTCAGTTCCTGTTGTCTCAACAGAGCACTTACCTTGTAGTACTGTTGGGAGATTTGAATGAGACTTATGTGTGTACAGTGCTTAACGGAGATCCTAGCAGGCATTACTCAACTGTTGGTTTTTGTGGTTATGAATTACAATGGCCACTTGGGAAAGGATGTGTTAAAGAGAAAAGTCAAGTCCTTAAGTTAGGAGACCTATGAATGTTGTGATGGTTGTTAAGTTCTAAAGAGATAAAGTTGAGTCAGACTTGATGGCTGCCCTCAAGCTGTTGACAGTCTTGTAAGAAAAGATAAATGTGTAATTACATCCATGAAATGTAGTGTGTGCAATGCTGTAAGACGGTGAAGGATTCAGTGGAACCACTAAGGAGGGAGTGATCAATGTTTCCACGGCGTAGTCAGTTGCCTTGTTGTTAAGTGTATATATAGTGGGAAGAAATTTAAATAGTACCTTTGTTTCTTTCTATTTAAAATGGTACCCACATCATGCCCTGACTCAAGCAAGTCTTTATGTACAGTAGAAAAAGCTGTCACTTCCTGGGGCACCTGGGTGGCTCAGTTGGTTAAGAAAGCTTCTGACTTCAGCTCATGTCATGATCTCATGGTTTGTGAGTTCAAGCCCCATGTTGGGCTCTGTGCTGAGAGAGCCTGAAGCCTGTTTCAGATTCTGTGTCTCCTTCTTTCAGTGTTCCTCCCCTGCCTGTGCTCTGTCTCTCAAACATGAATAAACATTTTAAAAAGTTAAAAAAAAAAGAAAAGAAAAAGCTGTCACTTCCTTGAGACACCCACTTCCATCTGATTGAGTACTGCAATAATAAATACAGAAACATACATGGATTACTAATATAGGTGCTGTTCAGTGTGCAGCCTGTACAGCTATACAAGGCAACCCTATAACTACAATATTTATCTCACACTGACTGTCATTGTTTGGCAAAGAAAGTAATTAGGATAATTTTTTTCTGTTGTAGACTATGATCCTGAACCCGTGACCTTGTCACCATCAGAGTCCTGGGGTGATGGTTATATTGTAGGTAGCTGGGTGAGATTGCTCTCATCATTTAGCAGTTGGACTGACATGTTGACTGAACATGTCCTAAAGTGGACAGAAGAATTCTGAGTAAAGCACCTAATAAACGATTCCTTCCCACAGGACTGTTGTGAAGGGCAGGGACATAATGTGTAAGAAGTATATAACCTGTGATGTTCTTCTGTTATGTAGTATCTTGTCTCAGACATTTTGAATATGTGATGGCAGATTCATTAAAAATAATCTGACAGAGCATACAGTAAAAACAAATTAGGAATTATGAATCACATCTTTGTATCCTTCTCCCTTGTGTTTGCTGTCTATAGTTGATACCCCAGATCCCTATGTGGAACTTTTCATCTCCTCAACCCCTGACAGCAGGAAGAGAACAAGACACTTCAATAATGACATAAACCCAGTGTGGAATGAGACCTTTGAATTTATTTTGGATCCTAATCAGGAAAATGTTTTGGAGGTCAGTGAATCATTTGTGGACTGTTCAATGGTCATAATTCATGTTGAAGTTGGTGCCTGAGCTTTGTCCCTTCTCTTCAGTTGGGTGTAGTTGGAGTCCAGCTGTGCAGCATGGCATACTAGGCTCCAGATGGTGCCCCCCAGGTGATGTGACACCCCCCACCCCGCCCGGGTGATGGGAAGGTCCAGTGGAAAACACAAGAGTTAGGTAGGGCTGGGAAGAATCGTTTATCCTCCTTGAGTGCTTTGAAGAAAACGTTTTGTGTTATAAAGAGAAAGGTCCAAGTATAACAGAATAATCCTATTGTCAATTGATTGTGACTTTAAGGTAACTTAAGGCTTCTAACTTAAATTCATTAACTTTCAATGAAGTTAAAATAGATCATTTCCAAAATGGTTGCATGGGTTTTCTACATTAATTTATTTCTCATACTCCAGAATAGCATTTCCCCTGAGAGGGGATAAAGTCCCATTTTTGAAAACATGATAATGAAGATGTCAATCAGGAAAATGAAAAAAAATTATTATTTTAGTAGCAAATGTGTCTGAAAGAAAAGACAAAGTATTATAACAAAGCTGAATGTTGAGGACCTCAAATGATTATTAAAGATCATTTGAAGACTTTCATTTATTGACTGTGGTGGAGATTTTAGATATAATTTCCAAAGATCCAAGAGAAATTGTGTTCTTGTGCTTTACCTTTTAATGTCTACAGGTCACATTAATGGATGCCAATTATGTCATGGATGAAACTCTAGGAACAGCAACATTCCCCATATCCTCTATCAGAGTGGGAGAGAAGAAAGAGGTTCCTTTTATTTTCAACCAAGTAAGCAACACAACAGGATTATTTTTCAACCCTATGTCAGATAAAAATCTCTTTATTCTGGAATTTTATTTCTTTGTTTGAATGTTTGTGTTTTAAAGAGGAAAATTTTGTTTTCCCTTTTACTTCTTATCCTAATCTTTTTATTGTTTTGATATTTATAGACTTTGGTTGAGGTATCACAGTAAATACTATTAAGACATTAATCTCTGTTGTTGCTCTCAGTGAGGCAATGACTTTGGATCCCAGTGGCAGGTCTAACAAAACTTCTGGGAAGATGAAGGAAGATATGAAATCTGAAAGGAATAGCAGAGAAGAGAGAATGAGGGAGTGAACTCAGAAAACTATTGGGACGTCCAAACTGTTCCAAAAGTACATGCTTAGTAATAAATTAAGCCTCTGTGGAGGATCTGTCTCAAATAAATCCTCAAACAATTAGGGCTGAAGCAATGAAAGGTCAACAGGAATAGTCTTGGGGTTTTTATTCTCTTTATAATGCTAGGCTTGCTGCGTTTCTGAAATTTCAATAATTTAGGAACACTAAAGCCTTAGAAAAATTATTACTACAGAGAAAACATTGGATTTTGAATTTTATAAGAAACTAATTTAATAGTTTACAGTGAGAAATGTAAACAACTGGTGGACAAGTATGCAGAGACCGGTTAATGTATTAATTTCTTATTGGGAGAGGCTCTGTTTTTGCTCATTCTTGGAATGACTTCAAATTGCTGTCTTCACTCAAACCTGCCTATTCCTTAAGTCTCACCTCCCTAACCATTGCTATCCCAAGTGACCGCCTCCTTCTCCGAACTCCTAAGATAATTATCTGTGGTATTCATTGGGACTGAATCATTTAAATCATTCTGTTGCTCACCTCCCTCCCTCTCCCCGTACACTAAAATCCTATAGGTCAGGAATACTGGTTATGCATGTCTAATTACAGAGTTAATACATAGGGTATACTTATTGAATGCGGGTATACCGATTTAGAAACCAGCTCAAGCCCGAAGGGCCACCTGACCAGTTCATGCAATCAGAGCAGCCCAGGTGCCTGAGGACACTCTAGTTACGCACTCTCTGCCGACTCCTTGAGCTGCTTATGGAAGCATGTCTTCTGTATGTCTTAATCCAGTGCCAAGAGATACACAGCCCACAGTTCTGTTGACTTTTTGAAGTTATTTCGTTCATCCCTCTTGCAAATGTTTATGGAAGTGCCCTGTGTACCAGCCACTGTGCTCTGTGCAAGGAATATAAGAAAGAACAAGACACAGGAGGCTTTTCCCTCAGTTGTCTTTCTGTGGGGTGGAGGTGAGGTAGGGGTGGAAATAGGAAGCAGGCTTAGGAGATGTGAACGTGATGAAATGAAACCACCATCCAGTGAGATAAGCATCAATGAGGAATGTGCAGAATATGGTAGGAAGACAGAATAAAGACAGACTGTGTTGGGGGAGGAAGCCAGGGATGGCTGCGTATTAGTAGGTGATTTTGAATAGATTGAACAGTGAACATAGAGATTTAATCCCTTGGCATTTGAAGCCAGGCTATTTGGTGTTTAAATGCCAGCTCTGTCCCTTACTATCTGTTTTATCCTGGTCAAATCACTTAGCTCTTCTGTGCCTCGATTTGCTCATCTATCAAATGGAGATAATATCTCATATGATTAGATGAGTTAATTTTATTTATATAGCTGTATAATATATAATGTATATTACATATACATGTATTTTAAATATATTTAGATATAATTATATATTTAATATAGATTTATATATAAATATAAATATTTATAGATTTATATAGATTTATATATGTTATTTGTATATATTTATATATTATGTATTTATGTATTTAATTATTATAATTATTTAATTACACTTTTATACAGTTTAGTACATAAGGTATAGATTAAAAGTTACTTATTTTATGTATTTATTAAGTATATAATTTATTACATATTAAATATATAATGGTGCTTGGTTATAGAACTATATATCAATACTGTATGCACATGGATGTATCCATACATACACATAGTGCTTAGAACACATTAAGCTCTATATAAATGCAAAGGCATGTAGTCTTGAAAGAAGAAAGCAAGTTGGGGCCTGGCAAGTTACAAGGCTTGGCAGGCACAGGTTGATGAGCCATGGGTAAAGTTTAAAGATGGTCAAGGCTAACATCCCCCGACCTTCCTAAGGCATGTTGCTGGAGTTGGTTCTTAATAAATGTTTGTTGAGAGCTTTGTAAGCATGGATTGGCCTTCCCAAAGTATGCTTTTCCCCCTCTTCAGTCTGATTATAAGAGAAAATATTGTAGGGAAACATGCATTTCCTCTCCTCCTGTCATTTCCTATGGTTAGCTGTGTAACCTCCGGGCTCTAAAAAAGACTCTCTACATTCCTGAATTTAAAGTAGCTTACATAATTATTTTCTTAAGTGTGCCTGAGAAAACAGTTGGCCAAACAGCTTTTTTTTTTTTTTACGTCACTCTGTTCTTAAGAGTCCTTTGCAGTTTTTATCTGAAGGACAGTTGTTTGAGTTAGTGACCTGTAATGGTAGAGGGGAGAAAGGTGAATGCGCACCACAGGTTGGAGAGCCCCTGTCTTCTCCAAATCATGTGGTGTGCCCTATGCAAGCTGTCTAGCCTTGCCTCACCTCTGAACCAGACCTTTCAGAGGAATGTGGGCTTCTTTCTACAGTGTTCACAGAGGTGAGAGGGAGCAGACTGCGAGGATATAATGTGGGAAAATAGACTTTTAAACAATTCTTGAAAATGATCATGGCAAAGTAGTAAAAAAAGAAAAAAAAAAGAGAAAGAGAGATAGAGAACACATATTTCCAGCCAAGACATTAGCAAAAACTTCTTCAAAATTCCCAAAGTCAATACTGAGTCAACATACAGTGATTTCTATGGCCAGCAGCCAGCTAGAGAAAGAACAAGAGCCTCTAAATGGACAGTGCCAGATTCCCAAGGAGCCTACTCTGCCCACTCAGGGCAGAAACTGGGAATTAGGAGACCCATTCTCTGATTTTCTCTAGGTCACTAATTTCGCTGTACAATGTTTGAGTTGTCACTCTTTCTGTCTTATTTTCTTCATCTCTAAAAGAGAGGTTTTGGGGCGCCTGGGTGGCACAGTCGGTTAAGCGTCCGACTTCAGCCAGGGCACGATCTCGCGGTCCGTGAGTTCGAGCCCCGCGTCAGGCTCTGGGCTGATGGCTCAGAGCCTGGAGCCTGTTTCCGATTCTGTGTCTCCCTCTCTCTCTGCCCCCTCCCCCATTCATGCTCTGTCTCTCTCTGTCCCAAAAATAAATAAACGTTGAAAAAAAATAAATAAAAGAGAGGTTTTGATTAACATATTTCTAAGACCATTTCTAATTTATAAAATTTTGTGATCTAGAAAGAATACCTTTTTTCATATGACCTTTTTAGTCAAAAATTTTTAATTCTTTCCATATTGTGTCCATGGACACAAAATAATAACAATGCAGTAATAAAAATCCTTCACTTTGTGCCCACCTGGGGAGGCCAAAAAAAAATCTTTATTATGTGATTTTAAAATACTGACCCGTCAGTAGATTATTTTTCAGTATGAGAATTTGGGCAGCTAAAATTTTGCAGCTAACACTTTGCTAAATGTTAAGAAAACGACAAGAAGTTCGTTTTCAAGGAATTAATAAGCTGGAAAGGAGTAGGCATTCGCGTGTAAACTGGTAAGTAATATAATAAGCAGTGGCATGAGGAATCTCTTCATTAATTTACGTACTTAGGTGTGATTAAACACTTGTTATGTTCTAGACAGTATTGCAGGTGATGGGCAAACAGGAGAGGACCTGACAGCTGACGTTCTGGTTTCCAGTGAGCCTGTATTCTACGGGGGGAGGTAAATAGGCAACAAAAGCAAAAGGATAATCAGCAGAACATCAGCTAGAGATAAATACTGTGAAGAAAATAGAGGGATGTGACAGGGAATAGTTGGTGGCAACTAATGTTTCTGTCGGGGAAGGCCTTTCTAAAGCATTAGATTTTTTTCTATGAATTTTCTTATAAAAATCTTCAAGCATGTACAAAGTTGGAAGATTTGAAAAACTGCCACGTAGACTCTACAATTAACATTTTGCTGTATTTACTTTGCCACATATCTCTCCATCTACCTATCCATCAAACTATTTTGATGCATTTGGAAACAAACTGCAAGCAACAAATGTTTTACCCCTAAACACTTTAGCATTTCATTAACTAGAGTTTAGTATTTGCATAATGTAGTTTTAAGTGCCAAATAGTGTGGACAATATGTACAATGAAAGTTATAAGAAGGAATTATTCATTCATTCATTTCACACATAACCATTGAATACCTACTGTGTGGCAGACAGTTTTTAGGCACCACTTCTTCAGAAGACAACAAAACAACAAGAATCCCTACCCTTATGGAACTTACATTCTCTTTTTTTTTCAATATATGAAGTTTATTGTCAAATTGGTTTCCATACAACACCCAGTGCTCATCCCAAAAGGTGCCCTCCTCAATACCCATCACCCACCCTCCCCTCCCTCCCACCCCCCATCAACCCTCAGTTTGTTCTCAGTTTTTAAGAGTCTCTTATGCTTTGGCTCTCTCCCACTCTAACCTCTTTTTTTTTCCTTCCCCTCCCCCATGGGTTTCTGTTAAGTTTCTCAGGATCCACATAAGAGTGAAACCATTTGGTATCTGTCTTTCTCTGTATGGCTTATTTCACTTAGCATCACACTCTTCAGTTCCATCCACGTTGCTACAAAGGGCCATATTTCATTCTTTCTCCTTGCCACGTAGTACTCCATTGTGTATATAAACCACAATTTCTTTATCCATTCATCAGTTGATGGACATTTAGGCTCTTTCCATAATTTGGCTATTGTTGAGAGTGCTGCTATAAACATTGGGGTCCAAGTGCCCCTATGCATCAGTACTCCTGTATCCCTTGGGTAAATTCCTAGCAGTGCTACTGCTGGGTCATAGGGTAGGTCTATTTTTAATTTTTTGAGGAACCTCCACACTGTTTTCCAGAGCGGCTGCACCAATTTGCATTCCCACCAACAGTGTAAGAGGGTTCCCGTTTCTCCACATCCTCTCCAGCGTCTATAGTCTCCTGATTTGTTCATTTTGGCCACTCTGACTGGTGTGAGATGATATCTGAGTGTGGTTTTGATTTGTATTTCCCTGATGAGGAGCGACGTTGAGCATCTTTGGAACTTATATTCTATTTAGTAAGAGAGACAAGAAGCAAGATAAGTAAGTAAAAGTTGCTTGTGTTAGATAATGATAGCAGTAAGTGCTGAATAAACTAGTGAAGGAAGAGAGGGGCATTTGTATATGTGGGTAAAGGGGGTTGCAAGTGCAGTTCCAAAAATGTGGCTAAGAAAACATCTCGGATGATATCGGGGGGCAGAAGTTGTTCTGAGTAGAAAAGTCCTGAGGTGAAAGTTTGCCTGCCATGTTGAGTAACAGCAAGGAGGAGAATATGGCTGGAACACAGAGAAAGAGTAGCAGAGATTGTGGTAGGAGACGACGGCAGGGAGGTGAAGGGGGATGGGGTTTCAGTGAGTTACTTACAGTGGATATCAATGGCTTAGGCTTGTCCTTAAAGGAAGGATGTGGTTGGATCACTAAAGGGATGGAAAGCCCTTCTGGTGGAGAGACTAGCCTGAGCCTTTGTTCATAGTCATGGGACTAAAAATGACAAGCATGTTCAGGAAACAGCGTCTAGACCAGTGTGATGGGAGCAGAGCATCCATGCGTGAGGGTAGAATGGGTACGCTGGGATCAAACTATAGCAGAGTTCAAATTTCAGATGTTAGATGTTGGAATTTGGATGTTTTCTTACCGACAGCAGTGAGTCATGGAAGGTTTTTGACCAGGTAATGGGGAATTTCGGGCAAACAGGTTTTGGCTTCTTTCTCAGATGTATTAGTAAGCAACACGTTAGTAGATAAAGAATGTTTACTATTGAAAACAAAAAGGTCTTTTTTTTTCCTTCCCCTCCCCCATAGGTTCCTGTTAAGTTTCTCAGGATCCACATAAGAGTGAACACATATGGGATCTGTCTTTCTCTGTATGGCTTATTTCACTTAGCATAACACTCTCCAGTTCCATCCATGTTGCTACAAAGGGCCATATTTCATTCTTTCTCGTTGCCACGTAGTACTCCATTGTGTATATAAACCACAATTTCTTTATCCATTCATCAGTTGTGGGAGAAAGCCAAAGCATAAGAGACTCTTAAAAACTGAGAACAAACTGAGGGTTGATGGGGGGTGGGAGGGAGGGGAGGGTGGGTGATGGGTATTGAGGAGGGCACCTGTTGGGATGAGCACTGGGTGTTGTATGGAAACCAATTTGACAATAAATTTCATATATTAAAAAATAATAGTAAATAAATAAATAAATAAAATAAGGTGAGGTTGTGTTTATTGGAGTCACAAGTTAAGAGAGCATCAAAGTTGCCATCTGAGAGAAATTGGCAGGACCTGCTGTTTTTGACCCCCCAGCTCAGAGTCAGCCAGCCGCTGCCTGGGTTGGAATCACAATTCTGTTAATTATTCGCCATGTGATGTTGGACAAGTTGTTTCTTTTTCTTTGCCATCCTCATCTGTGAAACAAGGTTATACATAGTACCCACCTCTTAAGTTTGTGGTTATGGTTAAATTAATTGACGTATGGAAAGCTTTAGAACAGTGCCTGGCCCAGTAAGCACTAAATAAATATTAGATATTCTCATTATAGTTATAACTGGCCAGATTTAATTATCTGTCATTTGGTTCATGGAACCGACTTAACTATGAAACATATTCGTTTGAACTTAGCAAAATGAACTTATTTGTATATACAGGTAGAGCCTATAAGTTTCGTGATCATTTGTTTTAAGACAGTTCAAAAATGCTCTAGTCACCTGTTACTGAATAGATCAAGTGTGGCTGTGGGTTACAGAATTCTGTTTTAAAGTGGAAAGATATAACATCTTCAGAATTTAGTGTGTTTTGTGTAAACAAAGTAGCCCACTTCAAGAGGATCATAAAAATGCTGAGATTTTGAAGTAAGATATTTATTCTTTTTATTTTCTAGACAAAATTAGTTTGTTTAGGCCAATACTCTGAGGAAGGTAGCCTCTAAGTTTACATGGTGTGGTGTTTTTATTTGCCATCTTTACTTAGCTATTAGTGGTATTATTTAAAAATAGCCATGTCTCATGACTGCTGCGGTATCTAGTTCTAGCTGATTGCTTTCTTTGATTATTGCTTATTCATGATTGCCAACTTGAAAATGCAAGAGGTAGTTCTATAGAAGAGATAGTGACAAAGCTTTTTTAAAAAATGGTAGTGTTGATGCTGAGTTCAGAATAAGTTAGTGTCAGGATGATTTCTTTGGAAAACCATGTACTGATGTGTGAAGGCTAAGACTATAATTTAGCTAAGTGAATGAGACAAAGCAAAGTTCGGAGAGGAAACAAGAGAAGTATATACTTTGATGAGAAGTCTGGGGGATCTTTGGCTAAGATGTGAATGTCATCAGTTGGATGCAGGTCAGAGTTCAAACACAGGCCAAATAATTTCCTGCCTTTAAAAGAGAATGCATTTTCATTTTGGGATGCTATCAATGGAAACATATGTGAGTCTTTTTTTGACATTTTCACAAGACAACTTTTAAATTATAAGGCACTTTAGAATGTTCTTGTATCCCTGGGGGTCCTCTACTGGACCTAAGTTCCATCAAGTTCCATCAAGGAGTAGAACACATTCACCTTAATTACCCTTGCATACCTAGCCTGATACACATTAGATGCTTGAATCATTTTTGGATGAATGGATTAATGAATGTACTTATGGGAAATACAGAGAATCTAGGAACTGCTCAGACAGGAATAATGAAAGTAAATTAAGTTTAAAAAAAAAAAAAACTAGAGTCTGGTAAATTCCCATTTGGAGAAAAAGAGAGAATGTTTGGTTTGGTAACAGTGCTCTTGGAAGTCAGGTTTAGAATTTCCAATGTCCACGTAAGGAAAAGAGACCTTAAATGAAGGAAAGAGACATCATCTTCGGATGAAAGGAGGAAAGCTGCGTGATAGAGTGGAACATGACTAAGGGAAATAGTGTATTTTTTAATCTTTCAAATCTTTTAAGACTATCTGTGATATTTGGCAGAGCGTGGGGGGCGTGGGACACAGTTATCCTGAATTCTTGGGTGAATGGATTCGACGATTCCTGGTAGTAAATGCTGATTTTATGTTCTTAAGAAATCATATATGTTACCAGACTTACTGTGGTGATCATTTTGCAATATATATAAAAATTGAATCATTATGCTATATACCTGAAACTAATGTTAAATGTCAATTATATCTCAGTTAAAAAAAATAAACAAACGTTAGTTTTTCGTTATTAAAAATCATTCACATTTGAAAAAGTGATGTTAGCAGTATCTCATTCCATTTTAAAAGTGCAAAATTTATCTGGAGGGGGTCTGGCTTGTATTGGTGGGATTGTAATCTCTGCTTCACACTTGAGTTGCCTCTTGTTAGATCCACACCTGGTTCCTTCTTCACTGGATAGAGTGACAGTGTATGGAACCATGATTCTTAGTGCAAGTGGCCCTTTTTTCTTAAATATAATTTTATGTTATCTTGTACAGGTCAGTTATACAGAGACAAAGCAGAACGTATTTTATAATTCAAACAATGTAAATGATTATTGAAACTACTTGGTGATTAGTTGCTGTTTTAGTCTGCTAAGGGGAAGAAAAAGAGTACCTGACTCAGGAGGGATCAGAATTCAATATAATGTTTTATTGAAAGTTAAGGTTGTAAATGCTAGCATATGTTAATAAGAAAAATGCAGGGGCGCCTCGGTGGCTCAGTCGGTTGAACGTCCAACTTCGACTCAGGTCATGATCTCGCAGCTCGTGAGTTCGAGCCCCGCGTCAGGCTTTGTGCTGACAGCTCGGAGCCCTGGAGCCTGCTTCAGATTCTGTGCCTCCCTCTCTCTCTGCCCCAACCCACTCACATTCTGTCTCTGTCTCTTTCAAAAATAAATAAACATTAGGGGCGCCTGGGTGGCTCAGTTGGTTAAGCGTCCGACTGTGGCTCAGGTCATGATCTCACGGTCCGGGAGTTCGAGCCCCACGTCGGGCTCTGTGCTGACAGCTCAGAGCCTGGAGCCTGTTTCAGATTCTGTGTCTCCCTCTCTCTCTGACCCTCCCCCGTTCATGCTCTGTCTCTCTCTGTCTCAAATAAACGTTAAAAAAAATTTTTAAATAAATAAACATTTTTTAAAAATTTAAGAAAAGGCAGAGTGCATTTGGAGAGCTCTTTGCCAATAGGGTAGGTTCTTAAGTTTAAAATCATTTGTCTGCATCTCTTTGTGATAATTTTAAACAACCTCTCTCATGCCAAGCACTATGTTTGTTGCTTTCGCTTTATCATTTCAGAATGACCCTGGAAAGTTTGCAAGGGGATTAGTGGATTAGATACTTTTAAAACATTATTTTTAAGTTTAAAATGACTTCTCTATATAGGTTCTTTCCTCTGGGCCCCCACCCCCTCCCCACGCTGAACATCTCCTGTTGTAGCATGTAACATTGCTTTCCACTGTGGAATTCAAAGGTGGGATTGTTGTTTTCCACGAGAATGGACAATGAGCACAGCCTGCTTCTTACATTTATAATTCCTAGAAGAGGTGAAGTTCTTCTTCTTCGTCTGGCTCCTAGCTAAGCGTTACGGGGTTGGGGAGAGCCAGCCGGACGGGGTCACCTTTCTTCAACTTACCTTGGTGGTGCCAGCAATGTGGAAGACTGTGATGCAAAGCTGCTTCTGCAGTGGGTGGGAAGGAATTTACAATACTTGTTTCATGCCTCACAGGAAGTACATGCTTTTGTGGCTATTGCATCCGAATGACATGTTTCAGGTAAAAGGTGCGGAGAGATTGTAAATGTCAGTCTTCATGGCATGTCTGAGCATAGCACGTCAAGTGGGAGAGTTTAAAATTTCCTCCAGATTGTGGGTGATCCACTTGGGCAACACGAGGAAGTGAAGATCCCCATCCATGTGGCAAGTCCCTCCACACCACATTCTGTAATATTCCCAATGGCAGGAAAATCCTGTGTCTTCCTTTCTCTCATCCTGCCTTCATTTAAGGATTCTTATCAGTCAGTCGAAGATTATGAATGTCTCAGCCAAGAAGTGCTATGGCTGGATGTGTAAGGGACATTCTGAAGACCAATGTGACCATAAACACAGCACAGTTGATCTTCCTTTTACTTATTAAGTTGGCATTAGATATATCCAGGCACTGAATATCTTACCATACAAATTGCTTAGGGACCTTCCAGTTGGGAAGTCTGTCATGACGTGGCACATTGGACTAGGAAGCCCATTCCAGCTTAAAATCTTTCCATTTGTTAGAAAACTGCACAATGAGTTGTAATGTTGTTCTTTTAGTTTCCATTCTCCCATGGTGTTTTTGCCCTCTGGAAATGAAAACAGTAAATCTAGTCTTATTTTAATACCAGCTTTCATGTATTTGGGGGCATGAGGGAGGGTAGAAAACAGACTTATGTTTTTACCCACGTCTTGTTTTTCTCACTAAATATCCAGAGCAAGCTCATTCAATATAAAGTTTTCCAAGCCCTCTTTAGGAAAGACTCCATTTGAAATTTAGAAATGGGGAATAGACATGATGTGTCGGGATGTGGTCTGAGCAGTGCTACTAACATTGATAGAACAGACTGCAGTTACAGTAATTGTTTAGAAGCCAGTCACCTTTTTTAAGAATTTTCTAAAAATGTTTATTTATTTTTGAAAGAGAGCATGAGCGGGGGAGGGCAGAGAGAGAAGGAGACACAGAATCCGAAGCAGGCTCCAGGCTCCGAGCTATCAGCACAGAGCCCGATGTGGGGCTTAAACTCATGAACCATGAGATCATGACCTGAGCCTAAGTCAGATGCTGACCTGACTGGGCCACCCAGGTGCCCCAAACCACTCATCTTTTTGACTTATAACTGAACTATGATTCATCTGGGCATGTGGAATTCTACTTGTACTGGGATTCTTGATTATTTTGATAACTGCAAAGTGATATTGATATGTTGCTTTGATGAGTAAAGGTTCATAGGACTTCATAGGAACGGCTGTCTGTGTTACACCAGCCCATGATTTTATGTTTAGTAGCGATGGCATGTTTCTTAACAAGAAAAGACTGCCTTATGTGCTCCCTCACACACACATGCACAGTAATTCAGCAGATATTGATTATGTCTCATATGCCAAACCCTGCAATGAACTAGTAATAGAGAGCTATATAAAATAGATACATATAAGAAACATATAAATACTTATAAGATAGATCTACATAGGATAGATACAGTTTAGTGGGAGAGGCAAATTCTTGCACAGATGATTTCCATACCTTTTTCTTACTCATAAAATTCAGTGCTGAGAATTATCCGTGAACTTATTTTAACCTTTTGGAAAGCTCCTTCTGGTTTGTTTTTTTCCATCTTCCGAAACCAAACAGAAAACAAAGCCAGTAATCTATAGCATTTTGTGTTGCTTCTAAAAATGCCGTCTTCACCTTTTAAGAGACATATCTGAGTTCTGGTCTATTTGAAGATATTGGAAAGGTTCACTCTAACTATATTCTATGGTAACTGATATGATAAAAATAATAGCACTATTTTATAATTATGCAGCAATCTTCAAAACATTTTCTCAATTGGTTCTCAAGACAGTCTAAAATTACATTATTCATAACTAATGGCAGGGATAGTACAGAGAATGTCTTTCTATAGAACAGAATTATAGTCCCTGGAGAGATACCTTTTAATACCCCTTTTTCTCCTTGGATATTAA
This sequence comes from Felis catus, assembly GCF_018350175.1. Taxonomy (NCBI): domain Eukaryota; kingdom Metazoa; phylum Chordata; class Mammalia; order Carnivora; family Felidae; genus Felis; species Felis catus. Next base: position 21,514,879 of record NC_058384.1, on the reverse strand, counting down.
TCACTCTCTTTTCTGTTAGACTAAAATTGGCTCATTGGCAGGATAGAGTCCTCCCAGAAATTTGGTTAGCTCACAGAGTGTTGGAAAATGAAAATCTGAGCCCCACCTCCCATTTGTAGATTTTTCTTGAGCTAACCACAGTTGGCTGGCCCCTGGTCCTGCTGCCACCTTGGATAGGTGTTCTGTCTCCAGTCTATGACAGCCCACATTTGTCACAAATGCACACATGTGAATTTTCACCCAGGCTTTCTTTAACCTCCCGACCACTTCTGCCTCTGTCTGGAGGCCCAGGGACAGTTCCTGAATAACAGGCACAATATCTTCATAGTTTTTTAGGACTCAGGCAATTTTTCAAAAATGTTTCTTTATTTTGAGAGGGGGGGTGTGAAGTGTGCACACACACGTGGGAGAGGGAGAGAGAGAGAATCCCAAGCAGGCTCTGCGTGGTCAGTGCAGAACCCAACATGGGGCTCGACCCTGTGAGCCCCGTGAGATCATGACCTGAGCCACTGAACACTTAGGGGCACCTGGGAGGCTCAGTCGGTTAGGTGTCCGAGGCTGAGGTCATGCTCTCATGGTTCATGGGTTCGAGCCCCAAGTCAGGCCCTGTGCTGACAGCTCAGAGCCTGGAGCCTGCTTCGGATTCTGTGTCTCCCTTTGTCTCTGCTCCGCCCCCACTCATGCTCTGTCTCTCTCTCAAAAATAAGTAAGCATTAAAAAAAAAAAAAAAGTCGGACGCTTAACCGTCTAGCTACCCAGCTGCCCCTAGAGCTCAGGCAATTTTTATGTCTCATCCATAATGACTGCAGAATTCAACTACCTCCTTTTAGTGAAGGAGGAAAACAACTATGCAGAAGCTGTTCTTATGTTTACTAAAATGACTGATTAAATAGATTTATATCATTAAAAATAGCAAAAACATGTATTTATTGATGTACATCCATGAAGCTATGTTACTTTTATTTTTAAGACTCTTTTAGGTTAAAAACAATCTGGCACTCAAAAATGGTTTTGACTTTGTTTGCATTATATATAATACACATCCATTTTATGCCCGAATCTGATGAATGTATCTGTTCTAGGTCACTGAAATGTTTCTGGAAATGTCTCTTGAAGTTTGGTAAGTGCATTTATTTCATTGGGTGGAAAATATTGTGAGTGATTCACTATCTTATTTTAATTGTTAAGGGTCCACTTTTAAAATAAGAAATAATTCTGCGAGCTTTTGAACGTAAAAAACACATTAAATAAACTTTTCTTTAGCTCTTCCCTAATAGCTATGGCATTAAAAAATAATAAATTTTGTATCTTTGCTTACTTTTCCCGGTAGTTTTTATCAGGTCAATAAGGGCTTTTAGAAAGAGTCCTCCCTCTGGTTTACTTCCCGTAGAAATGAACAAATATGGTTAGTTAAGCCTCTTTTTCATTGTTGATTCAGATAGATACTCAAGAGCATGAAAGTAAACATAAACAGGAAACTATAAAAAGGAAAAACTGAAAATGAGATTGTTTTTGTTCACAGAGATAGTAAAGTTCCATGAAGCATGTTGCTGTTTCAAAGTGGCCTCCAAAAGAAATGTTGGAAAATCATTTATTTATTTTCAAATGGTGCATCTTAGGGGAGTTAGGCCTGCCTGGAGAATTAGCTGGATCTAACGCTGAGTTCAGTACATCCAACCTCCTTCAAACTCTCTGTGTCTCCTTGAACTTCCCTGTTGAAGTGGGTTTTACCGAAGTAACTAGTCCACATTTAATTCACCCAAACACTGCATTTATTAGTGTAACATTCTCCTATATTGTGATTTGCCGAATGAATGCTGAGGGACACGTTGACATTGGGCTCGGTATTTCTTTCTCTTATTTAGGTTCCTAGAACACGTTGATTCAACCGTGTAAATTATTGCATAAATTACTACTTGTCCCTCAAGATATGTCAGGAAGTCTCATAGGATAGTGCAAGTAATTGAGTTGCATTATTTTGCATTGTGTTGATTCTTGCTACAACGGTATATTTTAGGGGCACCTGGGTGGCTCAGTCAGTTGAGCATCCTACTCTTGACTGCAGCTCAGGTCATGATCCCAGGGTCTTGGCATTGAGCCCCACATTGTGAAGCCTGCTTAAGATCCTCTCTCTCCCTCTCCCTCTCTCCTCCCTCCCACCCCCCTCGCCCCTCTCTCACACTCAGGCTTTCTCTTTCTCTGTCTAAAATTTTTAAAAATGTGGTATAACATGAGATTTTAGCATGAGATTAAAAGAGCTTTTGCTATTTGACTAGAAAGTCATGCTATTTGTCTTAATGGGAAATGGTCTTCACTGATGTAATTAGGACTATATTATGTAAAAGAAATTTGCCTTAACAAAGTACAGATATCAAAAAATGGAGGAAAAAAACTCAGCTAAATAAGATACATATGTTCAGAAGCAATTTACTATATATTTATAATGAACTTTGATCAAACTATTTTTATCTGTTCATTTGTCTTGACTCTGAAATGGAAATGTTCTTAGAAATTATTATTATTATTATTATTTTAAATGCTTATTTATTTTTGAGAGAGAGAGAGGCGGAACATGAGCAGGGAGGAGCAGAGAGACACAGAATCCAAAGCGGGCTCCAGGCTCTGAACCATCAGCACAGAGCCCCACGTAGGCTCGAACCCACAAACCCGCGAGATCATGACCTGACCCGAAGTTGGCTGCCCAACCAACTGAGCCACCCAGGCGGCCCTTTAGAAATTATTTTTTTAAGTGTATTTATTTCTTTTGAGAGAAACAGAGACAGCACACGTGGGGGAGGGGCAGAGAGAGAGGGAGAGAGAGAGAATCCTAAGATTCCACTGCCAGCACAGAGCCTGATGTGGGGCTCAAATCCACGAAGCTGCGATATCATGACCTGAGCCAAAAGCAAGAGTTGGACACTTAACCAACTGAGCCATCCAGGTGCCCCAGAAATGTTCTTTAAAGAAAAATTTAACTTTCCGTGGAATGTTTTTCATTAGATATAAAATAAAATCAAGAAATCAAATTAAACAAAGATAATATGTAAAAGAGGAAAATAAATGAACCAAACTTGTTATTGTATTTATAAAATTACTCAACATTTTTTATTTTTCTTTTACATGTTTGTACTGATCTTCTAAATATCTGTGTTCATCACTCTGTTCATAGGTTTTTTGAAAAATCATGGCCCTTGTGTTTAATGTAGGATAGTGATCAGCATAGTATGTTACAAGTATATTACCTAGTATATTACAGGGAACAGGAGTTCCAGAATGAGAAATCCTAGTTTTAAATCAGCCTCTTGCTAATTGTGTTAACAGTTGAAACATTTTTAATGACACTTTTGCTCATTTGTGAAATAAGAAAAGAGTACTTTGTAAGCATATCTGTTGTGATGATTTAATGAGATGTTCTTTAGAAAAAGAGCACATAGGGGCGCCTGGGTGGCGCAGTCGGTTAGGCTTCCGACTTCAGCCAGGTCACGATCTCGCCGTCTGTGAGTTCGAGCCCCGCGTCAGGCTCTGGGCTGATGGCTCGGAGCCTGGAGCCTGTTTCCGATTCTGTGTCTCCCTCTCTCTCTGCCCCTCCCCCGTTCATGCTCTGTCTCTCTCTGTCCCAAAAATAAATAAAAACATTGAAAAAAAAATTAAAAGAAAAAAAAAGAAAAAGAGCACATATTATTTTATATTAATACAAAGTAGAAAAATTTTCCACATGTGCACAAGTTCATAGTAAAAATGTTTGTAATAGTTTGCAGAAATTTGAAGCAACCTCAATACTCATGGAATAACTTATGCTATAATCATATAATGGAGATACTTCACAATAGTAAAAATGTTTGAATTGTTCCTATATATACAAACACAGATGAATCTTAAAAACAAAATGGTCAATGGAAAAAATATTGCAGAATACATATAGTTGATAGAATTTATAAAAAAATTAAAAACATACAAAATGACTCTGTATTTTTCAGAGATATAAATATATACTGTGAAGTTATAAATATTTATAATTTATAAATGTATAAATTTATAAATAATTGTAATTCATAAATGTGTAAATACATTGGAATAATAAAGAGCAAGTTTAAGGTATGATTACTCTGAGGAGCAGAAAAGGAAACACAATTGAGATGGATTCACAGAGACAACTGTGCAGGTGAGATTTTTATTTCTCAAAGTGGTTAGAAGATACTCAACCTAATATATTGTAATAAATAATAATAGAGAGTCTACCCCTAAGACTTGACATAAAAAATTCTTACTGATTCACTCGTAACTCTTTTCCTCCTTGAAAAGCTTCATAATAATCAAATTTAATAACTGTGCAATCCAATGCTTTGATGTGCTATACTGATCATTTTTTATTATTGGGTACAGTTAATTTTCTGTTTTTTAAAGTTTATTTATTTTGCGGGGAGAGAGGCAGAGGGAGAGGGAGAGAGAAAATCCCAAGCAGGCTCTGCACTGTCAGCATGAACCTGACTTGAGGCTACGTCTCATGAACCATGACATCATGACCTGAGCCAAGATCAAGAGTAGGATGCTTAACTGAGTAAGCCACCCAGGTGTCCCTACAGTTAGTTTTCTTAAAGCATATATCCTAAAATAGAACTACTCAAAGGGAATACACATTTTAATTATTTTTGGTGCTCGTCACTTGATGACTTTCAAAAGTGTTTTGCAAATTTATATTCCCAAAATGAATATATTTACTTTGTACTAGAAAATAAATACTTAAAATATTTCTTAAAAACTGTTAAATAATAACAGTATTTTAAAAATTTGCTAGTGAAGCTAAGTATTCTTCTGTTTTTCATTATTAATCATACTTCCTCTTTTGTGAGTTATCCATGTTTGTCCTTTGGGAAATAGTAATTAAAATATTATTGGTAAACAAAGATCATTATAGAGTACATAGCCCAGAGGCTATGGAGTCTCTTCTTTTGGCCTATGTTTTACGAGGAATAAATGCACTGAATTAACAGAAGTTTCCTTAATTTTAATTCACTCTGAAGGGAAGGATTTACTTTTATGAATGGTAAAGAGACAATATTTTATCAGTGAAATTCTTACTTTCTACATTTGGATTTATTTGCATCACAACATAGAGTTCTAGGTTTTCTTGTTCTGTTTTGTTTTTTACTATTTTTTTTAAAAAATATTTATTTATTTTGAGAGGGAGAGAGAGAGAGAGAGAGAAAGCGGGGAGGGGCAGAGAGAGAGAGAGAGAGAGAGAGAGAGAGAGAGAGAGAGAATCCCAAGCAGACTCCTCACTGTCAGTGCAGAGCCCAACATGGGACTTTATCCCATGAACCGTGAGATCATGACCTGAGCCAAAATCAAGAACCTGTTGCTTAACCGACTAAGCCACCCAAGTGCTCCTGCTTTTTACTATTTTTAAATTCAGAAGCTGGTTTTAGAATACAATATTGGACTTGTTTGTGAGGAATTGTTCCATTGAGGAAAATACATCATCTATTTGCTCTGTGATCCTAACCTCTCAGAGCTTTGGTTTTTTTAATCTGTAATAGGTAGTTAGAAAAGTAATATATTGTATAATAACGTGTGAGATTTACTCCCATTATTTCTGCAGCGATACATGCCTACATATCTAAAGTGGTTTCTGGCATAGTCTAGGGATCTGAGAAGTTGCCGCCGCTGCTATTATTAGGAAGGGTATACAGTGTAAGAGCTCTGAAATCCTCCAGTCAAACTTACTTGTCGCTGTCTGAAGTTCTAGTGTTAGCAGTGCCTCTTTTTTTTGTCACACGGGGACATCTCTTAGACAAGGCAATTCATTAAGACAGTATTTCTGCCGGTATGCTCCACAGAACATAGACTCTTTGGAGTATCAGTGGTATGTCATGGAGAAGTGGGGAATGAAGGGCCAGGGGAAGGAATTCTTGATCAAATAAATTTTGGAAATACTGTGCCAAATAGATCTCAGCAGCTTTATTTTCTGAAATATTTCCCCAAGTCTTTACTATCATAAGATGAATTTCTCATTGGCCGTTCGTGTGCCTGCTTGTTTTTTCTAAAGCATCTCCTACTCCATATTTTCTGGAAACACGCCTTGGAACATACAGTTTTAAGACAGCCATCATTTTATACCCTTGTTCAGCTCCCCTTCTAGGAAATGGCTTGAGGGGAACAGTGAGCAGGTATCAGCGTTAGCTACCGGGGACTGGGTGATTTTAACAAGGCTACTGGGGACATTGGCTCATGACTATGTTCTCTATACAGTTCATCCCCAGACCTCCGATTCAGTATGGCTCTGTGTGATCAGGAGAAGACTTTCAGACAACAGAGGAAAGAAAACATAAAGGAAAACATGAAGAAACTCCTGGGTCCAGAGAAGAGTGGAGGCCTGTATTCTACACGCGATGTGAGTTGGAAAATTTTCAAATGTTACTGCAATTCAATAATAATTGTGTTTGTACTGTCTCCCAAATTTCACCCAAGTATGGAAATATTGAGTTTGAGTATTATATCTTCAGTTTTTTAAGATGAGGTAAGTGTTTCATAAATACAGATTCTTTGAGGAAGATCATCACCAATGCTGCCCATATTTAGCAATATTGATCAGGTACAGTTTTACAAAGAGGCGTAGGCATACTTACACACAAACAAGCTATTGATAGTAAGAAAAGATTAGCCTCAGATGTAAAAAGATCATTGAATTAATTTTATTTTATTTTTATTATTTTTTTAATTAAAGTATATTTGACACACAATGTTGCAATTAGTTTCAGGTGTACAACACAGTGTTTCAACAAGTCTCTTCATTGTGTGGTGCCCACCACAAGTGTGGCTCCCATGGGTCACCACACAACACTATTACAACACCGTTAATGATATTTTCTGTGCTGTACTTTTCATCTCTGTGATTTATTCATTCCATAACCGTAATTCTGTATCTCCCACTCCCTTCGCCCATTTTGGCCATCCCTCTAGCTCCCTCCCCTCTGGGATCATTGAATTAACTTTAATATGGACTAAGATTAAACAATTGAGAGACTTATCATCACCAAACAAGAAGAAAGTGCTATAAGTTTGTCAATGATAACACAGTTAACCAAACTACGTAGATGTGAATGGGAGAGATAAAAGGAAATGTTTCAAATTCTTAATATTTCATCACAGGAAGCTAAAGTCTATCATCCCAGATTGACCAAATAGTTAAGAATGATGACCTCTACTTTTTAATGTTTTCATCATCCTAATGATAGAGAGATCTTAAAATTAAAATATTTTTGTGAACAAATATAGGAAGTACAATCCTTCATTTGTACTTTAACTTCTTTTTCGTCCCTTAATTTCCAGGAAAATAAATATCATTTATTGTTCAATAACATGTAATGTGTAAACCAGTTTTTGGCTATTTATCTGTCCATTTATTCATTTTGCCCTTCACTGATCTATCATCTATCTACCCATCTATCCACCTGTCCATCCATTTATTGGTCTATCCTTTTATTAAATGCATAAGTAACGCATTTGTGTGTGTATATACACACACACACACACACACACACACACACTCCCATACATGCACACACAGACCAAGGATTCAAGATTATTATAAATTAAGGGCAAAATGCAATTGGAAATGAGACATAAATTCTGAATAAGGGAGCCAGATGGGCACATCTGTCCTAAATGTGATGGCAGATTTCCAAATGTGTTATTTGGTGGACATAGGGGTGTTTGAAAGCCAATCTGCTGCTGCTGCTGCTGCTGGAATGACTTTTTGTTAAAGGAATAGACTCTGTGGTAAAGTGTTGCTTATATGGAATTTTTGCTGAAGGAAAGCTTGGAGGAGAAGCAAAACCTCTACTGAGGTTTCTATTAAGAAAAAAAAAAGAGGGGCGCCTGGGTGGCGCAGTCGGTTAAGCGTCCGACTTCAGCCAGGTCACGATCTCGCGGTCCGGGAGTTCGAACCCCGCGTCGGGCTCTGGGCTGATGGCTCAGAGCCTGGAGCCTGTTTCCGATTCTGTGTCTCCCTCTCTCTCTGCCCCTCCCCCGTTCATGCTCTGTCTCTCTCTGTCCCAAAAATAAATAAACGTTGAAAAAAAAATTTAAAAAAAAAATAAAAGAAAAGAAACAAGAAAAAAAAAGAAGAGAGACTTCTTTTCAACCATCTATCTTGCTTGTCACCATACAAATCCCTGGTAGCACTTGTGGCTGATCATTGTCTCAGGTTAATTACTCTTTGAAGACATTTCCTTCTCTGCATATTACTCAGAAGTTTCTAGCTTCTTGAGAAATTTTTGTCTTCGTTTGTTGTTTTTAATGTATAGTGAATCTTTCAACAAGAGTTCTATGATCTTCTTTTCGTCCCCATCCTTGTTTGGAATTGTTATACCCTTGGAGCAGAGAAATGGTATTTCAAGTTTTCTTTCTTTTTTTTTTTTTTCATTTCTGCCATTTGTCACTTGTTGAGCCACTGCTAAAAACTAGAGATGAGCAAAGCTGGACAGTCACTTTCCTCGGTGAGTTTAAAGCCTAGTTGCAGAGAAAGACATTTAAGCAGATAACACAGGTTCTTTTTAAAAAGAGGTGTGAATGGAAGGATGGAAGAGCTTGCAATAGGGTGACCCACTCTTTCTCTGTGGTGGAGAGATGCCGATCGGGTTCAGGACTCACTGACCCAACATAGGGCAGCTCAGCATATTGAATATCTCAAGCTGAAGGAGTTTGAGAAAACAGGCTCAGTAAGCTCTCTGTGACCTCCTCCCACCCTTCTCCCCTGCGGCAGGCCATAAGACCCTCATGCAAGAGGACCCCTCCCTGTACCCGGAGGAAAAGAGCATCCTTATCTCCAAAGGCAAAGGGATTCCAAGAAGAATATAAACAGACAGGTCTTGCTAAATTTCCTCCAGTTTTCTACATGTCCACTCATCCTCCGACCTATCCTGCTTCTATATGACTACCCACTCTTCATCAAACCCAGCATTAAAAATACTCAGGTATAACTAGTTCTTTGCATATTCATTTCTTTATGAAGGTTCCCATGTCACATAAAACTTCCCTTAAATACATTTCTATGCTTTTCTCCTGTGAATCCCTCTTGTCAGTTTCATTTTCAGAGCCAGTCAGGGACCTTAAAAGGGTCGAGGAAAACCTTTTCCTCCCCTGCAATGGAAAGTCCTCCTTGGAATTGAAGACTGTTGGTCAGGCCTCGAGCAATGAGTTTGCTAGAAAACAAGCAGGAAATGGATACCTCTGTGATTCCTGGCCGTCAGTTTCTCTTGGGAGACTCTGTTTTTGTAATCTCAGTGTTTCCCTGCTTAGCTGCTTTCCAGTTATTTGCAACAATTATTTCTTTCCCTCCCAGCTGCTGATCTATGCTCTGCTCCCCTCACAACTGATAGAGTTGTCTCCTAATCAAGAGAGATCAAATGTTATCAGATGACAAATCCTTCATTTCTTGCCAGAGGATTGCCATATCCCATAACCGATGCTGCCCTTTGCTCCTGCCCTCTTGAATTCGGTGGAGAAAACAGCTCCTTTCTTTCAAATGGAAATCTACATCAGATACAGATTGCCAGCCCCAACTAAGAGCCCCAGTATATCAATTGGTCCTCCCAGAGCCGCTGCGCCACCCCCCCCCCATTTGTCTGCCTCTACCTCTGTATAGATTTTTACTATAAAAATACAAACTCCGACATGAAGGGGAAAAAAGGAACAACAAAAAGTCTCCCTGGGATGTGCATTCCCTTCCCCCCTTTCTCTACTTCTCTCCCTGTGTTCACAAACTTCTCTAGAGTTTTCTGCACAATCTCATTCTCCTTCCTCACTTCCTCAGGCTTCTGACCTCATGATTCTACCACATCTGCTCCTCCAGTCGCCGGTACTAATAAGTACAAAAGACCTGGCCCTGTCTCCCCCCAGCCCTGTAGGTGCAAATGATAGATGCTTCCCTACTTTTTGAAACATTCTCTATTCAGTGCAGAGTCTGCTTCCTGTCCTCGTCCCCCACCTCTGACCCTCCCCGCTTGTGCTCTCTCTCTCTTAAAAACAAATAAAAAATTAAAAAAAAAATTTTTTTCTCTCCCTTCTATGTCACCCACCGCCTGTGTACGAAGAACTTCCCCATGTGTGTCAACAACTTAGAACCTCCCTTCTGAGCTTCAGGCCTGAATATTTAGGTACCTACTTGATTCCTTCACTGGTATCTCTTGCATCTCAAACTCAGCAGGTCTGAATCTGAGCACAACACCTCTATTTTCTGTAGTTCCTCTAAGGCCTGTCCTCCCTCCCCCCATGTCCTGTTCACTCTCAAACCCAAGCTTAAAAAACTTTTCCTGCTCTTAGGATTGGCTTCTTGGCATCTTTCTAGCATCCATTTTTGCCAGTTCACCCCCAGTTCACCACACTCCTTCACTAGGTGCCTCTTGGTCCCATGTCCCCTCAGAACCTTTCCCCATGTGGTGCTTTTCCCCACAGTTTCTTCTCTCTCTGTGTGCTTCCCTCCTCTCCTCTCTGTGCTTCCCTGTGCCACCCTGTCCCCGCCCCACCGCCTTTTGGGGTACCTAGGACCCTCCCAACTTTAAGCACCACATACTTAGCTTCTTCGGAGGCTGTTGTCCTCACCAGCTCCTCCCTCCTTCCCCCCACATCTGTTAGATCTCAGTTATATTCTCTATATTAATGGCACAAATATATGCATATTATCTTTTTAGCATTTGCAACACGTATACTTAAAAAATACTTGTACAGATATTCGTTTAACGTCTCTTCTCTCCAGTGGAATATAAGTTACATGAAGACTAGGGCAGTGGCTGTGTTATTTAACCTTCATATTCCCAGCACCTGGCAAAGGCTCCTTAGCACACGGTAGACCCTCAGTAGGTCTTGCCGTTGTGGGAGTCAGGGCACAGATTCAGGAGGTAGCTTCGCACTGCCTCCAGGGGATGAAGTAGCTAGAGGGAGGGATCAGAGACTCCGAACCCAGGAACACAGACGCAGGTCGTGAGGCAGGAGACACAGGTGGAGGAGAAGGTTTGGAGGAAAAGACCCCAGCTTGAACTGTTCAATTAGAAACGTATGTGTGCGGGGGCGGGGTGCCTGGCTCAGTTGGTCCAGCGTCTGACTTTGGCTCAAGTCATGATCTCACAGGTCAGGAATTCAAGCCCTGCATTGGGCTCTGTGCTGTCAGCACAGAGTTCGCTTCAGATCCTCTGACCCCCTCTCTCTGCCCCTCGGCACTCCTCTTTTTGTGGAAAAAGGAGTGTTCCTGGGAAAATGAAACTTGGCCTAATATTCATACTAATTGGCTTTTCTGCAATGGATGGAGAATAAAGTAATTATGTGTTCTGTGGAATTTTCTTCAAAAATATTAAATCCGTGTTTTGGGAAGTCGTTCCTGGAATTATTGTAGTTGTTTCGGTTCGGTCTAGAGTTGTTTTCTCTTGTCCAGAATGATTAGATTAGACATATTCAGAACCACCCATCCCCACAAGTAATGTTTTCCTGTTTTTTAAAAAATTTTCTTCATTTTTGAGAGAGAAGGAGCATGAGCAGGGGAGGGGTAGAGAGGGTGGGAAGATAGAGGATTCGAAGTACGTTCTGCACTAACAGCAGTGAGCCCGACATGGGGCTGGAACTCATGAGCCATAAGATCATGACCTGAGCTGAAGTCAGATGCTTAACCAACTGAGCCATCCAGGCGTCCCTTTCCTATTTTTATGTTACTCCTTGGTGAGAAGGGTGTCTTAAGTTCCCAATTCCCCTGCTCTCTGATAAGACTTCACTTTCTATTCAGTTCTTAATTCTCAATGCAGAGACTGTGCTCGTCTTATTCCAAGTGTTCAACAGACAGCATCCAGTTTAGGACTTCAGTGTCAAATTGAAATGTCAAATAAATTAGAGCAGCATAAACTTGGGCACGGTCCTTCACTTCTGTGCTTCACCTGTAAAATGGAGCCTGGGGCTTTTATTAGGTCACAGGATGAGTACTACCGCTTATAAGCCTCCAGCACAATGTGTAAGAGCATGTAGTAGTTGCTCAAGAAAATAGTATTGTACCTGAGTGTGGCTCTTCTGTTGCATAACACCCGAGGGCAATAATTGTCAAATTTAATAAAATCTGAGCTTTTCCATCTGGACAATGAGTCAGTCAAAGAGCTGAGGCATCTAATAACTCAAGAGTTTATTCTCTTAAATACTAAGACTTTAAAAAAATGTATTCTCAATAATTAAAAAAAAGTTTTGAAATGTATTGATTTTAATCATTTAGATGGAAGTCTTTCTAGAGTGACAGGTCATTCCTCGTCCTGACTGAATGGATTTGAGTGTTCTCAGGTCTGTCTCCTTTCCAATCAGCTGCCATCTCTCCATGCCTTATGTGTTCCCTTGAGGTAATTTCTTCAAACCACTCCTTTCTCTTTCAACTTTGCTGTTGTGGAATTCAAATCTGATAAGCAGGCTTGTTGTTAGAACAGTGTCTCTGACTAGTGTGATTTCTTTATGAATAAAGGCCTGAGATCTTTCCTATGACTAAGACCTGCAAGCCTCTGTACGTGGGGATTTTTGGCATAGTTGGATCGTTCAGAGGCCATTCTTATGAATTTTCTGGTCTGAAAATACTTCTTGGTCAGATGAAGTTCCCAGATTATAGTCTTCTGTGAAGGGAAATGCTACTCACTAGTTTTTATGTTCCCTAGTAACTGACCATAACAAAGCAAAGCTGGTTAGGGGACTAGAGTCTGGAACGATAATAGTGGGAAAGCAAGAGAAAGTAATTTACTTTCACCTGCATCAGAGAATAAAGAGAAAGTGTTTTGTCCCAAGGCACAATTTATGAGATACTTTCAAGTTAAACAAATATCTTTCGATGAAAATCAAAACGGACCTTGAGTAATATATTCTGTGAGTGCTATTCTTACTTAAGTTTGTCATATGAAGGAAGTGAAAGACTAGAGAAAAGAGTCCATTTGGTGACAGAGAAAGAAGAAAAGCAAAACAGTTTCTGAGGGAGGTAATAGAAGTCAACCCTGAGTGGTCAATAAGAATTTTTATTCCTCGTTTGTGTCGTTTCTGTCATCTAGAATATTCTTCCTCTTGCTTCCTCCCTTCCTGGTGACAACAGCACTTTGTACTCTCAATTCCTATTCCCCTCCCAGACTGCAAGTATCACAGGGAAGACAGTGTGAAACTCCCAAGGGTAGAGGCCAGAAAGGAGCACTGAGCGGGTGTGAGCTTCCGGGGACTCACATGGTGGAGCTGGAGTTTTTCTCCTCTGAGGTAGTGGTGGGATGTGAACAGCCAAAGGAATAAGAGACCTGGAAGTTGGTCTAGAAAGTAGATGTCCAAGCGGCCCAGACTGCACTCAGGATGGTTGTCCACTATGAGGCAGGTGACTCCTGCAGACCACAGAGCTCTCGGGGAGACAGGCTCGGGGGAGGCACGTAAGAACACATGTGTCAGGAGCAAGGAAGGAGGAGGCCTATGGGGACAGGTGCTGGATTTGCTGCAGGTTTCAGTGATTTGTTTTATAAATCAGGCATTATGTGAGGAAGCTCACTGGGCTTGAAGGGCCAGCGGCCCGATGAAAACAAAATGCTAGTAACAATAATATATTTTAATTTAACGTAAACTCACTTTTTAAATTTTACATGTGAAATTATGGCTGTGCTGGGGGAAAAAATGTAAATACGTTGAAACGAGATCATATACACTATTTTTTGTACGTTTCATGAAGCAAACCAAGCCAGTGAGCTCCTTCTCTTTGTGTACAAAGATGTTGCCCAAGTTTCTGACCAGAAATGGACTGGGCAGCACCTTGGGAGGGCTGGTACTGGGCACAGGGTGGTGGGGAGGCAATGCACACTGCAGGGATTAGCATTTACACAAGTCCAGGCAGCCATGTCTGCTCCTACCATTGCTAATACTGTGAGGATGCACTGGTTAATCAGACTCGATAATTGTCAACTTTGCTTCTATACTCTAATCCAAATGGTAAATAATAATAATGAAAATAATAACAACAACAGCAACAACCTAGGATGTACAAACTAGCAGTGTAAATCCTAACAGTTTTAATATGGAGATAATCAGTCTTTAAAAAAATCAATGCTACATTTTCTGTCCTCCTTTACATTTACAGGGTTGGCTCTCTAATTTTCAATAGAGCTTCTCTGGCACCTTTTATAAATAGGACTGGTCAGTTGAAGATTGTAAAACCAGGACCTGGCTACCTCCTGGAATGCATGTTCAAGTGCTTTGACTCTGCTTTGTGGGGCAGAGGGTTTGGAGGTTGTTGGCACTGTGGAAAATTGACTTTCAGTAAAAGTAGAGGAAGAATGTGTTCTGATTTTATATTCATACCAGATTTCTCTTCAAACTGGCAAGAACATAGAGATAATTGGGGGCAAATTAGAGGGCATAGAAATAAATAATCAGAAACAAATTTCAATAATGTGGAATTTGTGACATTCATTCTTTATTTGCCTGATTTTTTAAAATTTAAATCCAAGTTAGTAACATTTAGTGTAATAATGGTTTCAGGAGTAGAATTCAGTGATTCATCACTTACATATAACACCCAGTGCTCATCCCAGCAAGTGCCCTCCTTAATGACCACCACCCATTCATCCCATCCCAACACCCTACCAGCAGCCCTCAGTTTGTTCTCTGTATTCAAGAGTGTCTCATGGTTTGCCTCCTTCTGTTTTTAATCTTATTTTTTCATCCCTTCCCCTATGTTTTGTTTCTTAAAGTCCACATATGAATGAAATCATATGATACTTGTCTTTCTCTGACTGACTTAGCATAATACATTCTAATTCCATCCACATTGTTGCAAATGGCAAGATTTCATTCTTTTTGATCACTGAACAATATTCCATTATATATATATATATATATATATATATATATATATATATATATATATATATAACATCTTCTTTATCCATTCATCAGTCAGTGGACATTTGGGTTCTTTCCATAATTTGGCTATTGTTGATAGTGCTGCTATAAACATGGGGGTGCATGTGTCCCTTCAAAACAGCATGTCTGTATCCCATGGATAAATGCCTAGTAGTGCAATTGCTGGGTCGTAGGGTAGTTCTATTTTTAGTTTTTTGAGGAACCTCCATACTGTTTTCCAGAGTGGCTGCACCAGTTTGCATTCCCACGAGCAGTGCAGAGGCGTTCCCCTTTCTCTGCATCGTCAACATCTGTTGTTTCCTGAGTTGTTAATGTTAGCCATTCCGACAGGTGTGAGGTGGCATTTCATTGTGGTTTTGATTTGTATTTCCCTGATGATGAATGATGTTGAGCATCTTTTCATGTGTCTGTTAGTTATCTGGATGTCTTCTTTTTTTTAATTTTTTTTTAAGGTTATTTATTTTTGAGAGACAGAGACAGGACATGAGTGGGAAAGGAGCAGAGAGAGAGGGAGACACAGAATCCGAAGCAGGCTCCAGGCTCTGAGCTGTCAGCACAGAACCCAATGCAGGGCTTGAATTCATGAACTGCGAGATCATGACCTGGGCCAAAGTCAATGTTCAACCGACTGAGCCACCCAGGCGCCCGTCTTGTTTTTCTTTAGTGTTTATTTATTTTTGAGAGAGAGAGAGAATGAGAGTACAAACAGGGGAGAGACAGAGAGAGAGGGAGACACAGAATCCAAAACAGGCTCTAGGCTCTGAGCTGTCAGCATAGAGCCCAACACGGAGCTTGAACTCAAGGACAGCGAGATTATGACCTGAGCCGAAGTCAGACACTTAACTGAATGAGCCACCAGGCATCAACCCTGCCATCTGGATGTCTTCTTTGGAAAAGTGTCTCTTCATGTCTTTTCCCCATTTCTTCACTGGATTATTTGTTTTTTGGGTATTGAATTTGTTAAGTTCTTTATAGGTTTTGGATACTAAGCCTTTATCAGATTCATTGCCAATATCTTTTCCCATTCCATCAGTTGCCTTTTAATTTTGTTGATTGTTTCCTTTACTGTGCAGAAGCTTTGTATCTTAATGAGGTCCCAATAGTTCATTTTTGCTTTTGTTTCCCTTTTTATTTGCCTGATTTTATCAGTGAAAGGAGAAAAAGGGATAATTTGTAAGTGGTAATTACTAACAAAAATGAAACCCAAACACATAACAATCCAAATGATTATAACCATCTGTCTTTGATACTACTAGTGAGGAACTGGCGTAAGTAATTCTAACACTTCTTAACTTTTTTGATTTGTAGTCCTCTTTCATACTAGTCAATAAAATAATAAGCCCTCTTAGAAATTAAAAAATGCATTTAATGAACTGGACTAGGTGTATTAAAAAGTACTATAAGTAAAATATTTTAAGTCTATATTTTACTAAATATAATGAAGTACATTTTTATCTAATATCAGTAGAGTTATGTATTAAAAACACCTTTTTCCCAATAACAAGTGAAAAATGTGTGTTAAATGAATAATTTACCAAGGAAAAACTTTTCTCTTTGTGTTTTTCATAATTTTTGAGCATTATTTTTAAGACTTGATAGTTTTGGCACAGAGGTGGTTACATACTTTTCTCTTACCTCTTTAAAACATGAAATGGGGGGGCGCCTGGATGGCGCAGTCGGTTAAGCGTCCGACTTAGCTCAGGTCACGATCTCGCGGTCCGTGAGTTCGAGCCCCGCGTCGGGCTCTGGGCTGATGGCTCAGAGCCTGGAGCCTGTTTCCGATTCTGTGTCTCCCTCTCTCTCTGCCCCTCCCCTGTTCATGCTCTGTCTCTCTCTGTCCCAAAAAAAATAAATAAACGTTGAAAAAAAAATTAAAAAAAAAAAATAAAACATGAAATGGGGCTATGATGGTTAAATTCATGTGTCAACTTGGAGGGTGATTTTAGGTGAGATTAACATTCAGATCAGTGAATTTTCAGTACATAAATTGCCATGGGTAATGTGGGGGGGGGGAGGGGGTGTACAATCATTTGTAGGCCTGAACAGAACAAAAAGATCAGCCTCCCTGAGCAAGAGGGAATTCTCCAACAGACTGCCTTTCTCTTCATCTGCACTATTGGCTCTCCTGGGTCTCCGCCTGCCAGACTTCAGACTAGAACTGTATTTTTAAAAAATTTTTTAATGTTTATTTTATTTTTGAGAGAGAGACAGAGTGAGTCGAGGAGGGGCAGAGAGAGAGAGAGAGAGGGAGACACAGAATCTGAAGCAGGCTCTGCGCTGTGAGCTGTCAGCACAAAGCCTGACACAGGGCTCGAACCCACAAACTGTGAGATCATGACCTGGGCTGAAGTTGGATGCTTAACCAACTGAGTGACCCAGGCACCCCTAGAACTGTATTATTGACTCCCCTGGTTCTGGAGTCTGCTGACCCATACTGCAGATTTGGACTTGCCATTCATCCTAATTTCATGAGCCAATTCTATATAACAAATCTCTTTCTAGAGAGGTAGATATATAGATACATCTTGTTGATTACGTGTCTCTGGAGAACCCTGACTAATAGGGGAGCCAAGGAAGCAAAAAGTCTCTGTATAATTTTCAGACCATAAAAATTTATGAAAATGTAAAAAAAAAAATCCTTAAGCATTTTAGAGTTTTCTTTTGCAAGGGAGGAAATTAATAATTTCCATATGCCCCTGCATCACAATAATTTAATCAAAACCACAGGATTTTTGGTAAGTGACAATTCATTTCCTGTAATCATATGAGAGAAGTATGAGAAATATTCATTGATATCATTTATGCACAAATTCTGATGCTATAAGGTCTAAATATAACCCCAAAACTTTCAATAACCTTCAGGTTAAATCGTTTAGACTTTGAGCCAGGTCTAACAGCTGCATCTTACAACTCTCCAGCTTTCTTTGAAGCTATTTTGGAATGACCAAGACATTTAAAACATCAAAAGTTAGCCTTCATTTGTTAGGTAAAGTTGTGCTGACATCATCTGAAGTGACACATGAATCTGAAATATAAATTAGCTAAATATCAAATGGTTTTTTTCAATAAAGATTACCCTGTCCTTCTGAACAGTGAGTAAAAGGAAAGGGAATGAATTATCGTGTCAGTGACACCTTTGTTCACACCATGGTTCTATGACCTAACAGCTGTCTGTATGTGGACAAGGTATTTATGTGCACTGAGTTGCTCATCTGAAAAATGGAAATAATGCTGATCTCCTTTAGAGGCCTGGGAAGATTAAATGAAACACATTGAATGAAAGTACCCAAGCTCATACCAGGTACACAGTATTTTCTTGATAAGTTTAATCTCCCGTTTTTGTAGTTAATAAAAATTTATACTTTTATAGGTTGTTTTTATTTTGAGAGAGAGAGAGAGAGAGAGTGTGTGTGTGTGTGTGTGTGTGTGTGTGTGTGTGTGAGTGGGGGAGAGGCAGAGAGAGAGGGAGAATGAGAATCCCAAGCAGCCTCTGTGTTGTTGGCATGGAGCCTGATGAGAAAGTCAGTCTCACGAACCTTGAAATCACGACCTGACCCGAAATCAAGAGTCAGATGCTTAACCGACTGGGCCATCCAGGCGCCCCTGTCCTGTGCTTTTATAGTTTTATAATTCATATTCTGTAGTAGTTATAGAATCTGGAGTGTTACTAGTAGCAAAAAGCCTCAAGGTTGTTCATTGTACCCAATATTTCTACATAGAAGTAAACAGAGTTCAAAGAGGATTTTCTTTGCCTCGGGTCACAAAGCTAGTTGTAAGGAAAGCTTTCAGAGACAGTGGAGCATAGTGAATTAAAAGCTTTGGAGTCTGACAGATCCAGCTTTGAATCCACAGGACATTACTTTCTGGCTTTATGATAATGAAAAAATGAACTTCTTTGTGTTTCAATTACTTTATCTTTAAAATGTAGGTGAAAATATATACTTCATAGAGTTATGAAAATTAAATGGTAGACATAAAAACAGATTGATTCATATGTAATAAATGAGGATGGTAATTATAATCTTCATAGTCTTTCCATCATGTGATTATTCAATTTTTATGTGCAAACATCTGACATTTTTTTACCTGATAGCAGCTCAGATATCAGGCTTAAAAATCTTATGTGAAAACTCTCTTTAAGAACTTACTATAAAGCAATAATGAAAACAGTGGGTTATACAACAACGAATTCCAGAGCAAGTGGCTATTTCCAGAAAATTCCTAACAATATAAAATAGGCATCTATGAGTTATGCTGGACTACTGGCTTAGGAAGAAGGACAGCTGGGGACTGGAGAAGGTCTTATGTTCAATTTTCCAACTTTTCTTATTAAATCTGACTCCAAACAGTACAGTTTGTATGTTCTGTGTTGAACAGTGTACTCCGTTACTAAGGGTTTTCTTTCTCTAAACTGATTTGTATAGGTTTAATGTTATTATTAAAAATAACATGTGTATTTGTTTTTTGAGAGAGAGAGTGACAATCTTGGCCTGATCTTAGGCTCAGTGCTTGGCACATGGCAACAATAAATGTTCACTATTATTACTACATTGCCTATAAACTCAACTCTTCTCTCAAGGCCTAATTCAAATCCCTCCTCCTTCTAACTTCTTAGCTGGCCTGTTTACAACTACACTGTACTGTGCTCCACTCACCCACTTTATAAACCACTTCTGTTTTCTATCTTAGCTTTCCTTCCCCTCCAGATCAGTTTTTAAGAGCTTATGTATTTTACTTTATTGACAATTTAAACATTTATGTTTGAGAACATTCTGTGTATCTAAATATACACAGGTTCAAAGCCATTTAAATTGCTTCATTGTGCCGGTGGAATGCGTTTTCATCAGTGAGGTCCCCAAACTGCATCTAATTAGGATGCCTAGGGTCTTCCAGGTTGGGACCACTTGGTATTAGACAAAGCCTTGGATGAGGAAATTAGTCCTAGGTGTCGGGCTCTTCACTGTCCTATCTCCGCTAAGACTTCCCTTTCCATATATAAGAGTTTGATAGACTTTTGGTCCTTCTAGTTCTAAAATAATAGTTCCATATCTATCTATCTATCTATCTATCTATCTATCGATAGATAGATAGATAGATAGATCTCACATTGGTCAATGAATACCCAAGGATCAGAATCCAAGTGATTGGAACACGATGCATCCGTGTTGTGTATTTTGCATTTCTGAGATTGAGTGCAGTATTTCCCCTGCAGCTGGCCCCCTGCCCCGGGGGTTCTTCTCCTGGGCAATGGCCGCATCATCTGCTGGGAGCAAAGCTAGAAACCCTAACAGTCTGACCACACTCCTTCCTCTTTTGTGCCTAACGTCAGATCAGTCACCAGCTTCTCCTTGTAAATGTCCCTTGATTCTGTTTCTCTCCTCACAAGCTTCGCTTTAGGGGGTAGAAGAAAGGAGGAATTGTTTGCCATTCGCACCTCAGAAGAAGAGGATACCATGACTACTATTACAGATAAGATGGAACTGCCGGAAATACTTGAGCTCATCTCTGCACATGCGCTCCATGATTTGGACATTGATTTTGCAAATGAGACTTTGTCACATATGTAGAAAGGAAAACCTGATAACAGTAGGAAATTTTTATTTACCTCCAGTCAGAGCATCCCCACACAGTTCAGGTTCTGCTCTGCTACCCATGGGGGCTTCTTTCTTCACTTTGTTTCTTCTAAAGCCTTGAATTGCTCCATGATCTAATATCTTTGCTCCATGAACTGCTCAGTCTTCTGTCTCTAACTTCTTCTTTGATAATTGTTATCACTGAGAAACAATGTCAAACAAAAGACACCTCTTCTCCCTGGCAATCTCACAATGCCTCCACATCATCCTCTGTCCGTCCAGTAAATATTTCCCTCCATCCACTCCCTATGCCTTTGTCTGTTCTTCCCACTGTCTTGTCCTCAAAAGACTCTAAATTTTACTGGAAGATGTTGGACTGTACTCACCATGTGCCTGATAATCTTAAGCAGTTGTTATTAACCATTTTGGTCTCAGAAATCCATTATACTCTTAAAAAATATCATAAACTTCTAAAAGATTTTATTTATGTGGGTTATCTCTATGGATACTTACCATATTAAAAACTGAAACTGAGAAAACTTATTAAAATGTGTATTCATTTTAAATACGTTGATGTTGGGGCACCTGGGTGGCTCAGTCGGTTGAGCGTCCGACTTCAGCTCAGGTCATGATCTCACAGCTCTTGAGTTCGAGCCCCGCGTCGGGCTCTGGGCTGATGGCTCAGAGCCTGGAACCTGCTTCAGATTCCATGTCTCCCTCTCTCTCTGCCCCTCCCCCACTCACACTCTGTCTCTGTCTCTCTCAAAAGTAAATAAAAACATTTAAAAATTTTAAATACGTTGATGTCATATTAATATAAATAACATTTTATGAAAATAATCAAATTTTCAAGAACCAAAAAAAAAGAGATCCATTTTTACAATTATCTTTGTTGTTTGACTTAACAGAAAACAGCTGGATTCTTTTATCTCCTTTTGAACCCAATCTGTTGCTATATCACACATCCTGTAATTTCTTGAAAAACTCCATCACACACTCATGAAGTAATAAGAACAAAAAAAGGCAAATGACCTCTTACTTCTATGATGAAAATAGTTTTGACCTTGTGGACACCCTGAGAGCTGTACACTTTAAGAGCTGTTCCCTAGAGTAGAGAGAGAAACCACCAGCTCTCTTAAGCAATAATGGTTGAGGACCACAAGGAAAATGACAATCTCTCCCTCTCCAAACAAACACTTGTGTTTTAGTCATGTTGCAGACAGCCTTTGCTTCTCTACTGGGAAGACTCTTGGTTGACTCATGCTGCTTCCATTTCCAGACTGGCCTCCTTCCCTGCCCTCGTCCCTCCCTATTGAATAACTGTGCATCTTTAATATTAAGAACCGGTTTCTTTTTTTATTTATGAAGCTCTCTCTACCATTTCAGTTTCTCTGATTGGAATTCACCACACCTTCTGGACCTCACGTACTCCCAACCTGTAGCACTTTATTTTAGTAAGGCATGTTAGCATGAACCCCAATGTAGGAACCTGGGGTTTGACTCCTGACTGCGATTTATTAGTTGCATGACCCAGAACAAGTTTTCGAGGTCTTGCTTCCAAGTACCTTGGTTGCTCACCTATAAAAGAGCATAAGATCCTATAAACCTGTAAAATCTTCATGTGGATTTTGTGGTAATCAAATGAGATAATTTCTATGAAATACTTAGAACAGTTCTTATCAGATAGTAATTGCTCAACAGATGTCATCTGTCCCTATTTGTACTATTGTCATAATTATTATTATGTTTCTGCCTCACTTAAATAAACTATATTCCCCGGATCCACCTGTGATGACTGAAAGATAGAGACCGCTCAATGAGATTTATTTAATAGATTAAAGAGTAAATAAATTTTTTAGGTCTTGTCACATTCTTTTTTAATTGCTTGAATAATAGCATGTATTTTGAAATGAGTCAGCATAAAGGAGTAGTAAGAATTATGCGCCAAGAGGGCACAGTGCTTACTTAACTAGAAGTTACCAGTTAATAGGCCTTATGCAAGTAATATCACCATTGTAGAACTTCCATCTGCAGAATAAGCAAAGACTTTTTTGTTCACCTTACAGGACTTTTGAGAGGATAAAAAAATGCACCCGAAAGCAAGCCAAAAACTGCAAAGGGTCAAGTAAATATAGGGAGTTATGGTTGTCGTTATTTTTAAATAGAGTTAGTTGGTGTTTTAGCAATGTCTGCCTTCTAAGAGACATTAATTCTTGATTGTCTTATACGAAACATTTTCCTTTTTAAAAATTAGTTATTATTAAGGTATGATGGAATTTACAATTCCTGATTACCAAATGTAGAACATATAAAAGTTGAAACAAAACAGAAATGACAGAAATGTATTTTATGGCTTCACAAATGATCTCTTTGTTTCATCATCCCAGGTGCCTGTGGTGGCCATACTGGGCTCAGGTGGAGGGTTCCGAGCCATGGTCGGATTCTCCGGTGTGATGAAGGCACTATATGAATCAGGAATTTTGGACTGTGCTACTTACGTTGCGGGCCTTTCTGGCTCCACATGGTTAGTATGCATTTTAAATCTTAGTTATGTCATGCTAAATGTTTTGCATTTATCTACCTCAAACCTTAGAAAAGAAAAGAGGACTTAGAAAATTAACCTTAACTTCATGTTACTGAAGTATTGCAGCTTCATTGAATAATTTGCTTCTTAAAAACGTTTTTTACGGCAAATTCATACATAATGATGACTCTTGTCATAAATTTACTCCCTTTAAGCCTGTTTGTAACTTAAAATGCAGTTAAATATAAAATTTAAAAATAGATCAATTGAAATTCTACATAAATATCACAGAGGTGGAATAACATACTCCACCCGTAATTAATTTAATCTTCCTATAATTTTCTGATTTGTAATCTTTCAGCAATCATGTCTAAGTCTCCATGATTCACTGGGTATTCATTTTCTTCTCTAGGGCAAATAGAATGAAATGCAAGATACCTTAGTATATAAAAGAAGAAACACAACTTTTGAATGCAGAAATGCAATAAGTTTCACTGATTTGCATATAATTGTGAAATTAATCCTTTAAATGTATTTAAGCGCAGCTAAATCTGGATAGAAACATAAAACATCTGCATGTATAATATTTGTGCACTGTAGATTTGACTTTTCACAAACGTGTATAAAACATGTTCAAAGACTCTACTGTGTACTTTTTGATTTGCCTAACTCATAGAAGCACATTGAAAATCAAATATTAGTTCTTCCCCAGATGTCTCAACTATGAGTGTCACCTTATTACAAAATGTCTGACTTTGAATTACAAGGCTTTTTAATCATGCAGCCATAGTAAAGTTCATCTATTATAATACTATACTAAATATGTCTAGCACTCTAAAATTTCTGTACCTTCTCATCCTGTGAGATGGATCTGAGTTTTTTCATTTTTCAACTAAAGAAAATTTGACTCAGAAGCCAAGTGATTTGAACCAGCATGTAAAGTCAGGCTTTTGATCCTCTGTTCTAGCATTCTTTGAATTAAACCATAACCTTCTATTGGACAGGTATAGATTCTACATAGAGATTCACCTATAAAGAGTCTATAGTTTCTTAAATATTTTGAATCAGATTCTTTAGCTAAGAAACAAAAACTTAGAATTATGGTTGCCACCTTCTTTGTATGTACCCTCAAAATGATTTATCTCTTTTGAAAAAAGGGTGTAGCCCATCATTATTCTTTCCCTTGAAGGAAAGAACAGGCACCTGCCTGTTTAATGAGTAATATGATGGAAAAACTTGGACCCTTAGATTAGTTTGCCTACTCAAGCATTTTGTTATTACTCTTTGAATGGCTTTCTTTCTCTGAATTCAATATTTGTTAGATCCCTGTGGTCCATCCATGACTGATACATTACAGGAAGCTTACTTTCTTAGACTCAGCTAGTAAAGACAGAGCAGGTGTGATTTGGGGTGCTGATTTGAGGGTATAATACTGCATGTTTAGGCTTAATTAGAGCTGCAGTCATTGAGTTGGTTATGGATTTGGGGCAACTTTGGGCAACATCTTATATTCTGTCGGGATTCGAAAAACAAGTCCTGCAAAATGTAATTAAGAGAATTTTAAATGTTACAGGCCAATCATTTAAACATTTACAGACCATGCGTTTCTATATACAAAAATTTCTATATACAAAAAATTGTCTAAATTCCTCAAGATTAGCCTTCACTAATTTATTCTATTTCCTTAAAGGACACTCACTCCTAAAATCCTTACAATTGATTTTCACCTGAAAGCACCTAATTTTCAAATATAATGGTGTCTTGAAATTCTTTTTCTCCTTGACTTTTTGGGGGAGCCAGGGAGGATGAGGTTGGCAGTTGGGACATTTCACACGTTAGCTGTCCCTCTTACAAATCCCTCCTACTTGTTTTTATTTCATCCTCTCTTATTGCTCTGCCCTCCATACTGTCTTTACTACTTTCACTGCTTTTCTCCTTAATGTGAGGAGACCTCCTTTTTGTTCTGTTATATCTACACCCCACCCCCTTGGTAATTTCACCAATTTCTACCACTTCAGCTATTACTACCAATAATTTAGTTCATGGGACTCTAGAACACCCCAAAAGCTAATAGACCAAAAAGGGAAGGAAATCCCTAATGGACAATGCAAAGTAGCTGTCAGAGAAGAGCATCACATAAAAAATGACCCAGAGGTCAAGGATGGAGAGTACTTCAAGAAATAGTGGGTCTTTTAATAGAGTGAAACATGGGTGAGAAGCTTAGCTTAGAACTGGGTTTGGAAATCTTTAGTGGTTTTAGCAAAAATCACTAAAGGAAATAAAGAAAACTCTTGATCTTGAAATTGCAAGTAAGAAGTGAATAGAAGATGAAGAAAGGTGGGGAGTAAACATTTCAGGTGCTGTATTTCAAGAAGGGGAATATAGGAACTCGGGGAAGCGTTTTGGTTTTGTTTTATTTTCAGAATTTCAGGGACTTGGATATTTTTGTAGAAGTCTGAAGTAAAGGAAATAACGTAAAAGGATAGATGGAAGGTAAAGAAATAGGTGGTTCATGGATAGAAAAAGATTCAGACAGAGACAGGACAGGACAAGAGAAGAAACACAAGTGAAAGCTGTTCATTGTGGAGAGAAGAGACACTTCCTGAACAGAAGAAAAGGTGGTCAGGATGATGCATGTTCATTTTCTCTTGAACAGTATAGGCAAGAAGGTAAAAAGTTCAAAGGAAGGAATTCGGAAAGACTTGGATAAACAAATTACACTCTTGTGTTGTGTAAGTTTTTATATTCTGCTGACACATGACCATTACTTGGCACAAATGAGGTAATACGGAAATATTTGGAGAAGCCCTGGACCTCCCAAAAAGGTTTCTGTGATCACAAAAGAGAATTTTATGTAGGACAAAGGCTTCCCTTGTAATTGCTACTACCCTTATGGTAATTATTTCTGAAATTATTTTGGGATGATACTGTGCTATTCATTACATATAAATGTTAGCCAACCAGTTGGCACAACTCTCTTCCCCAGTACAGCTTCATCTGCAGAATCATAAGGGGCTGTGGGCTCTTGACTGCCACGCTTGTATGACCTTGCCATCTAGAGACAAATCAGAGTAGCTCTGCAACCATAGCAGTGGGGCTCAGTCCATTAAAGTGACCCAAACGGAATTCAAGAAGGAGAACTTTCAGTTCAGGAGTCTGAAGACTTCCCGCAGCATTGAACAATGAAACAATTTTAGGGGATGTTGTCAGATAAGAGGTGATAATCTAAAAGATCAAGGTGTAAGTTAGAGAAAAATATGTTGTTTGGGGTGGTGACTGTGCTTGGCTTGTTCGCTTAATGAATCTCTCCAGTTTATCACACACTGAATGACTAAATGAAGATTTGCATAAGTAACTGCCTTTTGAGGGGAAAATTAATCTAGAGATTTCTTTAGGGTTTCAGGTTATTTGCTTCACAAATGTCAAGGGTCTTCTCAAGCCATTCCGAATTTTAGTGCTTTTGAGACTCGCTTTTGACACTTTTTTAAGCATAGAAATTCTATATGTTTACCCCTAAGGATTCTGATTTGGCAAGTCCTTGGAGGCCAGGCACTGATATTTTAAAACATTGGCCAGGCGATCTGGAGGAAGAAACTGCACTGAGAATTCCTTGTGCAGTTTTGACATGATTTAGGTATTAGAATTTCACACTTAGCCTAAAATGCATTCATATGGAGAGAATGATGTGTTCCATCATATAAATATGTTGAAAAATTAGAGGCCAATATCTTCAGATTTATAGAGAAATAAGTTGAGGATCCTTCCATTCATTAATTAACTATTTGTAGAGGCCCTGCTATGTCTAAGTCACTTAGTTTCAGAAATTTGATTGGTATAATTGGGAATCACGTATTAGTAAAGAGATGAAAATTAAGACTTAACTATAGAATTGCCAATTGGGGTGATGTTTGTGTGCTTGAGATGGTAGCATGTCTACAGAAACTAGTAACAGTGAATCCTGCCTTGGTGCAACCAAGGAAACTGTCTTTACAGCTATTTAAAGAAAACTGGCCATTGCCTACCCCTCCATCTTTAGCATCACCAAAGCTAAAACTCAGGTCTTGCATGTCACCATGATGACATCATGAAGAGTCTGTCCAATTCACACTCATGAATTCTAAAAAATAAATGCTGAACAAGCAGAGAACATTAACCCAGTGCCAAAGGCTGAGGTATCTAAGTCTTTTTGTCTTTGGCTAGGGCTTGTATCCTCAAACCAAGTGCTTCATAGTAGGGAAAGGGGGAGAGAAAAATTCCCTCAAGTGAATGAGTTTACTTCAGCATTTAGAGAAAAGAAATGGACTACAACCTTCCTACATGGAACAGAGAAAATTGGGCTGACATCTGTATACTTTTTGGCCATTTAAAAAAATCTACCTCTGAAACTGTGGCACAAGTCCTAGCTTCTGAGCAATCCTCAAACCCCAGAGGAAGGGCTTTCTTGATCTAGAGCCAATGGCTAACATTGAGGAGAAGGGAAGGGAAGGGAAGGGAAGGGAAGGGAAGGGAAGGGAAGGGAAGGGCAGGGCCTTCAGATCTTGCTGGGGACAATTCATGGGGCAAAGGTACTTACTAGAATCATAAGTTGATTCATTTAAAGACCAGCTAAGTAGAGATGGAGAAGGGAAGTCTTAAATAATGTTATTTCAAATTTGAGTAATTACATCTTTCTGCTGAATAGTTGGAAATGACAACTTCCAACAGCAGAATGATCATATTATTTCCTTTTTATCTGTCTTTTGAAAAGATTATTCTGAAGCTAAATTGTTCTCTACTGACATTAAGTGTTTGGTCCTTTTCTTTATTTTTACCCTGCTTCATTAAGGAAAGGATTTAATGTATCTTAGAAAGTAAAACTGGGTTGCATACAATAAGGATAGAAGTGAAAAAAGGTAAGTAAATATATAACTAGAAATTCAATTAAAAATTCATTCTATAACCTATAGCTCTGAAAAGCATGAAACACAGGCTTGAGTTTAAGCTTTCTAAAGTCTAAGGCAAAATCGAACTATGTAAAATCCAATTACATAATATAATTTTTAAAAAGCTAAGGGCAAACCAATTGTCCATGGAGGTAGAAATTATTCTTGTTAATAAAACCAGTAAAGAAGTTCTTAGTGTTCCCATAAAGAATGAAGCATATCCTGGATAGTTCCAGAGTCAACCAGTTAGAGGCACCAAAAGATGTTTTATTTTCCTATTTTTATTATGTTCTTAAATACAAACCAATGCATTCCATCAATGCATGCAATTATTGAAAAGTAGGATGAGGTCCAGAAAACCAGGTGTTTATTGATTTTGATGAGTCATGTGATAGACCTTAGAATAACTACAGGAGTAGATAGACCCTAGTATCTCTCAAGTACTCTAAGCTGTATTTTTTATAGATATTTGGTAATTATCCCAGGCTTGAGTCTGGAGTAAGTCTTTTTTATTTATCTTTATCACATGTTTGGGGGGAATTTTAGGAATCCAATTTATGTAATAAAGATCTTTTAAGAATTCTTATTTGTTTTTATCTATTATTAAGTTTATGTTATTTTGAGAGAGAGAGAAAGTACATATGTGCACACAGGAGAGGCAGAGGGAGAGAGAGAATCCCAAGTAGGCTCTGTCCTGTCAGCGCAGAGCCTGACACGGGGCTTGATCCCATAAACTGTGAGATCATGACCTGAGCTGAAGTTAAGAGTTGGACACTTAACCAACTGAGCCACCCAGGCGCCCCAAGGATTTTTATTTAAAAAAAATTTTTTGTGGGAGGAGCGCCTGGGTGGCTCAGTCGATTAAACGTCCGACTTCGGCTCAGGCCATGATCTCCCAGCCTGTGAGTTCGAACCCCGCATCGGGCTCTGTGCTGTCGGTTCAGAGCCTGGAGCCTGCTTCAGATTCTGTGTCTCCCTCTCTCTCCGCCCCTCCCCGACTCACGCTCTGTCTCTGTCTCTCAAAAAATGAATAAACGTTAAAAGGTCTCTCATCACTCTCCATTTGTTAACTTATAATTATTCTCAACTTGTCTCCAAAGAACTCTGAATCCAATAAGAAATTCTAATTTCATGTGAAATGGAAGTAGTTTGGTCTCTAAGAACTGAAATCTTATTTAAGAGATTTAATAAGCCTATCAGGGGAGAAGACACATTTTAAATTCTCATTCTGTTATTAATTGGGGAACTGTGAACATTTATTTAAATTCATCAATCCTCTCTTTCCTCATCTTTAAAATAGAAGAATTGAAAGCATTTCAGGTCTTCAAGGCAATAGCTTATGTACAGTTAACCAGCCCAGGCTTCAGGAAGGGCAGGGACCCAGTAAGGGTCAGGTTTCTCCCCTTCCTGAAGGAAAGATAAACCATTATAGTAGGCATTTCTATTTGAATGTCAAGGAAACAGGAGATTAAACTATGCCCTGTTTTCTCTTTGGTTGGATGAAGGGGTGGAGTATATATTTCTTTCATTATTTTGTTTTCTCAGTTCAGTAGTTCAAAAACTGTGCTTTCCATGTGCTCGGCATTTGCTAGTCATTGAGCTAGAGAAGATGAATAAACAAAGTTTTCCCAGCAAGAGATCACAAGACTAAGGGAGACAGATAAGTAAAGTCATACTTAATGTTCAGTACGGAGAGCTACAATACTAGAGATATTGGTGCACAGGAAGGAGGGTGGTAACTGAATGTTTATTGTCTAAATATCAAATACCAAGGTAGTATCTACTGATTTCCAGTATTACTAGAAGTGGCCAAATGGCTGGTGGCCAAGAATGTCCATAAGAAAGCATTTACCTTGAAGACTTCTTTCTCTCCAGGATTTCACAATCAGATTTGGATGCCCAGAAATTCTGAGACCTACAATTGGCAAGACTCGGGATTCTACCCAGTTGGCAATGGGCAAGATAAAAACAAAAATACATTTGTTAGGAGAATTAGGCATTCACAATAGTTTAGACAGCACATTTCCTACCTATAGTTAATCATTATGGAAAGTCAAATTATCAGATTACTTGACTGGTATTATATCCAGACAAGTAAGTTTATTTACATGACTTAAATGTGTTGTGTTCATCAGTCTCTGATAATCTAATAGGAATTACCCATTCCCAGAGGCTAAACGGTGGACAGCCAGTAAGCCCACTAGGGCATCCTCTCCTCTGGACTGGGCTTGGGAAGTCCACTATTTCCTTTGAGACCTCTCTTTTACTTTGCCTTTGTTGTGGACCAGCTCCTTTCTGATTGATACATTCTTTCCTTAAATGGATTAATATCTTTAATCAGATAATTAAGTTAACCAACCATTTCTAACATTCTTTATTTTTCTTATGACAGAGAGCACCTGCCTTCTTTGGAGACTACTATGTGACGTCCTTTCTCATTACTAATCATCTTTTGTCTTCTTTACAGGTACATGTCAACCTTATATTCTCACCCCGATTTTCCAGAGAAAGGGCCAGAGGAGATTAATGAAGAGCTAATGAAAAATGTTAGCCACAACCCCCTTTTACTTCTCACACCACAGAAAGTTAAGAGATACATTGAGTCTCTATGGAAGAAGAAAAGCTCTGGGCAACCTGTCACCTTTACTGACATCTTTGGGATGTTAATTGGAGAAACACTAATTCACAATGTAAGCTATGGCTCAAACTGCAATCCTTTTAATACAAATCCACCATGTATATCATAATGTTTTAATAAAACAAAATGATGCATTTGGTTTTTCTTTCAATTTATTTAAATTCAAGTTAGTTAACATACAATGTAGTACTGGTTTCAGGAGTAGAACCCAGTGATTCATCATTTCCATATAACATTTTATAAAAGTCACTTGACTCAACTGATTCTATCAACAATGTGTCCTGAGTACACATTGTCCTGCCAGACATAACACTTCTACATTTCCAACTAGCGCTTACTAATTCTTTCTGTGTATCAGTTTTGATGTATAGAGAAGTACTTTTGTATTCTTCAATACACATTTTGACCTCTTACTGCCCACTCCTCCACACCCCAATGGCAGTCTTTTTAAATAAAGGGATGAATACAAGTAGTATTTTAGTGGTAGAGGAAAAACGGAGGTTCCCTAAAGAAAGCCAGAAAAGGGAATAAGTCACATGGAGCAAGCCTATTTGACACATGACTACAGTGTGACCTTTCATCTGAAGATAAAGTGTGGGAGACAGAGTCTGTGCCAGGGAATCTGGGGTCCAACTGCTTTCTGGGCTTTGTAGCTGCCAAGTTCTTCTTTAGTTCAAATGTAGCCATAATCTTTAAAAGAGTTACGGTTGTTCTTAGAATGAAGATAATAATTACCTCCATAGAGCTTACTTGTTGTCGTTTATTAGGACCCAGAGATTTCTAGAAGAAGGAAGACTGATTTTTATTAGAAAAGTTTTATGTGTCTTGATTGGAAGTACTATTTTAAATAGTTTTCTCTCTGTGTATGTTTCTATATTGAAAACCATTTCTTTATTTCTTCTGTGGACAGAGAATGAACACTACCTTGAGTAGTTTGAAGGAAAAAGTCAATTCTGCACAATGCCCTTTACCCCTTTTCACCTGTCTCCACGTCAAACCTGATGTTTCGGAGCTAATGTTTGCAGGTATGTGATTTCCTCTTTCAAAGCATTTCCAGGAACCTTTGAACTGTGGTTTCTAATGATTTTCATTAGAGGAAGATCCTAAGCAATTTTAGTTGTCTATTTTAATGTATTTTCGGTAACATAAAAACATTGGAAGGTACAAGAAAATGTTAAGCTAGATGATTTTCTGGTTGGACAGACTATTCCATGAAACTAATATACATTCCAGTTACTAATATACCTTCATTTAAATTAGTAAAATAAAAAAGAAATTATTAAAAAGTCATGAATATAATCACCTCGATTTTAGTTACTGACATCATACTTGCGGGGGCCTTTGCTGGTCCTAATCTGCAATGTGGTAGCATTTCTGACTGTAGATGGTAGGGTTCATTGTAATTTTAGGAAAAGTACCTCAGTGAAATCAGTCACTCCATGAGCTTAAAAAAGTCATTGTGAATGGAAGGTAATTAACAGGTTTGTAGCCAGAATCCTTTTGCAAATTTTACAAGGTCTCACTCTTTTCAACTGACTATTCCCAGGCAAGAATTTTGAATTGTTTAGAAAAAGCAGTGCACCTGGAATTCACTCATTCTAATCTTTATCAGTTAATTGACTAAAACATTCGTCAAGCTTATGATTCAGAAATCACTTACTATATTTATTATCTTATTCAATTTTTACTATAACTCGGGAAGTGAGGTATTTTTAGCTCTGCTTCTTAGAAGCAAAAACAAAACCTCAGAAAAATTAAATGATTTGCACATTGCCGCGTAGAAACTAAGCAGCAGAGCTGAGGTTTGTTCGCAAAAAGCCCTTGTTCTTTTTATTAAAATAATGGCTTCTCTGGTTACTGACTGTGTAGACGTAGTATGACAGGTGCTAAGCATGAACTCCCCTCCCCCGCCCCCACAGTATGTTGCCCCTGTTCTATAAGACCTTATAATCTGTTTGGGAAATCTGCAATCATTATTAAACAAGTTAAGATACAAGAAAGAAGTTACTGTGCATTGTTCCCTTGACCAAGTTACATGCTTTTTTTAGTCTCAGTTTCCACATCTGTTAAATGAGGATGAGACTCTCATAGTGTTTTCACGAAATAAACGATATAAAGTATGCAAAGTACATAAAAGCAGTGGCAGGCCCAAATTAAATTTAAGTAAATCTTAAAAATGTAGTGCTCTGTGAAAGCTGTATGAGAAATCAGAGGTCTTGGCTCTTAATGATAAATAGGATTTGTATATGAGAGGCAAATTTAATTTTCGAATGGGAGGTAAGGCACGCAGTAGGAGTCTGTGATAACCATGGCATGTCA
The DNA here is from genome assembly GCF_018350175.1 of Felis catus. Lineage (NCBI taxonomy): Eukaryota > Metazoa > Chordata > Mammalia > Carnivora > Felidae > Felis > Felis catus. Next base: position 21,482,002 of record NC_058384.1, on the reverse strand, counting down.
GCAGCAATTGGGAGCAAGATCTTGAATGTAATGTAGCTCAGAGGGAGAGGTGAAATTTATTCACGTAAGAAAAGTAAGTGCCGTGATGAAATTGGTTGTGTTTTGTTTTTGCTTTCCTAGAGCTGTTGTTTTTTTGAGGTCCTGGAATATTTGGAGATAGGTTGATAAATCCTCCTAGTAAGCTAGTCAAATCTGTGCATAGCCAAATAAGCCATTTTACCCCACAGCATTATGCTATGGTCAAATAAGCACTAGACTAACTTGGAAGCCTTGTCTTATTTCTGAGCTGAAATACATTAGGTGGGTCATTTAATCTGATTCTTATTTTCCTCGTTATTAAAAAAATGATATTAATAAATATCAGGTTTATATTACAGAGCTGTTAAGACAATCACATGAGACAGGCAGAAGACAGAATATCGTAAAAGAGACCTAAAATATAATAGTGTTATTACTATGGTTAAAATTGTGATGACATTTTGACAGTTACCTTTTTTCATTCTTAACTTTGAAGCAGTAGCAATTCTCAGTAGAAAATCTGATCGAGATAATTAAAGAAGAAGTAATATTTCAGCAAGTGAATATTTTGGCTTCATTTAGAATTGGGAAAGGCCGTTTTATGTTCAGTTGGTCATCTTTTGACCTGGATGTGTCTTATTTGGGCCATCTGCCTAACTGTGATACTGGTACCAGGATGAGAGATACACCATTAACCTTCATTGTTAAGCTTCTATGATAAGGAGATTCAAAGCTGTTTCTTCTAACAGAGTTGGACAAAGCCATCAAGCATTAGTTGTGTGGATCTTATACCCGATAAGACATTCAAAAGTGTATGTTATGAAGGTTCAAGTAGCTTGGGTTATTGACGGAAAAAAAGGAGACATGTCTATACTTTATTCTTTTAAAGTTTGCTTAGATTAAAAGTGAATATTCAAGGGAAAAAGTTGAAATATTATCTGAATAATATTTTTAAAAGCCAAGGAGCCAAATTATCTTAGCTTACAGAAGTTTGATCGCCTTTATTTCAACAATATTAGAGAATGTTTTTCTTCCCTTTAGAATAGTTTTAAACATTTTCCTCTTTTGAAGATTTTAAACAAACATTCATTGTTTAAACTGTTAAATATTTTTGACTCCTTCACTTAACTACACTGCTTTCGTTTTCATTTCCATTGGTCAGTAAATTGCATTTATTGAGTACAACTTACCAACATCATGTTATATTCTTTGGGATACCGTCAGAGTAAAAATATGGCATTTTTCCTCAAGAAAGTTACAATCCCATTAGCAAGACAAAAACAAAACATGAAAAATGAAAGAGCCGTACACGTAGAATATTATGATCTGTTTTTTTAGTATATGTGCTGCTGAAGTGAGCACAAATATTATGGTCTATCAAAGTGTGTAGAACTGATCTAAGTGTAAGATATCGTACAGATTTATTACAGTCATACGGACAGCTTTATGAGGTGATGGAGTTCCGATTCCATTTGAACATGGAAAGAGCTATCAAGTGGAGGTGAATAGTCCTCTTTGTGTAAAACAGGATGAGAAAATGCTCAGAAAGAGGGTCAAAAATAAGTTTTCAAGAGCAGTAAAAAGAAACCAGACTTAGTACGAGCCGGTGAAGGGTGGTACATTTGGGAAAATTATTAGTGCCAAGTTACAGAAAGATTTGAATTCCAGACAGAAATATTTTTCTTCAGTTATGAAGATAGTGGGAAACATTTAGTGTTTAGGGGTAGGACAATGAAATTACTTAGTGTTTTTGAAAAAAGTATTTTGTTGATTCATATGGGTAGATTAACAAGGAAAGAAACCGGAAGCAGTGCTATCACTGTGCGTTTGTAATAAAGTCCTGGAACTAGGGAGATACTGATAAGAGCAGAAGACGGAGGTGAAAAGCCCAAAGGTTATCAGTGAAAGGTGGTAATGGATTGGTTTGATGTGAGTGAGTAAAAGAGTGGTTTCAATTTTTGAAAAATTTCTTTTTGAGGGCTGTAATAGTGTTGTTTACCAAAAGAGGTAGGCTAGACTGGGAGGAAAGGTGATTAATTCCTTTCCAGGCAAGCATAGCGGGATGCGACGACAGTGTATGTAAGTGTAAATCCACAACAGGAAGTTGGAAAGGAGTAGATGGAGGTGTGGGAGAGAAGTTCAAGTTTGAAACATACGAGTTAACAGCAAAAGAATAATAGTCACGCACTACCATGGTGAGTTCTTGACTAAGGAATAAAGAACAATCTTACCTTGAGAATGCTTTAATTGCATGTACACAAACCACAGCATTAATAAAGATGAGATTACTCAAGAAGTTATTGTGTTTCAGTACCCAAGATAAGGGGATGAGATTCAGAGATAGGTAATTACTTTTAGTGATACAGAAATTTTCCTAGCAGCCTCTGATTCATTGCTAGTCATATCTCACTAACTCCATGTAAATCATTATAAAGCACATCACTTTATGAAGAAAGGTATATGTGCCACTTGGCTTTGATTTGAAATGAATTATGTGTTCTCATCACAACTGTGATTTCATAACTTACTTCACAGAAGTAGAATGTTATGATCTACCACTGAGTAAACAATAAATATACACCCGCAATCCCTTTTCTAAAACTAGAGATAGATGTTTTGGAATTCAGAACATTTTAGATTTTAAAGTTTAAAAAAAAAAAAACTTGCCGTGTATGGTACATAATAACCCCCAGGGATCTTATAATCAAATAGAGTGATTTCTGTAATAGAATGTGTCAATATGCATATTTAGTGAGATAAAAAAAAAATAAGCCATACATCATTCAGGACTGTTTTTTTTTTTCTGCTGAATGAATTCAGGTCAGATTTTACCACCAAATGAATAGCAAAAAAACTTTGTGGAGTTTTAAGTTATCTGGATTTTGGTTTGTTTGAATAGATATTTAATAGTTTCAGAAAGGGGAGTGGATCAAGGAGGGCAGAGGGTTATGGGTTAGGCAAGGGTGGATAATGGTGGAACTTCATAGAGGATGGCCAATGAAAATTGACCTTGAACTAAGGGATAAGAAGGAGCAAGCCTTGGAATTGCATAAGGTAATAGCAAGCATTAAGGCACTGCGGTGTCAGTGAGCTTTCTCTTTGAGGAACATTAAGAAGATTTGTGTGGCTCAAGTGGAAAGAGCAAGACCGACATAATGGGAGATTGGTTAGGACATGAGGTCAAGAGGCACTAGCCAGACCATTAAGAAGCCTTGTTGACCACATTTTTGTGTTCAGTGTAATGGAAAGCCATTGGAAAGCTTTCAGCTGGCATTAGTGTGCTGTGATTTCTATTTTTAAAATTTTGTTCTGGCAACAGGTATCAAAAAGATAGCAGGGGAACAGAGAAGGGATGTTTTAGAAGACTACTGGGGAGATCCAGGGAGGAGGGTATGACAGCTTGTACAAGTGGGGTACAAATGGATGGTGATCCATGGTGGACAAATGGATAAGCAGCCAGTTTTTAACCTTATCTGATAAGAGAGTCTACAGAACTTGAGTTTTTGTATGTAAGATATAAAGGGGAAAGAACTGTCAAGGATAAAGTATATATAGTGGCACGAATATATGAAAAGTAGTGCCATTTACCAAGAAAAGGAAGACTGAGAGAGAAACAAGTGTAGGAAATGGGTGTCAGAAATGGGAATTCTTTTTGGATGCATAATTAAACATAGTGTTAGCCAGGGAAATACATGAAATGTAGTAGTGGCTACCATTTATGGAGTGATTAAGATGTGCTATTCCTTCTTCTGAGTTCTCTACATTTTTAAAACATTTTTTTAATGTTTATTTATTTTTGAGAGAGAGAAGGAGTGTGAGTAGGGGAGGACAGAGAGAGAGGGAGACACAGAATCCGAAGCAGGCTCCAGGCTCTGAGCTGTCTGCACTGAGCTTGATGTGGGGCTCGAACTCACAAACCATGAGATCATGACCAGAGCCAAAGTCGGATGCTTAACAGACTGAGCCACCCAGGCGCCCCTACGTTTCTTAACTCATTACATTTTCACAATTCTACGGTCTCCTGATTTTATTCACATCCTATAGATTAGGGAAGTAAGACACCAAGAACACAAGTAATCTACCCAAGGTTGCACAGTTAGTAAGAAGAAAAATGGGATTTGAACCTGGGACTCTGGCTCCATAGCCTCTACTCCTAGAAATTATACTTTATTGACCCTATTACCATGTATTTCTTAAGACACTCAGCATAAAAACTTTGTGTTATAATCTTGTGAGTTAGAACAATGGTTAATAGGCAAAATTAAGGAAAGATAAAGAAAAGGAAAATATTAGAAAACAATTTCTTCTACTTTCATAGTCTACTTGCGTTATCAGAGTTTAATTTCTTCTATCACCTTCATGGATTTTACATCTGAGTTAGCAGTTTTCTGTTTTCCATTCTTTAGAATTAAGATGGATTTTATTAAAGATGTCTGAGCTTTTAATGCAAAAGATATTCAGCTTGTACAAATTTGAAGGGATTTTTTTTTTGTTCTCATTTCAGTAAGTTTTTTCCACTGACTTCTCTACAATGGCATATACATAAAGGCATTTGGTTAAGTTTTAAAAAATATTTTAAATAAATGAAAATAATCAAGGCATTGTTGGAAGTGATCTTTAACAGTGTGCATTTCTGTAGTATTTTCCTACTAATGGATTGTGCCTTTTAAAAATGCTTTCAGATTGGGTTGAATTTAGTCCATATGAGATTGGCATGGCTAAATATGGTACTTTTATGGCTCCTGACTTATTTGGAAGCAAATTTTTTATGGGAACAGTTGTGAAGAAATATGAAGAAAACCCCTTGCATTTCTTAATGGGTAAGTGATCAAAATCTACTCTTTGTCTGCCTGACTGTTTTATATCTTGGTGAATTCTAAGTTATTCTTCATTTTTGCTTTATTTTAGGTGTCTGGGGCAGTGCGTTTTCTATATTGTTCAACAGAGTCTTGGGAGTTTCTGGCTCACAAAATAAAGGTTCCACAATGGAGGAAGAACTAGGTATTGTAAAAACATGTTTCTGTTGACCATATTATGCTAAACTGGCAAATTTTAACATGCATGTATAGACAATTAAATCATCATAAAGAGTGTAGTTATTCTGAAGTTACCAATAGCTTGGTTAAATCAACCTAAATATTTCCTGGAAATCATATGTATATTACTTCTTAAGTATTATCCTGACACTGAGGTTGTGAATTTCATAAAAACTATCAATTCCTAAGAATAATTTTCAACTAGGCATCTCTATTCCTCTTAGTCATTAAATATCTAAACATATTATTTGTTTCCTTTTATCAAATACAGTTAGTTTTTACAACATTAGACTCATCAGCAGTTAAACACAATATGACACCTAAATTCACACTTGCGGGTTTACTTAACTCTAAAATACTAACCCACTAGAATTCTGTTAGCTTCCTATAGCTGAGTCACATCAAGAAGGAGGAAAAAATTATTTCAAATCACATCTAGTAAATGAACACTAATGGTTTTCTTTAAATCTAACTTCCTGTCCCATAATAAGTTAATATATAATATTTACAAAACTTGAAAAAGTAGACCAACTCATTTGAGGACCAGTGGTTTTCATTCGTTATAAGATGAACGACAGGAACTTTTATGTTTTGTTTGATGAGTAAATTTGACTCAAAGCAAACAAAATGAAACATACCTTCAGTGTCTCCCAAGTGCCAACCCTGTTTCCTTATGGCTACTTTGATTGGCTGTGGGAAGGAACAGTGAATGCTAAATCTGAATTGGGAGTCAGCCCATCAGCGACTGGGGAAGAGGGTCTTGTAGATTATCCGCACACTAACAACCTACTGTCTCTTCTCTGTCCATGAAATATCACAATCTATGTAAGGATAGAGTTAACAGAATAGCATAAATGACTTTTTCAACAATCAATTCATTTGAAGAATACTTGGATGTAAAAAGCTTAACGTAGGATTTTTTTTGACCAGCTGCCCTTAGCTTTTCCAGGCAGTGACAGTTGATGCAATTAAGTTTTATATGCAAAAAAGAAAAAAGAACACAATTGTAGCATTAATTAATGCACTACAAATTGGCTTATAAGTAGTGTTATTCATCCTGCAAAATTGAGTTTAGCTATTTGATATGTGTATTATGTTCACAGCAGTTCTCCATGGTCCTTAATTTTTTTATTAAATAGTATCATTTGTATTTTTGAGTAGCTCTTGATAAGTAATGGAGAAGTGATCTTAATGATTGCACTAGAATGAAAGATTTTAAAATAAAAATAAAAACAATAAAGAAAGCACTTTGCCTCTGTCCTCTGAGCAGCACTCACTTAACAAGCAGTCAGGGTTGGTGGAAGTTTTGAGCCTGCTCCGACCTTAACTTACAGAGCCACGTTCTCTTAAGAGTAACTCTAAAGCCGAGTGTATCATGCTGAAATGTTCTGACTTGACTTTTTGAAATGAACATCACAGCGCAGATGGATAAATAGCCACCTAATTTTGCAGAAATCACTAACTCTTCTCAAAATTATGTGAAGATTTCAGAATAAAAGAGGACAGAAACAGAAGGAGCCCATGTTATAATGCTTGCTTCTCTGAGCTCCTTCTCTGTTGAATGATCCAGATACCTCTAGAGCTTGTTATTTTTTCCTCCGATGGCAGGAAGAGAATAGGACTGAAATAACAGATCCGAAGGTGGGTGAGACAATGGCTGAAGGCCAAGGAAAAGGAGAATGTTTATATTATACAGTCTTCAGAATATTCTTTGCTGTTGGATGTTTCCTTTGAGGCCAGTGGTTTGGCGGCCTATTTACTTGTCCTCTGTGTCAGACTGTGAGGGGTATTATGTGCTTGTGATCCAGGATGCGTGTTACCTCAGATTAGGTAAGGCTTTCCAGAAATGAGACCAGAGAGGTGACTGAGGGGAATCTGAAGACTCCTGCTGATTCTTTTCATCCAGTGGCTGATTAAAGTTTACCTCTTAAAGGGGTGTTCAGAGGTTGTTTCTGTTTTTGCTTTTTCCCCTCTGAAGAAAGACATTACGGAAAATTGGACTACAATCCGATAACTCGAAATGAAATTCTTCACATTTTCTCAAGGAATTTTGAATGTGAGCCATCTATGCTTTTGAACAGATGGAGCTACATATCATGCGATAGTGATGGAAAATAGATACATTCAAATATTAAACTGTTCATCTCTTGAAAATATCTTTGTAAAATTGAATGATATTTTGGTGAACCATTTTCTTAAAGGAGAGTATCAAATTGACCGGAAAAAATGCTTAAAAAAAAAAGAAAGAAAATTTTGTTCTGCCAAAATATATATAGGACCAAAAACATACCTAATGTATATGACACCCACAGTGGGTCATTTGCTAACACCTCACCCTCTTCTGTACAACAAAACTACCTTCTGAAATACTCATGAAATTAAATGAATAATATTAATCTGTGAACACTCTTTTATTGAATTTCATATGTGTAATCATACCAGTAAAATTAAATAAATCTAAAAAGTTAACCTACTACCTCAAGCATTTAAAACCCTTCCGTTATATACTCTCATTCAGGTATGTGACATTTATGCAGATATAATAAACATACACAGAGTAATATGGGGAAACTATATGTTATACCTATATTTCTCCAAGTTTAAAGCCCCTAAATGATTCTAGAACGGAAAATTAAAAATTTAGAGTCAGGGGTTTTTTTTAAATAAAAAAAAGTCTATTGACTCATAGAAGGAAAAAACAAAAGTCACTGTTATATAGAAAGTGGTTTCATGTAAGTGTCCAAAGAAAGTTTGATTCTTCTACAAATGATAATAAGGATGGTCTGTGTGTTCTAAAAAAACAATGACTAGTTATTATGCCAGATTTTACTCCTGTCTTTGTTTTAAGGGTATATGGTTTCTAAGTTTTAATTTTCATAACCGCCCTCTTAATATGTTCTGAGAAAGCACAAATTTTTTGACACCAAAAGGCACATCTCAATAAGCAATTCTCTGTATTATTGAAAATCAAAGGATACCTTATATTAGTAGCTTTCATTCATTTTGAAGGAACTGTTCTGTAGTCTTCCTATAGATTTTGGTTTTGCCCTGAATTTTCCCTCAGAAACAGCCTTAAACATATTTAATTAAAGAAAATTATATCGTTTTGGCATAACAGGAGCCTCCTATGACCAAGGTATTCTTTCTGTCAGAACTAAGAGAAATAAAGATCCTTTCCTTTAAATCATGAAGGAGTAGTTTTAGACTAATTTTTCCTGTCCCAGGAAATTTGTTTTCCAGTGGGAAATTTGAAACTATTGAATTAGGTACTAAATTGATCTAAATTTCCACTAATAAACCTAGTAGATCTCACTTGGTGGTTTTCCTCAGATTACTTCCTTATGATAAATTTAATTGTGAGCCTTGACACCTGAGATAGTCCAATTGTTTTGTTTTCTTTCCACAGAAAATATTACAGCAGAGCATATTGTGAGTAATGACAGCTCGGATAGCGATGATGAATCACAAGAACCCAAAGGTAAGGGAATTTTCTCTGGCAGAGGTCCCTTAGAAAAGAATATGAATGTTGTGTCTGATTGTCTCACTGAGTGCTATCGAATTGTAGCTTTCAGTTCACAGAGAAGATCAACGTTGTATGTGTAATAAAATGTACAACAGAAATATCCCTTACTCTTTTCTTTTTAATAGCTCAAAATGTTACCCATGGGACAAATGGAGAATAAACTAAGACGGTAGAAGTAACGAATTCTAGGTCTGTTTAGAGCACCAGGCTTCTTGGCATGAAAATTGTGATATAGGAACATTTTCTAAGTTTATTTATTTATTTTGAGAGAGAGAGAGAGAGTGCACACAAGCAGGAGAGAGGCAGAGAGAGGGAGAGAGAGAGAGAGAGAGAGAGAGAGAGAGAGAGAGAGAGAGAATCCCAAGCAGGCACTGTCAGCACAGAGCCCAACGTGGGCATAATCCCACAAACCGTGAGATCACAACCTGAGCCCAGATCAAGAGTTGGACACTTAACCAGCTGAGCCACTCAGGCGCCCTCTTATGGGAACATTTTTACATGGCTTTAAGTTAAAATTTTATCTTGAAAATTTTTATTATTGATAAAGTATCATGTGAAAACTTCTTCACACTCCCCGAGCCTTACCCCATTGTCAGCAATCTATCTTTTAGGAAGAGATCGGTGATAAAGTGGGGGAGAATTATCAAGAACTTTTTATTGTATATGTTATTTCTGAGTACAAATGAGTTCTTTCACACTTCGACAAGGCAGCTTTGAGCTTGGTGTGGATCAGGACATCAATGATGAAGTCGGGGCAGGGACAAGGTGAGGATCAGGGATATTTGTTGCCAATGTTATGTGGTAAATGGAGTGATTTTTACATTTTATAACAACTGGGTAAGCATCCTACAACAGTTTGAATATGATCACCTAGATTTTACAAGCTATTAAGTGTTTTCTTGCTCTAAAGTTCAAGAATTCCTCCAGCCGTGGTGTAGATGTTGGAAGAGCCCGTTTAATCCTTGCTGCAAATCAACATTTTCACGCCTGAGCTGTGACTTACTCATCAGATGAGTTTGTATAACCTAGGAGAGAGGTACCTTCTCTGCAAAATTCAGCAGCTACACAAGCCCACAGCTTGGCTAGCATGTAGTTTCTTGTAACGTTTTTAAAAAAAATAACCTTTCCCTGGGCAGACAGAACTTTCCACCAGGCACTAGGTTTGACCACTGCTCGGTTTGCACTTCAGTCCCAATTTGCCCACTGTCCGGCTGCTTCATGCAGTCAGTGATTTGCCTCATTACATATAGTAGCCAGGTCCTTAGGCAGGAACCCTGAAAGAACCCTGCGCTGGAAAGAACTCAGTCCTAATTCCCTCTCCTTCATAGTTTTAATTTTAATTTTTTTAGTTGTTCAGGTCTTCAGGTCTTTTTATTATGATGATGATGATGATGATGATGATGATGATGATGATGAATTTCCTTTTAATGAAGGGAGCTAGCCAGTACAAAGGGAATAGACAGCATATGTCTAACATTTCTAGAACTGATATTGACATAAGAACTGTCAGGTAGACGTAATAATGGCTTGTTAATTATGAAGTAAATTACTATAGATGGTCAGTGCATTTGATCACCTCTGGTTACCCTAGGGCTGAGAAGTTCAAAGACCCTTTGAACATGGCTGCTTTGGTTTTAGTACCAGCCTATTTTGGTGAAGGCTGTTGAGGATTATTTGGGGATTTCTAGTATTAGCTCTTAATATTCATTTTCTTCCTTTTAAATAAAATGTTTTTACAGTAGTTTTAGATTGACAACAAAATTGAGCGAAAAGAACAGAGAGTTCCCATATACTTCCTGAACCCACATACACACAGAGCCTCCCCCACTGTCAACATCCTATATCAGAGTGGTACATTTGTTATAATCCATGAACCTACATTGACACATCATTATCACCCCAAGTCCAAACTTTAGGATTTACTCTTGGTATCATATATTCTGTAGGTTTTCACAAACGTATAATGACGTGTATCTACCCTTATAGTTTGATGCAGAGTACTTTCACTGCCTTAAACATCCCTCTGTGTTGTTTATTCATCCCTCTACCCCCACCCCACCCCAACCTCTGGCAACCACTCGTATTTTTACTATCTTCATAGTTTTGCTTTTTCCAGAATGTCATATCATTGGAATCATACAGAGTATAGCCTTTTCATATTGACTTCTTTCACTTAGTAATATGCATTTTAATTTCCTCCATGTCTTTTCATGGCTTGAGAACTCTTTTTTGTTTATGTTGGTTTTGTTTTGATTTGTTTGTAGCACTGAGTAACATTCCATTGTCTGGATGTACCAGTTTATTTATCCATTCACCTATTGAAGGGCATCTTGTTTTCTTCCAATTTTTTGACAAATATGAATAAAGCTGCTACAAATGCTCATGTTCAAATTTTGTGTAGATATGTTTTCAACTCCTTTGGGTAAAAACCAAGAAACATGATTGCTAGATCATGTGATGGGCGTATAATTTAGTTTTGTAGAAACTTCCAGGGGTGCCTGGGTGGCTCAGTTGATTGGGCATCTGACTCTTGATCTCAGCTCAGGTCCTTTTTTTGTTTTGGGGGTTTTTTTTTGTATTTTTTTTTAAATTAGATTTGAGTTAGTTAACACACAATGTAGTATTGGTTTCAGGAGTAGAGCCCAGTGATTCATGACTTATATATAACACCCAGTGCTCATCTCAACAAGTGCCCTCCTTCCTTAATGCTCATCTCTAATTTAGCCCATCCTGCCATCCACCTCCCCTCCAGCAACCCTCAGTTTGTTCTCTGAACTTAAGAGTCTCTTATATATTCTACACAATATTCTATTGTGTATATATGCACACACACAATAGACTATCACTCAGTGATCAAAAAGAATGAAATCTTGCCATTTGCAATGATGTGGATGGAGCTAGAATGTATTATGCTAAGCAAAATAAGTCAGTGAGAGAGAATTTCACTCATATATGGATTTAAGAAATAAAACAGATGAACATACGAGAGCGGCTGGAAAGAGAGAGGGAAATAAACCATGAGAAACTCTTAATGATAGAGGACAAACTGTGAGTTGATGGAGGGAGTTGAGTGGGAGATGGGCTAGCCGGGTGATATGGTGGGTATTTAGGATTGTGGGTGTTGCATGTAAATGATGAATCACTGAATTCTATTTCTGAAACCAGTGTTGTACTGTATGTTAACTAACTAGAATTTAAATAAAATTTTGAAAAGACAAAAAAAATAGTCTCTTATGGTTTGCCTCCCTCTGTTTTTATCTTATTTTTCCTTCTCTTCCCCTATGTTCATCTGTTTTGTTTCTTTTTTTTTTAATTTTTTTAAAATTTATTTATTTTTGAGAAGAGAGAGAGCATGAGCGGGAGAGGAGAGAGAAAGAGGGAAACACAGAATCTGAAACAGGCTCCAGGCTCTGAACTGTCAGTACAGTGCCCGACATGGGGCTCGAACTCATGGACTGTGAGATCATGACCTGAGCCGAAGTCGGATGCTTAACCGACTGAGCCACCCAGGTGCCCCATCTGTTTTGTTTCTTAAAGTCCACATATGAGTGAAATCATACAATATTTGTCTTTCTCTGACTGGCTTATTTCACTGAGCATAATATATTCTAGTTCCACCCAGGTTGTTGCAAATGGCAAGATTTTGTTCTTTTTGATCACCAAGTAACATTCCATTGTGTGTGTATGTATATGTATATACATATCACATCCTCTTTATCCATTCATCAGTCGATGGACATTTGGGTTCTTTCCGTTATTTGGCTATTGTTGATAGTGCTGCTATAAACATTGGGATGCATGTGCCCTTTCAAATCAGCATTATTTTATGCTTTGGATAAATACCTAGTAGTGCAATTGCTGGGTCATAGGGTAGTTCTACTTTTAATTTTTTGAGGAATCTCCATACTGTTTTCCAGAGTGGCTGTACTAGTTTGCATTCCCACCAACAGTGCAAAAATCAGTGATCTCGGCTCAAGTCTTGATCTCACCTCCAGTCATGATCTCAGGGTTGTGAGTTTGAGCCCCACATTGGGCTCTGTGTTGGATGTGAAGGCTACTTGAAAGAAAGAAAGAAAGAAAGAAAGAAAGAAAGAAAGAAAGAGAGAGAGAGAGAGAGAGAGAAAGAAAGAAAGAAAGAAAGAAAGAAAGAAAGAAAGAAAGAAAGAAAGAAAGAAAGAAAGAGGAGAGAGAGAGAGAGAGAGAGAGAGAGAGAGAGAGAGAGAGAGAAAGAGAGAGAGAGAGAGAGAGAGAGAGAGAGAGAGAAAGAAAGAAAGAAAGAAAGAAACCTCCCAAGTGGCTGTACTGATTTGCATTCCCATGAGCATGTATAAGTGTTCCTGTTGCTTCATATCCTCACCAGCATTCAGTAATGCCAGTGTTTACAATTTGCACATTTCTAATAGATGTGTAATGTTATCTCATTGTTGCTTAATTTGTATTTCCCTGATGACATATGATGTGGAGCATCTTTTCATGTGCTTACTTGCCATTTCTGTGTCTTCTTTGGTGAGGTGTCTGTTACCCATTTTTTAAATTGGGATGTTTGTTTTCTTATTTTGAATTTTAAGAGTTCTTTGTACATTTTGGATAACAGTCCTTTCTTAGATGTCTTCTGCAAATATTTTCCCCCAGTCCGTGTCTTGTCTTCTCATTGTCTTGAGGCTTCTTCATTTTTCATCTTATGATTTTGAGCAAAGTCTTCAGGGATTTTCAACTTTGGTTTCTTCAAATCTATACTGGCATCATTTTACTTGCTCTCATAGAATTGTTATAATTATCAAATTGCAAATGCATACAAAGGACTTTAAGTTGTAAAAGACTATGCAAACAGAAATGTGCTTAGTATTATAACTAAAAAAGCAGTAGATTATCATTTATATGTTGAAGCCTGGGTTTGTCCCACAAATGATGCCATTTCTAAATGTCTCATAAGGACAGTAGATTTTCTAGTGCAGAGTGTTTATTTAATAATAGCAATAATGATGGTGATGATGATGGTAATTATGATGGTGCAAAAGAAGGAAGAGGAGGAGAAGGAAGGAAAGAGGAAGAAGGAGAAAAGGAGAGGGAGGTGGAGGAGGAGGAGGAAGCTACAAATTACTGATTATCTTATTCATATCCTGTGTAACTGAAGATATAAATCATTCACTTTATTATTTATTTATTTATTTATTTATTTATTTATTTATTTATGTATTTATTTTTGAGAGAGAGTGCATGCAAGTGGGGGAGAAGAGCAAAGGGGGAGAGAGAGATGGAATTTTAAGCAGGCTCCACTCTCAGTGCAGAGTCCAGTATGGGGCTCAATCCCATGACTCTGGTATCATGACAGGAGTCAAAATCAAGAGTGGGACACTCAACTGACTGGGCCCCCGGGCACCTCTAAATCATTCATTTTATTTGTTTTAATGATTATTTACTTATTTTGAGGGAGAGAGAGAGAATGCATGCATGAGCAGGGGAGGGGTAGAGAGAGGGGTCAGGGGGAGAGAGAATCCCAAGCAGGCTCCATGCTGTCAGCACAGAGCCCAATGTGAGGCTCAAATTCATGAATCATGAGTCAGATGCTTAACTGACTGACCACCCAGGCACCACTAAATCATTCACTTTAAAGCCTAATTTGTTCTCGTGAAAGATTTTCTTTGTCATATTTGGCTTTAGAAAGTGTGAGAGTAGGAAAATGTATGTGTTTTTTGTATGTAGTATCTGAATTCGTTCCTGAAAGAAATATCCATTCATTTACTTAGCTCAGTTAAGCAAATCTTTATGAGGATAAAAATCAGTATTTATTATGGTTTTATGTATGTTTAATTAACATTTACTAGAAATTATGAAGTTTGAACATAGACTTTTTTTCTCAAATACACACACATACAGTTTTACATATTGCATATAAAGAGAGTTCCCAGAAATCTGAACAGAGGGATGTAGGCAGGTGGGGTTATACTCGACCACGGTTTTCTTTGATTTGGATTATGAATGAATCATATCAATGATAATGATTATGCAGCTGCTGCTGTTACCACAACTATCTCTTCTACTAACTAATGTTTGTTAAGAATTTAATATGGGCCATGCACTTTTCTAAGAGATTTACACAAATGCACTATCTCAGTCTTCACAACAGCCCTGTGGGGTTTACTGATGAGGAAATGAAGGCTGAAAAGAATTAACTAGTTAAGCAGCGGAGAGAGGATTGAAATCCAGGCAATCTGATTCTGGAGCCAATGTTCTAAACATGGCTTCCCAAGTAACGGTGATATTTGTGTAGGTTTGAAGGAAGAAGTCATTTAAGACTGCTTCTTTTGGAAAGTTGCTGAATTGTAAGACATTTAAAGCACATGTTTAAATTACATGGCTTTAAATTCCATACTTTACAAGCAAGGATGAAATGACTATTTATAGAGTGTTTATTGAGCAGCAAATATGCGTGTTGAATCCTTCAGGTGCCTATTCTCAGTTTGGATGATTTCTGGATGTTTACTAAACAAGATACAGAACGCAACTTAAGTAATGAAGAGGAGAGGATTATCTACTGTGGAATTTCCCTGTGTGTGTGTGTGTGTGTGTGTGTGTAGCCAAGAGAAAAGGAAGAAAAGGACTAGGGAAGGACAGAAAGGGGAAAGTAGCAGTTTGTCTGAAAACCTAAGCATAGACCAAGTAACACATTAAGAACATAACCTCTAGACTGACTATAGGTAAAGGATAAAGTAAGAAAAATTTAAGAACAAAAATTATTAACTGAAATATTTTACTGCATTAATTTATACAAATAAATGCTTGTTAAATCAAAAGCCATAGAGCTTCGCTTTAATTTTTTTTTTATTTTTTAAGTTTATTTATTTTGAGAGAGAGAAAGCGCACAAGCTGGGGCGGGGCAGAGAGAAGGAAAGAGCCCCAATGTGGGGCTCGAACTCACACACTGTGAGATCATGACCTGAGCAAAGATCAAGAGTCAGATGCTTAATCGACTGCGCCACCCAAGCGCCCCTAGCTTTGCTGTTAATTTTAACGTTCAGTTGCCCAAAGATTTTTTTCAATGGATTTGGGAATCTACACAGTGTTTTTTTTCTTTTTCCTTAGGCACTGAAAATGAAGATGCTAAAAGGGAATATCAAAATGATAACCAAGCAAGTTGGGTCCATCGTATGTTAATGGCTTTGGTGAGTGATTCAACTTTATTCAATACCAGAGAAGGACGTGCTGGGAAGGTACACAACTTCATGTTGGGCTTGAATCTCAATACATCCTATCCAATATCTCCTCTGAAAGACTTTACCACACAGGAATCATTGGATGAAGATGAATTGGATACAGCTGTTGCAGGTAAGCACACAACACAAAATCCATGTGTTTGTTTCTCCTAATTCAGGAGATCTGTATTCCTTTCTAGGGAGAAGAAGCCTTTTGATCATATTCAATATTTATTCACATATACTCAATTACAGCTACATCCATGTAATGTGTGAAGGGCTTCAGATTACTGTTTTTTAGAAGAAGAACATCCATTAGACAGGAAAGGGCATAGTTATTTCAGCATAGAAAATTTTCATTGAAACATTGAGGAGGGATCTTAGATCCTCTCTGTAGTGGACAAGGTTCACTCAGAAAACAGGAAACCCTCTCCCTTGTTTAATTGAGAGGGGTTTAAAGTAGGGAAGTAGGTGTTTACAAAATTGCTCCAAGGCTTGGAAGAGCAAACTCCAGACTGAGCTTCTAGAAATGATTCCAAAAACACTTTAGAATCACCCCCAACAAACGCCCACACAACTGTGCTTGGCAGTAGAAATGGCAGAAATGTAGCCTCTGTCTCATTTCCTCCTTTGAATCTCATGTGGGTTTTTCTCCTTGGCAAAGGACAGGTCTCAGCAGAACCAGTGCTGGAAGGGATTCTGGTAAATGGGGTCCTTAGTTGGCCATCTGCTGCCACACAGTAATGCATGCAACCCAAGTGCGTGAAATAGAGTTGAGTTCACCAGTCTCAGTGACCATCAGGCTACTGAGTGTGTCCCTCCAGTTCTCAGAAAGGTTAGGTAGCTTTCTTAAGGCCAGCTGGTAAGAACCCACTCAGTGGGCCAAATTCCAAAGAATAATTCCCTTTATTCTTCAGTTCATTTCGTGTTTCAAATTAAAAGTTAAATTTGCCTTGGTGACTAATCAATTCATAATCATCTTTCTTATAATGATTCTGTCATCTTAAATCTTTCTACTACATCACACCATCATTTTTTTCTGTTAACTGCCCAAATGTCATTTCCCAGTCATTTCTGCCTAAGGGCATCAAGAGGAAGCTTTAGAAACTTAAGTGGAATTTTTCCAAAAACCTTTCTTCTACTCTTTGGTTAAGCATCATGCCTATAAAATATTTGTGAAAATTAGGGCATGACTTTAGGTTTGGTGGTGTTTCTCATAGTGCTGTTTCCATTTGTTGCTTGAGCTTAAGGGGAATTGCAAAAGCAGAAGTTGTCCTTGTTGTTTAAACAAGAGGAGTAGAAACTCACTATACTTTGCATTATGTTTATGGCATCCAAGTCTAGGATGTGAGGTATGGTATGATTATATACCTGTAATCCAAACCCTTTCATATATTAGCAATGATAAAAGTCTATTTGTGATAAAATCAATATCCCATTTGAAAATTCATCCAAAATTAAAAAAAAAAAAAAAACACGACCATTTATCAGTGACATTACTTGTCTTGTGGCACATGATTATACTTACTGCCGTTATAATCCCCATTCTCAAAGATCATTTAGAATTAGGAAGAATCTTTAGTTATATTCCACTATAGAAAAGGGAGATCAAAGAAAATCGTTCTCATTTTCCAAAATTTATCAGCTGAGCTAGAATGGGGTCACAGACCTCAGCATTGCTCAAAAGGTCTTCCTTTCTGCTACACTCCATGTCTCTGTTAGTCATTGTTTTGCTGATGTAAAATGGAAGTTTCCTTTCTGTGTACTATATTACATCTGTTTTATGTTATTACTTTGATTCATTTACCCAGCATAGCTCTGTGGTTTGCACAGCATGAATTCTTCACACTGCATTTTAACAACTTCCTGGTAGTTTTGCAATATTTTATGTAGATTCAGAGGCATTAGGGTTGCTAGATCAAATACAGCAGGCCTAGTTAAATTTGAAATTCAAATTATATATTATACCTATAATATATATATTGTATATATTATATAACACACACACACACACACACACACACACACACACACACACACATACACCTATGTAAATATGGCCCCTGCAACATTTGGGACATAGTTGTCCTAAAAAATTATTTGTTGTTTGTTTGAAATTCAAATTTAACAGCATCTTGTATTTTTAGTAGATAAATTTGGTAACCTTAGGAAATGCACGGCTTTTGTTATTTTCACCTTCTTTCAAATTGTTCTTCATTTTCATCTTCTTTCTTTCCTTTGTTCATGCATTTACACAGTATTTGCAGAGCACTTGCAATGTGTTTAGTTCTAGAGACCCAGTGCTCAGCAAGACAAATGTAATTCTCACCCTCATAAAAATTAAAATCATTTTTTGACCTTTCCTTAAAGTTTTGATTCATAGGAGGGATTTGTATACTCTAGTTAAGAATAATAGAAAAGTAGAGTAAAACTAAAACCCAGCAACCCTGATTCTGGTGGAACTGTGGGACACAGTCCTCACTTCTCTCCATAGTGCTTGGAGAACAGAGTTGTACCTCACCTTATCTGACTCCTTTCTTTATTGGGTGCTCTTTGGAGGAAGTCTCATGATTGGTTCTCATAAAGTAAAATGAGGAAGCAGAAAAATAAATCATCTCAAAATATGGTATTACATTGACTAACCATTCTTTTGTTGGCCTGTTTTGGAATGTTTTAACCGAAAATTGTTTTAAATTAATGATCTTTGGAAGGAACTTTAAATTTATTTCTTTGTGTTGTATCTCATAAAAACTCTATTTCACTCACTTTATATTTATCCAGTTGAGAAAATGTATACGGCCTATTGATTTTAGTCAAGAAGCCAGTCGGGTCAGTGATGAGCTCGTTCAAATCTCTAATTCACAGATTAACGTTGCTAAAAAATGTAAGTGAGTTAAACTGGATTTGCTAAATCGATTAGTGCTTTTTCCGACAGCTCCTTACTAAGGTAGACCCTGTTTATCTCCTGATTATTTCCAAGCTTTAGACTAACTATGTCTGTGGAGCTTAAAGTTAAAAGATGTATCATAATCATCAACTATAATCATCTTGGTTCATAAAGTCTTCATAATGAACCAACTATAATCATCTTGGTTCATAAAGTCTTCATTAAAAGTTCTATTTATTATACACTTTAAAATACCATATCTTAATTAAAACATTCACTAAGTTTATTTCTTTTATTTTTGTACCCCGCCCCATACAAAAAAAAAAAAAAACACAGATTTTAGGAAAACCTTACATTTTGGTTTACCTATGATGATTTTTGTTTTTACAGATTAAAATTTGAGTATCTTAAAATGAAAACAATCTCTTAACCTAAAATGAGAAAAAAAAATAGTGTAGTTTTTGTGCCTATTACCTCACCTTGCAGACAATCTTTTGAAAATAAGAGAAGGTGGATTCCTCTCATTTGTTTCCTTCAGAATCATTGTATACCTTTAGAACCTAATTTTGGAGAAGCTGCCCATTAATTACATAACTTCTTTCCTGTTTACTTTTGTGTTTATGTTATTCACTGTGACACATACCATCTGGAATAAAAAATCGAGGCATGAGTTAATTTAGGCCAGAGTTCAACACACAAGCAGCCAAACATTTTGGTACATCATAAATTGAATCTGTGTGATGTGTTTATAAAATGACCGTTGCAGATACCTGCGGATACAGTATCTGCAGATACAGCTGAACTGCTTTAAGGAGGTGGTACGTAATTATAGAACCCAGCATGTTTCCATACCTATCAAAAAACCTGATTAACTCACTTACAGGTTTAGAAACCATGTGGGCTTTAAACTATGGGAGGATATTCCTCCGTAGTGGTATTCATCAAACTCTCTATGACATTCTAGTGGATATCATACAATAAATCGGGTTCAAATTCAAATAAATTTGGGAAAACTAACAGCTCCATCCCCCTTTTCACAATGCAGTGGGATACTCTAATGAATTTAAGCAGACTGGCTTATTAATGTGCCTCAAGTATAGGACTTGAAAAGCAGACTGGCTTACATTTGAATCCTGGGTGCGCCGTTTATTAGCTGGACAGTCTTGGGCCCTTACTTAGCATAAGTCTCAGTTAACAATAGTAGAAAAGTGGAACCAAACTAAAAACCGACAGCCCTGATCCTGACGGAACCGTAGGGCAGTGAGGTTGCAGCAATCCTCACAGTTTATTCCTTATAAAATAGAAATAATAGCTTACTTATAAAATAGAAGTAATAGTGATATCTATCTTAGAGACTTACTGTGAGGATTAAATAGCATTTCATTAAAAAGAGCAGTTAGCCCAAGGCAAACACAATAACTGGCTATTACTTTAAGCTGTTGAAATCATATTTCTCAAGCCCATTTGATCATGGAACTCTTATTTTGTGTAAAGAACATCTGTTAATATCTTGCAAAACTATGTTGTTTGCAACACAAGTAGGAAACACTACTTCCTGTCAGTTTATTTGGAAGGGTGGAAATACGGTGTTTAGTTATGTGCCACAGCTGGGAATTGGTGCACATAATGATTTGTCTCTCAGGTGTTATCTTGGATATAAAAGAGGAAGAGGGACACTACCAGTTTTATGATGAGAGGGAGCAAACCAAACGGAATATGAGAGAAATGGTCTGTTTTTGTAATCTTTTAGCTAAGATTTTAAAAAGCACTATTTATGAAGCCAAAGAAAGATATTTGTGATATCATTTTACTTTATCATATTAGGGGAAAATCACTGCAGTGTAAAAAATAATACTGCCACTAATATGTTTTTAAAACTTTTGTGTTTACCTGTGATGAAATACACATATTAATGTGGTTTTAATGATTGACAGATGCATGTGTAAGTAGCCTCTCTATATTGTAATTATTGCTTTTTAAGTTACCCATTGTATTTACTTTTTTTTAATTGTATATGTTTTTTTATTTTAGAGAGAGAAAGTGCGAGCAGGGGAGAGGGAGAGAGAGAGAGAGTGAGAGAGAGAGGCGGGGGGTGGGGGGAATCTCAAGCAAGCTCCACACTCAGTGCAGAGCCCAACGTGGGGCTCCATCCCATGACCCTGGGATCATGACCTGAACCAAAATCAAGAGGCAGATGCTCAACCCACTGAGCCACCCAGGCACCCCTTAAGTCATCCATTTTAAACCCTTTCAATTTTATGGCCATGCCGCTTACTGAAGTAACAACATGACCCTATGCAGAAGGCTTAGACCCTGTGGGCCTGTCTTAGAATCCAGACTGTCACTGTGTGAAACTGGACCCCTTGGGTTTTATCTTTAAAATGACACTCATAACACCTTTTTTGGTAAGAGTATTATGGGGATGATAAATATCATATATGAAATTTCTAATACATTATAGACCCTCAAAATAAATGAAGCTGTTTTTAGGAGAAATAAAAGTACCCAAATAATGAATTTCAGCTCTTATTAAAATATTTAAAAACTAATATAAGAAAAGACCCACAAACATTCACATAAAACATTCACATATGTAATTTTTAAACAATAATAATTTCAGAGGAATAAATATTAAAATCACATTTGATAATATATGTATTTTTCAGTGTTATAATTCTTAGGTTCCAGTTTCTGTGATGGATAGAAATTTAGAATCTTGGCTGGTAGAAACATACCTTGTCACTACAATCCATACATACTTGATAAGAAAAGAGAATTAACCTAAAGATAATTATTTAAAGAATAATTTCTTTTGTCTCTCCTTGCTGGCCTATTTATTCACCTTAGACATAGCAAGACTTTTTCTTTTTTTTTAGCTTGACCCACATTTTCATTTAGTTATATGACCTTATTCTTGTCTAAACCACTCCCCCCATAGCCTTTTTTTTTTTTAAGCATATTTGGTTTTTTGTCTGTTTGTTTGTTTAAGGTCATTCATTCACACGCTCTCTCATTCAACAGTTCTGGGCGGTACAAATCACCTTGCTGTAAACTCTGTTCTGCTTCGTTCATAAACACACTAATATATGTTTGTAGCATTCACTTGTTATTCAGTATTTTAGGGATGAGAAATTTTAATAAATATGAGAGAAAAAAACACATGACTCTGTGTTAACTGTAGAAACTTAGAAGGATAATAATATTTTCTTAAGTAACTAAACCAAAGTCTAATTTAGAACTGTTTTCGATTCACACGGAAGAAACATCAAGGCTAATTGTCTCATCGGTGCTTTTCAGCTTTTAATGATGATGAGGATTGTGGATTTAATGGGACAGTAAGAAGTTAAAGATTTGCCTAACTTTTGGATCTCTTGCTCTTACAAAACATAACAATAAAATTCACTATATAGTCAGTATCATTCTTACTTAGAAATATATGGAGGAAACTAACATTCAATGGGTTCCCATCATGTGCTGAACATTTTCCTGAATAATAGATATTAACTACATTTTCAGGTGATTCTATAAACACAGGTTGGTCTGACCCTCTAGTTTTGATTGTTGCCTCTGTGAAAAGGCTTGCCAAGTGGAATTTCAGTGCTTCCTCAGAGATCATAATCACTCTGTTCTTTCTTGAGCATAATCACTCTGTTCTTCTTAACAGTCCACGTGTGAAGACAAGGGAACAGAACAAAACAATTACAGGTTATTTCATTCAGCTCAGATCGCTTCGTTTCTGATCACATTCCTTTTTCCTGGGAAGTGAATGTGGAGCACCACACATAAATGTGAAGAGTAGCATGTTACCATTTTATTCATAAAACAAATGATTTCTAGACCCTGCTACCTTTCAGATCCTCTGTCACCTCATTTCACTCCCCTCTGATACTGTAGCCACACCAGGCTTCTTGCTGTTCTGCAAACATACCAAGTCAGATTCTGCCTTAGGGACATTGCTCTGGCTCTTTCCTCTCCCTAGAAAAAAAATATCCCTCCAAATCGTCAGCTGGTCAGTTCTGGTCTTCTTCTCAAAGAGGCCTCTCTCATTTATCCACCTGAAGTTACTCCCTATTATATTACCCTCTATCATTTTCTACATTGCATTTATCACTACCCGAACTATTTATCAGTCACGTGCTCTTAGAACAGAGTTTGCATCTTGTTCAGCACCTGAAATACAGCTCAAATATTAGCAGACAGTACACGTTTGCTGAATGTATTGGCTGGATTATTTCCTTGGACGCCCATCAGGGAGATGCAGTGCGGGATCCATTCACTCTACCACCCCCCCCGCCCCCCCCCCCGTTCTGTACTGTAGAGATGGATGTATTTCATCCTTCATTTATAGATGTCGCCAGCCTCACATGTCTGTTTTGACTTAAAAACCAGAAAATGTATGAGGAAATGTTTTTAAGCCAGTAAAGACCTAGGTAATGTGAGGTAAAGCTGTTAAAGGGGTACATAGCTTAGAATTAATGCCAGGGCCTGAGCTAAGTACTTTCCATGCATTGTCTCACTTCATCTTCACAGCACCTTTATTTGATTCTTTTACCTGATGGTACAGATACGGAAACTAGGAGTTAAAGACAATAATTCATTGGCAGCTGCTAAAGCTGGACTCCTGCCCAGCTCTGTTTGTCTCCAAAGCCTGAGGACCTAACCAAATAAAACTTTATTCACAAACTTACCTTAAAAATATTTTGGGGGCACTTGGTGGGGGCTTAGTCGGTTGAGCATCAACTCTTGGTTTCGGCTCAGGTCATGATCTCATGGTTCGTGAGCTCGAGCCCCAGATTGGGCTCTGCATTGACAGATCAGGGTCTGCTTGGGATCCTCTCACTCCCTCTCTCTCTACCCCGCCCCCATGCACTCTCTCTTTTTCCCCTCTCTCAAAATAAATACTATTTTTAAAATGCATTTTTTTATGTTCTAAATAATGTGAAATGGCCATTTAATTTATTCTTTTCTTTCTTCCCTTTTTAAAGATCCTGATGAATTTGAGCAAATATATGAGCCTCTGGATGTCAAAAGTAAAAAGATTCATGTAGTGGACAGTGGCCTCACATTTAACCTGCCATACCCCTTGATCCTGAGACCTCAGAGAGGAGTCGATCTCATTATCTCCTTTGACTTTTCTGCACGACCAAGTGACTCTAGTCCTCCATTCAAGGTAAGGAGAATTTATACAACATTCCATTATCTAGCATGTTCATTTGCATGCCTTGTAGATATTTTAGTCCTCTTCACTCCAATTTCTTATCCCTTTAGCCTATTTTCTACATTATGATGAGTAATATTTTAAAAACACAGATGTGATTTAATCACTTCCATTCTTTAAGAAATTTGTAAAATTTAAAAATTTTTAAAAGAAATTTGTAAATGATTTCCCATGACCCACATTAAAGTTCACAGTCTTCAACAGAACAAGAATGATGCAATGTATCTGACGTTCAAGGAAATG
Organism: Felis catus; assembly: GCF_018350175.1. Classification (NCBI taxonomy): domain Eukaryota; kingdom Metazoa; phylum Chordata; class Mammalia; order Carnivora; family Felidae; genus Felis; species Felis catus. The sequence goes on along the minus strand of NC_058384.1, from coordinate 21,457,884 downwards.
AGGCTGAAAGTTGGATGTTAGCAAGTGAAAGATAATTAAAACCATGCCAGGGGAATGTATACTCTCAAGAAGAGGACATAAAATAGTATCTTGAAAATTTAACAACAACTATCAGGGAAAAATAATGAAAATTAAGGAATTGGGGAACAGGAAAACTATGTGTGTATGTGAACAGGTGGGTTGTTAATAGAAGAGATTTGAGTGTATTTAAATGCTGATGCCTGGGAGTCATTAATGAAGATGTTATTGGAGAGTGGAGAGATGACATATATGATAGAGTCAGAGTCACAGTCCTGGAAACTTACAGGGGTGAGGAGTACAAAGCAGATTTTAAAAAATACAGTTAGAAAGTAGTATAGAAGTGTCCATATTGGGGCAAGAGGGTAGGATTTTTCACTGTTAGGCATGGAGAGGGGAAGATAGGAGAGTACTTATCTGATGACTTCTCACTCTTGTAGGAATTAGAAGTCAATGTTATCTTTTGAGAGTGAAAGGGTAGAGGTGGTGGAACCAGGGTCATGTGGAGAATAAAAGTCTGCCTCTGAAGAAATGAGAAAAAGTTCAGAACAGGCAACATAGGTTGCTCAGCAACACTGTGATATTACCCAAGCGAGATCATGAATATTATTCCCTCCACCTGGAACACCTCAAACTTTCTTTAGATGCATCTCAAATGTTATCTTTCTTGACCTCCACAGACCTAGTTTCAGTACAAAGGACTTAGTATATTCTTCTAATATGGCAATTTTCATGGTGTATTGTCTGTATTTGTTTACATATATATCTCTTTCACTGTCTGAACTCCTTGGGAACTAGAACACTATTTTGAATGTATGTTTTGTTTTAATCATTTGGTTCTAATTGTATTATAAGTGCCAGCCAAAGTGTAAGCAGGTCATTTTTTCATTGGTGAATGAAGGAAATGTTATAACAGATATGGAGTTATTATCCCCATTTCATAGATTAAGAAATGGAAATTCATAGAAAGTAAGTGCAATAGTCCATGATCTCCCAACCAGGAAGAGTCAATGATAACCTGAGTCCTCTGGTATCTGCTTTCCTTTCTGTTATACTGTGACTAGACTGCTCTCAAGACTAATAGTGGCTGTCATAATAGCTCCTTAATATATATAAAGCCTCATATTTTAAAAATGCTTTCACATTTAATTTTTTTAGAGGCAGTTAGTGGTATTCTGACAAGGAAACAAGTATTGGTGAGATAAGCAATTTCATCATATCCTCACATTAAATAAGATAATGGGTAAACAGAACATAGTCCAGGACCTGGGTAGGAAAGTGCTAGTTAAGAAGTAGTCAAGCTGAAGGTGCCTGGTGGTTAATCATCCAATTCTTGATTTCGGCTCAGGTCATGATCTCACAGTTCATAAGATTGAGCCCGCATGGAGCTCGCACTGACAGCACGGAGCCTGCTTGGGATTCTCTCTCTCCCTCTCTTTCTCTGCCCCTCCTTCGCTTGTGGCCTCTCTATATCTCTCTTTCTCTCTCAAAATAAATAAAATAAAATAAAATAAAATGGACAATGAGTAAACAGAGCATAGCTCAGGACATAGCTAGGAAAGTGCTAGTTAAGAAGTGGTCAAGCTGGGGGCTCCTGGGTGGCTCCATCAGTTAAGCATCCAACTCTTGATTTCCACTCAGGTCATGATCTCATGGTTTGTGAGATCAAGCCTCACACTGGGCTCTGAACTAACAGTGCGGAGCCTGCTTGGGATTCTCTCTCTCCCCCTCTCTCCTTGCCCCTCACCCACTCATGCTCTCTGTCTCTCTCAAAATAAATAAATAAAACTTTTTTTTTAAATGCCTTTAAAAAAAAAGAAGAAGAAGCCGTTAAGCTGGACCAGCTTCCAAAGCTCCAGAATGACAATCTAACGCTCTTTCTCCTTCACTAGCTGCCTCCTCCGTACACATTGTAGATGTACATTTTTCTGTGCTGTGTGCTGTGTGCAGCAATTAATGATAAACCATGGTTCTTGATTTCCATAACATTTTAGCTTTCTTGGGGGAAAGGCTTTATATGCGAGAGTCATTTGGAAGGAAATTAAGAAACTTACTGTTAAAGAGTTATTTTGATTTATATGAGCATGGGTGTTATGGGAGATCCGTGTAAGAATAGATTGGTATGTCCTGGGGTAGATGAGCAGGGAAATAAATAGACCAGGATGAAAATGGCACAGAGATGGCAGTGAGCACATCTGAGGAAGTGGAGTGATCTGATTCGAAGTGATAGATATTAAGCTCCCATTAGGAAGGCTTTAGGGGAGACTCTAAAATTGGATGATAGGAAATAGAGAAGCAGTGAAGGCTTTGCAGCCAGCAAACAGCCTCATGAAATTGGAATTTTAGGATGATTAATCTGACAGTGGAAAGTAGGACAAATTGAAGAAAGAAGAGCAAAAGATTAAAATTAAGAGGGATTTAATGTAATCCAAGCCTAGGATAATGAAGTACTGTACAGGGCAGGTGACTGAGAAAGCCAAGAGGAAGATCTGATGACCTACGAGCAGCTATGAGGGAGTGAATTTCAATGGATGACCGTAAGAGGATAGCTTGGAAACTAGTTCTGGACATGGAAGAAACTGTATTATTCATTTCACCAGGGGGGCTGGAAAATGTCAAAGCCATAATTTTATATATGAATCACAGCCCTGCCACCTCATGAGTTAATATGGGGAAGAAGGTTTGCACCTTCTTTGGTTATCACTTTGTACCTCTAAAAAGAACTTGTACTTTGTTGTAGTTTTTAAATGTACTTGACTCATTGTTTCTAATTAAGAAGAATGTCTACTTATTATTTAAAAATTTGGATATTTGGAATATATATTAAGTGCTTCTTGTACACAGACAACAGCTGCTGGTATTTTGCAATTTTCTTCACCTCTGTGTGTGTGTGTGTGTGTGTGTGTCTGTGTGTGAACACCAGGATAATATAGTCTTGCATTTTGCTTCTTTCTACCTAAAATTATAAAGTGAGCATTTTCCCATGCCGTTAAATAATTTTTAATGTTTATTTATTTATTTTGAGAGAGAGAGAGAGAGAGAGAGAGAGAGAGAGAGAGAGAGAGAGAGAGGAGAGACAGAATCCCAAGCAAGCTCTACACTTAGCACAGAGCCCAACATGGGGCTCAGTGTCATGACCATGAGATCATGACCTGAGCCGAAATCAGGAATTGGACAATTAACTGACTGAGCCACCCAGGCACTCCCCCATTAAATTTTTTTTAACATAATAATAAACACAGCATGCTGGGCACCTGGGTGGCTCAGTCAGTTAAGCGTCCTACATCAGCTCAGGTCATGATCTCATGGCTCATGAGTTCAAGCCCCACATTGGGCTCTGTGCTGATGGCTCAGAGCCTGGAGCCTGCTTCAGATTCTGTGTCTCCCTCTCTCTCTGTTCCTCCCCTGCTTGCACTCTCTGTCTCTCTCTGTCTCTGTCTCTCTCTCTCTCAAAAATAAATAAAAATTTAAAAAATTTAAAAAATTATAAACACAGCATGGTATCTCTATACGTATGTGAATATGCAAAAATTTTTAACAATGCTCTATTTTCAACTTTCAGATTATTGCTCTTCTGTCACTTTCTCTGTGATCATCCTTGCACATGAATCTTTAACCATACTTTTTATTAATTGCTTAGGTTGACTTCTTAGATATGTATTAGTTTAGGACTTTTAATAAATATTTTTGGTTTGCTTTCCCAAAAGGCTGCACCAATTGACATTACTATATAAGATTGTATATGTGAGTCCGTATTTTACATGGCTTTTCCGGCTGAAAAAATATTGAAAACAAAGTTAAAAAAATTTACAATATGACAGAAAGAAAAAGAAGCATATTTTCCTCCAACTTTTCCCTTTGCTTGTGAGTGTAAATAGTTTGTTATGGTTATCTATATTCATGTTTTTAAACTACTTTTAATTGGATTATTAGTATTGCTGCTGTTCATTAGTAAGTATTTTATATCTTAAAGATATTAAAATTTGTCTTATTTTTACAAATATGATCTAATGAGTATTTGTGTTGGAATTTTTATTTCTGATGATTTTAACATTTTAAATATTTATGTAGTCACTTCTTCCACTGGTTTTATTCTTGAAATTCATATTAACAAGATCAGTTACATATAGACTGATATTTTTCTTTTTTTTTTCTTTTTTTCAAATTTTTTAAAATGTTTTTTCTGTTTTTGAGAGACAGAGACAGAGTATGAGCTGGGGCTGGGGGGTGGGGGGAACAGAGAGAGAGGGTGACACAGGATCTGAAACAGGCTCCAGGCTCTGAGCTGTCAGCAGAGAGCCTGATGCAGGGCTTGAGCTCACGAACCGCAAGATCATGACCTAAGCTGAAGTCAGCACTTAACTGACTGAGCCACCCAGCCACCCTGGTATTTTTCTTTGTATGATATTCTCTTAAAATATTCTAACTCATTAATATTTTTCAATATATTAGGTGCATAATAACACAATCCCTCAAAGATATTATTTGCAATGCTTCCTTTATCATGTACTACAGAATGCCTAGATCTGTTTTGTATGTATCTATTGTATTCCATTGGTTCATCTGACAATCTGATAATTCTTATCTCAGTACCACACTGTATTTTAACAACTGTAGCTTTATTATGTATTTACTATCTTAGAGCCTGCAATCACTCCATCTATATAGATTTACAAAGTCTGTAGACATTTCCAGCTATGCATTCTCATAGATGTGCTATAGAAATTTTGTCAATTCCTTTCATCTCACCTCTCTCCCCAATATGTATATATTTCCTTTTATTGTTGGTTTAGTATAGCATAAAACCCATTACTCTGGAAATAAGGATTTATATTTTCAAAGACTTACTATAAAGGAAATTACACACTACTGTTTATAATGTTTTCCTCCACAAATTTTCTTTTTTTGAGTTGAAATATAAATGCCATTTGTAATAAAAGAGCAGAGCAAAGATGCTGGGCCAAAAAATAAAACCATAAACCTTATTTCACAATTATTGATAGAAGCATTTCATAAGTATAGTTAAAACTCAGATTTTGTCAGGGAGATATGAATGATAGATATCATGGCTTTTGATGGAGGCGATCACAGTTTTTATTGTATCTATGTTGTAACTGGCCTTGAAAACTGATGATGTCAATGTCAATAATACTGGAAGGTTTTTAGGTTTTCTTTTGTTTTTTTTTTTGTTTTAGATTTGTAGGCACACACCCTAATAGTAGGCTGGATATAAAGAGCCTCATGATTCTAAATAATATTCTTACTGATTTGAAAAAATCAGTTCTATGTTTCATTTTGTCAAGAGTCTTTCTGTTAACTGTATAATAACTTAGATATATACCATACAAATATATTTCACCATTAGGGTCCACTCAAGGAGAATTCTAACAGCATTTGTCTTTAATGTTGGTCATGAAAATAAGCCAGGGGTGTTTTCACATTCAAGTCTGTGAAATGAACAGACTGATTTTAGGAAAAACATTTTTAAGAAAGCTTTGGCTCTTTTAAGGAGCAAGCAAAGAATATAGGAGAATTCAGAGTTTACTAGCAATTTTTTTTAACCTTACTAAATTTTATGGAGAATAATCGAATAGTTATTATGCCGTAAATAATGTTATTTTATATCATGTTACCATAAGTCTAACTCAGTTTTTCAGTGCCCTTTTAAATGCGTAATGAGCAGAACCCAGAGCAGTGGGTTCATTTTCTTAAAAATAAAAGGAAAGAAGAACAGAGAAAGGAAAGGAGGCAAGGAGGGAAGGAGAAAAGGAGGAGAGAAGAAAGGAAAGTTTGAAATGAACAAGTTTTCACCAATGATAAAAGTAATTTATCTAAATTAGCTTTATCTTGTTATATTTCACTCAAGGTCAAAATTCCGTCAAACTGACAAGAAAACAGAGAATTGTATTTTTCCACACTAACCTGATTTATTTGTTAACATTATGGCATGATCCTTGTGTGAAAACCTCTGCATATGATTTATTCATGACTTTGTTTTGGGTCACACCATCATGGCCAAGCCAGTCCAAGTGTTAGCTTGCTGGGCATCGATCTACTGTGGCCAATAAAGGGAACTATCCATTATTAAACATAGCATTTACAGATTTACCTCAAATATTAGTTTCCTAGGGCTGCCATTACAAATTACCACCGATGTAGGTATCTCAGGGCCACATTTCCTCCAAAGGCTCTATGGCTAGAATTCATCCTTGCCTTTTCCAGCTTCTGCCAGCTCCAGGCTTTCCTTGCCTTGTTGCTGCATAACTCCAATCTCAGCCTCTGTCTTCATATGGGCTCTCCTAATATGTGTGTGTGTCTTCTTATAAGGACCTTTGTCTCTTATGAAGACATTTGTCATTGGATTTATGCTTCAACCAGATAACCCATGATAATCTCATCTTGAGACCCTCAGCTTAATTACATTTGCAAAAACCCCTCTTCCAAATCAGGTTACATTCACAGGTTCTGGGGCAGGGTGGGAGGTTAGAGCACATGGACTTCTGTTTTGGAGGGCCACCATCCAACCCACTACACCTGTATTTGTCATTAAGGATCAGATGCCTATTGATGAGCAGATATGCCGAACATTAATTTCTCTACGTATTTTTGTGAAGTTATAGTAACGTCTTGGTGAAGAACTAAAGAGAACTGTAAAGTGCTATGTAAATACTCTATTAAATATACAAAATTATTTTCACACCCATTGCATTATAAAGCTCTTGGATCCTAATACCAGCATGCTTTTTATTGGAACCGATGATGATCATAACCAGAAAATAGTGAATTCTAAACTGTAGATTCTATCCATTGTATCTTTTTTTATTGTTTTAATGTTTATTAAAATTTGAAGGGGGGGTAAGGGTCAGAGAGAGAGGGAGACAGAATCCAAAGTAGGCTCCAGGCTCTGAGCTATCAGCACAGAGCCCGACGCAGGGTTCAAACTCAGGAACAGCAAGATCATGACCTGAGCTAAAGTTGGCCACTTAACCGACTGAGCCACCCAGGCACCCCTATCTATTGTATCTTATGTTACTTGCTTCATTCATTTTTTTTAAGATTCAATTTATGTTTATATTTATACTCCATGCCTCTTCCCAATCTAAAAATGGATTATAAATATTGGGAAACATCATAGAAAGTACGTATCCTAGGTTTGGACAGAGAAAATGCTCGTTTCCTCTAGAGAAAAGCTAATTTAGTAGATACAAATATATATTTATACATTTAAAAATACATATAAATATATATTTATCCATATATAAAAATAAATAAAATGTCACATATATGCCATTCACACTATAGTTTGTATATATTTCTATTTTATTTAGGCTGTTTTTCATATCCTTCACAATGTTTTTGTACTCAAAAATGAGTACTTCTTACAAAGTGTTGCTTTGAAGGGTACTCACAAATTTTTATCTCCACAGAAAATCATTTTAGTAGTATGTAAATTTGCCATGAATTAGTCTATGGAAATCAGAAGTATGAGGTGTCCAACAACCAAAATGGATACTTGTGGTAGAAAACAGTTCAGGCAGATTGCCATAATTTGCAAAGCAGCAGTGTTCTTGCTCATGGCATTCTTCTAAAATACTCTTTTCTAACTCGTCTGCTCTACTCATAGACTGTGTCATTGTTTCTCAGTCTTGACAGAGAAACGAGACATCGGGGAGGAGGTAGTTTTTCCATCCTGTAATCACCATCTTTATAGTCATCGGATTTTAACGTTTTCCACAGCAGGATCATATCAGGAAAGGGAAAGTTTCAATCGCTTCCTGATTCCAGCATAAAATATCTAACTAAAAATAGCTTGGTCTTTTACCTCACTCGGTTCCTTTTCCTCTTGTGAAGAGGAAACTATCCACACATAGTTAGTCATCCTGAGTCATGTTTGTAAACACTAGAAAGCTCTTTTTTTGCCTCGTTCTCACGCAAATGATCCACAGTATGAACTTTTGGTTTTATTTTGGTGTTGAATAATCTTGAATGAATAATTGTGAAAGTGCCAGACAAGAACTAAACTGAATAATTCAATGGAACAGGGAGTAAAAAGGGGCTAGTGATAAAAGTTTCATCAAATTTCAAACCAGAATTTATATCTGTATATATATTTCAGTAAAATATAATCATATTTTGCCTAGTAGTTTATGAAATAACTGCTTTAATATACATTATATCCTTTGTTCCCCCCAATTTTTGTTTCTTGTAAATAAAATGTAAATGGCATTGAGAGTTAATCAACTTAAAATTCACAACATTCCGGAAGCATCAAGAGTACTGAAAGGCTCAATGTATACTTTTATGTAAATTTAAGGTACTATTTTAAATATAAACACAAATATCGGGGTGCCTGGGTGGCTTAGTGGGTTAAATGTCTGAGTCCAACTCAGGTCAAGATCTCACGGTTTGTGAGCTCCAGCCCCACATTGGGCTCTGTGCTGACAGCTCAGAGCCTGGAGCCTGCTTCAGATTCTGTCTCCCTCTCTCTCCGCCCCTCCCCCACTCTTGTTCACTCTCCTCCTCTCTCTTTCTCTCTCTCTCTCTCTCTCTCTCAAAAACTACTAAATATTTTTAAAAATAAAATTACAATTAAAAAATATATATAAATACAAATATAAATATTTAAACTATAAATTATACTGTTAAATATAAATTACTGAGTTTTTTTTAATACATTACCTCATTTCATCATCACAGCAATCCTGAGGAAAATAATATTAACTTTACACACAGTGGTAGAAAATAAGTTGCTGAGAAATAAGAAACAGAAGGAATAGAGGTGAAATGGGTTTGAGAGTCTACTATTTCAGGGATAGTGAACAACCTGGTCCCTGTCTGGTTGGTTGGTTGGTTGGTTGGTTGATTCTTATGCTTCCCATTAAGGGAATATCGCTACATACTTCAACCCATAAAATAATTTCATCCCTGTTGACTTGTGGTGGCTCAGCAGTTTGTCTCAGACCACCCAGGTAGCAAATCAAGGTGTCTCTGTTTGAGGTTGGCCTTTCAGGCTGCACAGCCCACACATGAAGCCATCCATCACATTCGCTGCCTCTATCATATTGCACTATAATATCTGTTATTCCCCTTTCCCATTGATTTACAATCTTCAAGGATTCAAAGACAGCCTTTGACTTATGCCTAGAACAAAACAGGTGTCTGATAATAATGGTTGAATGAATTAATGTATGCTCTGAAGAAATAGTCCACATACACTGCAAATCTCATGGTGAAGACTCTGTAGCGTTTACGACAGTTTTAAACCCAAGGAATTACTTGGTCACTATCTCTTACCCACCAGGCTATAAATCCCATAACAACAAGAGTTTCATTCACTGTGATGTTCCCACCTCCTAGCATGGAGCTTTGATTTGCAACTGATGACTATCATTGAATCAATTGATGTGATTGATGACACAGAGTAGTTAAAATAACTTAAGATTGCAGTGATCATTTCCCTAATACCTCACCTCTATGAGAATTTCTCTAATACTGTACCTGTCTCTCTTTCTTTTTCCTCTTTTCTTTCCTCACTTTTCCCCTTCCACCTCTTTCCTCTCTTTGTTGGCATTTATTCATCAAACATTTGTATAGCAAATCATAAGTGTCAGACACTGTTCTAAATACTGTACAGAGATTATTTTATTCGAATGGCGATCATGAGATATGTGTTATTACTATTACCTTCCTTATTTTACATTTGAAGATATTGAGAATGGAGACACTAAGAAACATGCCCATAGTCTCAGAGCTTGTGCTTTAACTCAGGCAATCGGGCCCTAGAGTCTGTGCTTTTACCACTGAGAGTCTGCTTCTTATTTTTCCCACTCCCCCTGAAACTGTATATAAATATAAATAGGCTCAGGGACCCTGGGTGGCTCAGTCGGTTGAGCGTCCAACTTTGGCTCAAGTCATGATCTCACGGTTTGTGAGTTCAAGCCTTGTGTCAGGCTCTGTGCTGACAGCTCAGAGCCTGGAGCCTGCTTCGGATTCTGTGTCTTCCTTTCTCTCTGCCCCTCCCCTGCCCATGCTCTCGCTCTCTCGCTCTCTCTCTCTCTCTCTCTCTCAAAAATAAATAAACATTGAAAAATATTTTTAAATATAAATAAGCCTTATTTATGGCATCTGTCCATACTGATTTATGTTTTCTAGTTCAACACTCTGTGTGCGTGTGTGTGTGTGTGTGTGTATGTCTGTGCGCTTACCCACCCTTTAGTCAGCCTTGATGCAGAAACAAATCTAAAATCTCAGTGGCTAACAAAAAAACATGTATTTCTTGGTCACATTACGTGTCAGCAGCTACAAATCATCTGCTGTGACTATGTCTAGGTGTCTTCTCATTCTGGTGGGAATGTATAATTCTCTTATCAGGAAGGGAGCTAATATGTGGAAACAATCACAGAATTGCGACACCCACTAACTAAATGTTTGGTTTCCCTGTCTGGCCCACTCTTGGCCACTACACATTTAATAGCATTCTGAGGCCAGAAGCTAAAATCTTTTTATAAACAGAAGATTTTAAAAAGCTGATTCAGAGTAATTCAGATATGTTAGCATACATGAAATTTATTAATTTTAATTGGTTGTGTTAAGAAGATACAGGTAAGAATTCAGTAATAGAGTGTTCCTCATTTGGCTTCTTCAGATCTTTGACTCTGAAGGGTTATAGATAACCAGAGCCCTAATATTTTTTTCCTATAGCAATTACGTCAATATAATTTCATTCAGTTCAGTCCATCAGTAAATTTTCACATGCCTCCTATGAGGCCAAGAATTAACATAATAGCGAGTTTGTTTGGAGGCAACTATGTATCTTTTTACACTAATGAGCTTCTTGTGAACAAGGTCATTATTCATCTTAGCAAGGAGCACATTGCTAGGACACAGTCAACACCTAATGAATATTGAACGATGGCCAGACCAACTGAATACATGAAAACTGAAAATTCCCGAATGCATCTTTACCTCTCCTCCATAGGAACTTCTCCTTGCAGAAAAGTGGGCCAGAATGAACAAGCTTCCATTTCCAAAGATTGATCCCAATGTGTTTGATCGAGAAGGACTGAAGGAATGCTATGTCTTTAAACCCAAGAATCCTGACGTTGAGAAAGATTGCCCAACTATCATCCACTTTGTTCTGGCCAACATCAACTTCAGAAATTACAAGGCACCAGGTACGTTGGGAATATATTATATCTGTAGAGTAGAAATCTGGGAAAGGAGCAAGACTGATGTTAAGTGGTTTCATAATGGTACTTGCTGTACCAACTATTAAAATTTTGAATTCTTCCCTTCTCTTAATAAATAGCTACTATCCTGAGACCCCAAGGACTTCCCCTCTTTCTCACTCCAAGATCCCCTGAGTTCTTCACAATTCAGAAACTGATATATTAACATATCAATAAAAATCTCTGGGGCTTTACTCCAGAACCTGTGCTTGTGTTTGTTCTGATTGGTTGGTGCCCTTGTCATAGGGATTGTTAAATATTCTGAAAAATCACCCATGCAAGAAAACCCTTGTTTCAGAACAAATCATGCAAAAACTCTCAGAACTTTAAGTGACCACAGGATTAATATAATACAACATAGCTAGTAATTTCAGGTTGCCATGTTATATTTTGTAGAAAAAGAGAATCAAGTTCAAGGCACAGTCATCCTGTTTTACTACATCCAGAGTCTATAGACTCTTCAATATCCTAGAAGATACTGATTAACAAAAAGGAGATCTAGAGATTGACGAGCAGGATGCTCAAGGCCTAAAAATCATATTATCCTCAGACCAGAAAGTGCAGTTGTGAACGGAAAGATACAAAAGATAGTCATGGAAGATTTGACAGGGGTTGATGGAAAAGAAAGTGATCTTCCAGAGAGTGGAGGAAGACAAAGAAAAGATCAGTCGGGGTGGGGGGTTGGTTACTAGGAGTCAAACTTCAAAACAAGAGAAGGAAGAATTGGCTGGCATTTTCAGTTATTGAGCAGTAGAGTACTTAAAACCTAGAGAATCTTCTATCACTGTTAATACTCAAGAAGAGGCTGTGTAGGGGATTCCTGTGGCATGAACACAGTTAGATAATGTCTTGGTTCAGATTCCCCCAGAAAGTGATCTTCCAGAGAGTGGAGGAAGACAAAGAAAAGATCAGTCGGGGTGGGGGGTTGGTTACTAGGAGTCAAACTTCAAAACAAGAGAAGGAAGAATTGGCTGGCATTTTCAGTTATTGAGCAGTAGAGTACTTAAAACCTAGAGAATCTTCTATCACTGTTAATACTCAAGAAGAGGCTGTGTAGGGGATTCCTGTGGCATGAACACAGTTAGATAATGTCTTGGTTCAGATTCCCCCAGAAGCACATGCTGAGAAAGAATTCAAGGGCAGATGGTTTATTTGGGTGGACTAGGGAACCTTAGTAAGGGAGTGGGGAAGTGATAAAGGAAGGTAGACAAGCAAAGATGTGTTAGTAAGCCAGCTACCATGAGGAGAACTTGATCCTGTTGGAATACTCTAGGAAAAGGAATAGAGCCTATGCTCCAGAATCATCCTTCCTTTTCATGTATTTATATCCTACTTCCTAGTGTCTTTGGTTGACTACTGCCTGGGGCAGAGTGTTATTTACCAGACTTTACATCCTGCTGTTAGAGAGCAAAGCAACCTTCCCCAGTTGCAGGATGGGGTAGAAAGTCCTTAGGCACAGGGATGCAGCTGCTGGCAATTGGAAGTTGCCCAGGCAGAACACATAGAAATCCCGACCCAGGGAATATGGGTGAGAGCAAAACAGTGCGTACTACAGATTACATGACCCCGGTGGGGGGCTCCCAATGTTATGTTTATGGCTATTTGTATGTTTTATTTCTTGGGTTTTAGAGATATTTTGTAGTTTTCAAAATCACACCAATTGAGACTCTTTGGGTATTTAGGTGTCCCAAGAGAAACTAAGGAAGAGAAAGAAATAGCTGATTTTGATATTTTTGATGACCCCGAATCACCATTTTCAACCTTCAACTTTCAATATCCAAATCAAGCATTCAAAAGGCTGCATGATCTCATGTACTTCAATACCCTGAACAACATTGATGTAAGTATCTCCTGTGATCATTGATGGTGTCACATACTTCTATATCACATAAACATAGCAATACCTTTTTAATTAATTAAAAATAAAGTTTATGAATGATGCCACCCAAAGTGTACCATTTTATTTTTTGTAAATTATTTTATTACTCTCCAGAAGAACCCTATAAAATTCACAAACAAGAAAAGCAATCTTTCCAAGATTGCTTTTGGGCAGAGCCCACATTTTATACTATTATTTGATTGAAGGATTGTTTAATACTCTCAGCTTCTTTCCCAGAGTATCTAATGTATTCATCGTATGATAAAATAAATTATAAGTAGGAAGAAATGTGACAAAAAGGAAATATAAGAGTAGGAAAATGAATGTAATAGAAGTGTAGTTAATCTGCTAAAATATCATGAGCTTTCATAGATACACTCATGCTTTTAAACGTCTTTATTTTTGTATATCTTGGGAATGTTGCCATCAGTCACAGCCTTCTCATTTTTCACCTATGAGATATTAAGTATGCTTTGCATTAGGAACTTCAGCAACAAGTCATCCTCTTCAGTATTAGTCATTCCTATCCCCAATAAATCTGCTGCTAAGATTCTGCGTCTATGTGACATTCTGTAATCTCTAATTCACCATTTAGGAACGTGGTTGTGTAACTGAAATCATGTTGGTTTGTAGTTCCAAACCATAGTGTCTAATAAATTACTATCAGTTGTGAAAGCCCAAGTTCAGTAGCCTAATTGGATCTTGCACATTAAAAAAAAAGAATAAAAGAAAAATAAAGGTATTAAATGGAGAGGGAAAGGTATCCTATCTGACTTACCAGTCTTTTTGGATACTGTACGAATGATGCCAAAGAAAGCACAGTATGTGGATGAGTGTTCCATGTGCACTAAGAGAATTCTGGCACGTCTGGTTCACTTGTGGGTTTAGTTGGCCTGAGACTAGTGGCGATCAATTGTGTACAGTTATAACAGTTATGCCATAATATGTTTATTAATCAGTATCTTTAATTTTTATAAACATGAAATTTTTCCCTAATAAGCTTCAGTTCCTAAAACTCTAAAATGGTTTCTTGTCAGCCTTTACTTATGAATAATATGTGATAATTCACATCAAACATGCTTAGTAAAGTTTATAGCATGTATCATTTTCTAAATATATTTATCTTTTTCTTTTTTCTTTTATCTTACAATCAGTGGACATCTGAAATCCATAGGCTACATTGTTTCTGTGGTGATTGTAAAAATTTAAAGAATATTAAGAGAAAATCAGTATTTTAATTTTTAACTTATAGGGGGTGAACAGACATTCTCAAAATAGAGTTGTGTTTTATAAAACCCCATGCTGTCAGAAGAGAACTAAGGGGTAATATCATAGTAATCCTATATCTGGTATGAAACCAGCAAACTCAAACCTATGTATTCCTTGGGATTAAATGCATTAAACTTGACCATTTGTCCTCAAATGGAAAAAAGTATAGAATATAAGAATATGTAAATACCCTGTTAGACTTGGAAAAATAAAAGAGTACCCACACATACATATGCATATTTACATCTGCGTATTTACATACCTCTATATAATCTGAATGTGTGAGTGGATAGATATAGATATATAATTTAAACAACTACATTTCTCTCATTGCTTTCACTTCTGGTTTATATAAAGTCTGCTAAGCTATTTGCTATAAAGAATGATACAGTTCTATTTATATATTCTCAAAAGTAATTTGTTTGACACGTAGATGAACAAGTAAAAGCCTAAGCAAAAATGGACTGAATTCCAAAATAACTTTCCTGAAATATAGCTCATCAAACATTAATTAATAAAACAGGTTTAAATTGCTTCTAAGAATGTTCCTGGCATAGAATGTAGAAGTAAGGCCATGGGCTTTATATCTTATTTAGATTTCAAAGGGGCCATTTGTGTGACTTTGAATAAGCTACTTTTGGGGTCTCAGTTTCCTCATCTCTAAAACAGATGTAACAGCACCTATCATAATAGCTATAGTGAATCATCGGGTGATGTATGTACAATAACCTGCAAACAGAAGCCGCTCAATAAATGGGAATCTTACCTATGTGTATCTATATCCTATACCATGCTAGATACCCCCCAACACCTTCGCAAATGCCCAGAATTAATAACATAGACAAGTCTGTACAGGTAATAGTAGCCTAGGCAGTAAATTGGCAGGGGGGAATGGGAGGTCATGAGTGAATGTGAACTTCCTCTTAAATTTTATGACCATTGAGACTTGTGTTCAAGTGATTCCTGTGTGTGTGTGTGTGTGTGTGTGTGTGTGTGTGTGTGTGTGAACGTACACATGGGTACATTTCATACCCAGGTAGGAATTCCAGTATTCACTGACATTTTATCTCTTTCTTGACTATTCCCCCAACCCCTCACTTGTAACCAAGGAAACAAATTTTATCAGAATCAAAGCTTCTTGATAAGGGATGATAAAACAGAACAACAAAACTGCCAGGGCAGGATGCTGGAGAGTTCATTAGGCTCAATCATTAGCTAAATCATTCATTCCCACACCACCTGAATAGCGTAGTTTACTAATTCATACTTCAGCAACACAGCACATATTTACTTCCCATGGACTGTCAGTTGCTTGCCAGTTGTGGACCCTAGGAACAGAAATTCTTTTAATGCAGACCGCTGACTGCCAACTCCATAGAAGATGGTTTCCAAGTTTGTGGCCACGACCACTGTTGGCTTGGGGCAAATTTTCATCTTCGATTAACATTCTGGCTTAACTTTTTACTCTGAAAAGGCCACCCTGTCTCTGACAGCTGTATGCTTCTGTTGGGTTATTTTCCCAGAGATCCTAGCTGGCCTTCTTTGCTAAAGCTAAATTCTAGTTCATCTTTAGAGAATTCTTGCTCTGTTTCTGCTCACATCGTGACAACAGCCTGGGTTTCTCATTAGCATCAGGTTTCTGCACTTACTCAGTCCTCCCAAATTCTTTCTCACTGAACATTGCCTCAGTGCTTTTACAATGGCGGTATTTGATTGGGTGGGGACGGGGTGGGTGCTGGGTTTTTTTGTTTGTTTGTTTGTTTGTTTGTTTGTTTTAAGAAACCTACCATAGAATGACTTATACCAAAACATGTGGTATGGAAATGAAGGGCCTTTGGAGTCAGACCAAATTGGGTGTTGAAATCCTTGCTTGCTGCCTCTTGGCTGGGTGATCTTGGACACGTTGATTAACTTTTCCAAATTTTGCCTCCCTCACTTGTAGAGAGAAACAATGATACATATCTTACAGTAAAATATTATTAAGTAAATTATTATTAAGTAAAATAATGTAATTTAAGGGCTTGGCATGTAAGAGACACTATAAATTGAAGCAATTAGTATGATAATGATAATAATTATTATCAGTGTTCATATTGTCTTCTACTTTTACTTATAAATTTAAACCCTTTGAAAACTATAACTTGCCTTATTTACCTTGTGTCCTCCAGAGACATTGATCATGATGCCAGGCACCTAAAATAAATATGCGATAAAATTTTTGTGAATGATTTTTAAAATGTCATTGAGTTACTGGCTGAAATTATTGAAGAGTTTGATGTCATAGGAGGAGAGGAGAGCAAGTGGCAGGACACAGGTCTGTTGGTTGGAGGCAGAATTTCTGACCACACAGAAACTCTACACCTTATATGCCTGGGCATGGAGCGTGCTGGACTCATAAACCCCCAATTTGATCTGGAGGGAATATGGCCTCTCCTTCCCAGGACCTTGTTGATTTAACTGCCACAGGGAAATGCACTGTTATACAGCCTCACTCATTCAGTTGATTACTTTGGTAGGCATATTCTAAGGTTATGTGTCAACTTATTCAACATGTTCCAATGATGCGTAATAATGAGCTTTTAAAATTCTTTCGCAAACAGTTCTTTAAAGCGGAAAATACTAGATGTTAATTAAAATGAGGAAAAGCATGTATCCAGAAGTACTGGTACTTAATTCTTCATCATCATCATAAGAGCACTTAGGTACAAGTTAAAGTTTTTATCTTTTCCAAAATAATTTAGGAGACCCTGACTGGCTCAGTCAGTAGAGCATGGGACTCTTGATCTCGGGGTTGTGAGTTCGAGCCCCACGTTGGTGGAGCCTACTTAAAAATAATTAAATTAAAATATTTTAAAAAAACACAAAGAGGTTAAAAAAATAATTTAGAAGCTTATTATATATGATGGCCTAATATGTTAAGCCCCAAATCATCTACCTTTAATGCTGCCTATAATCTCTTTCCATCTTATTTATTCATTAACTCAACACAGATTTGTTGGGTATCTACTGTGCCAGGCACTGTTTTCGTAACTAAGGATATGACAGTGTACAAAATAAAAAGAACAAAAAAACAGTTTTGAGTGTTTAAGATAAGCTAGATATTCTCCCCTAGAATAGTTAACACTTAAAATTAGCCTATTTTAGAAGAAGGTAGGTATCTTTATTTATATGTGAAGAAACTGAGTCAAGGATAAGGTAGGCAGATTGCTGGAAGCCACACAATCATGTGAGGAGTCAAGATGGGGGTCACAGGGGTTTTTTTTCTCACTTTTTCCTCACTTTTGAAGCATCTTTTTCTCAAGAAGCCTTCTTTCCTGTTTCCCAAACACAGTCTCCTTTCCTGCCAGGCCAATTCCCAGATGTTTCCTACGCATGCCATGATCTCCTATCTTCAGCCCGTTTTACAAGATCATCTAGAATTCTACTGAGAATGCCCAGTCCATCCACCACACTTATAGAATCTTCCTGTCCTTCTATTCATCTCATTATCTCCATGAGTTGAACTTTGTTTTGCTCAACCTTCCATGCATTCATTACTTTGACAAATATTTATGGGTCTCCTTCTGTGTTCTAAATGCTGGGATCAAAAATGACAAGACTAATAGGGTGCCTGTTTCTATGACACTCGGTTTATTTTGGAAAGGCAGGCATTTGCTGGCAAATTCATAGTAATTTAGACCAGAATATCTTCTCATAGTCTTCTATGTTTGTAATTTTTATTTCTCTTTCAAAATATACAGTAACTTTCCTCTTGGGGATCATTTTTCATTTTCTGTTGTGGGAATTCAGTATTTGCTTGTGGATTGCTTCTAATCTCATGCCTCTAGGGGAGAAGATCACATTTAACATGTTTCCTTTTCTTATTCTTGGCCTTTATTGCCATAGATTTAGAGTCTGGATCAACATTAGAAGGGTACTGAATGGCACAAGTGAAGGATGACATAGGTCAGTCATACTTAGGGATGAGCAGGGGGATGGAGAGGTTTGAGAGATGAGGGCTGTTGTAGTATAACATGAAAGGGAAGAATTTGGAATCTCAATGAATTTCAGAGGGGAATGAAACACTATGGAAGATTACCCCTAATACCATTTTAAAAATAGGAAGATTCAAAGATGGCATATTGCCTCTTTGTTTTTTTTGGGGGGGGGGGCTTTTTTTTAATTTAATTTTTTTATTATTTATTTTTATTTTATTTTTTTAATATGAAATTTTTTGTCAAATTGGTTTCCACACAACACCCAGTGCTCATCCCAACAGGTGCCCTCCTCAGCACCCATCACCCACTTTCCCCTCCCTCCCAACCCCCATCAATTCTCAGTTTGTTCTCAGTTTTTAAGAGTCTCTTACAGTTTACTCCCTTCCTCTCTAACTTTTTTTTTTCCCCTTCCCCTCCCCCATGGTCTTCTGTTAAGTTTCTAAGGATCCACATTAAGAGTTCTTTGGATACATGTGATTGTACCATGGATCATGCCAGAAAGTTTGGATTTAGCAACTGATGCGGTATTGAGTCTAGCCTCTTCTGTTTATATCACAGAATTATAAATCACAACAAATGGCTGTTTCCGCAGCAATCTGAAAACTCTGGGCAATGCCTTCATAGTATTAATGTGCCACCTAGTGGTTCAACTTGCACATTCTAACTATGTGATTTGGGATTTTCAGTTAATAAATGTAAATATTCGTTTTCCTTTATAAAAATGGCCTGTTTTCTAGAAACACCTCCAACGTCCACTTACGGTAAATCCACCAGTTCAGGATACTGATACTGCTCATTTTTGCGTGTTTATGAATTCATTATAAAGGAATTGACAGCAGTCATTATTAGTATAAGTTCCCTGTGGTTTGTTATATTTTAAAGCTTTTTAGGTATTTGGAAAATAAACCATTGGTTTTTATTTTACTTGGGTATTTCTCTGCAGTGAGGGTTCATGTGTCTTGTGCTGGTATGGTGAAGGAGAAACCAACTGAAAACTTGCTGACATAAGATCTAGAAAGGCAGAGAGATTACTAAAAGAAGACGTAGGACCCACTTGATAGAATTGGTTTGCTGACTTCTACCATATAATAAGCCCACAATTGGATATACCTTGTGTGTTTATTTCTGGTAAACTTTATAGCCTCACATCCAAATTAAAGCTCCTAAATTCTCGCACACATGGTCAGTTTAAAAATAACAACAATAAATAGGTGCTAGTTAGGGAATGCTTCCTACGTGCAGGTATTGTGCAAAACACTTTATATAAATGATCTCCAATCCCCACAAAAGCCAAGGTTAGTATTATTATTCCCACTTTAAAGAAGAGGAAACAGGAGTGCCTGGGTGGCTCAGTCAGTTAAGCATCTGACTTCGGCTCAGGTCGTGGTCTCTCGGCTCTTGAGTTTGAGCCCCTCATCGGGCTCTCTGCCGTCAGCACAGAGCGCACTTCAGATCTTCTGTCTCCCTCTCTCTGTCTGCCCCTCCCCTGCTTGATTTCCCCCTTTTCTCTCTCTCTCTTTCTCTCTCTCTCTCTCAAGAATAAATAAATATTTTTGAAAGGAAGGAAGGAAGGAAGGAAGGAAGGAAGGAAGGAAGGAAGGAAGGAAGGAAGGAAGGAAGGAGAAGAGAAGAAACAGGTTCAAGGATTGAAGCTAATTCCCCTTGACCTCACATAGCCAAGAAGTAATTGAGCCTAGAGGTCCTTGGTCAAGGTCTCCTTCACAGGCCTGAAGCCTCTTCTGTTACCATAGAATTAATTATGTTTCCCTTACTCATGGGGAAAATGGCGTCAGCAAATACCCGCTGTACTTAAAAAAACTCAGTAACAGTTGAGCCCATAAGACAATTAAATATACATAAATGATACTATGTTTTATTATATATATTCTCTCTATATAATTTAAAAATCATAGAGCAAATAAAGGTGTCCCATTTCTGTGATAAATCCCTCTTTCCAGAATACAACTGTTTGTTGTTTAAAGTTACCATTGGAGAATTAGAGAAGCCTGCCCTTCGGGCCCAACACAAAGTCACAGAATATTAGTTACATGTTAGCACTACTCAGCTCAGTATCTCTCTCTTTCAGGCATTGACCTGGGCTTGCTCAGTGACACTGGCTGTGGACATGAGTTTGCCAAGGCTTCCTACCTGTGGCCAAGGGCTCAAACACAGGCAGATAATACCTTAATGCTGTTTGACAGTCCCTGGAGTAGAGAATAAAGGGGATTGTAAAATTATCCCTGTGATTTTCTTCTGTGCCCTCAAACTTTTACCTCGTTGGTTAAGATGAAATCCTACAGTCCAGTCCTAGGGCATAGAGTCTTCCTGATTTGGACAGGGTTCCAAAACAGCAGCAGAGCCAGGCCTCTCTGCAAAAGCCCATTCCCATTCTCTGCAACAACTGCTTCAACCAAATTCCAAGTCTTGTCTTCTTTCCAGAAGTTCTTAAGTAGGTTAACTTCACACCAGAAGAGAGTATGATCATTGCAATCGAAGTTCTTAGAGGTTATAGTCACCATTAATTTGAGTATATATGAAGATTATTCTGAATAAAAAATAGTGATCATCCATAAAATCACTAAGTATGGCATTTTCTAGATAGAGGACATCCATGTTTTATCCCTGTACTTGTTTAGCTGAGAAAGCAGGGCAGGTCTTCAGCAATGCCTCTTTTCTCTGTAGGTTTAAAGAAAGTCTTCTACTTCCTTGTGTTCCCTCATTTCTGCTTATCCACTAACAGCAAAGAACATAAATTCTAGATTTACTTGTTTCTTCCCTCTTGACACCTTCCCATAGAAAACCAGAATAAGGATACATTTACCAGGTTACAAATGTTTTATTCACAATTTTATCAGCACAAAATCTGGAACATTCCCAGAATACTGCTTTCTCTTGTTGGGGAGGGAAGATTATCTGGATATGAGCTTAATAAGAGTATAAATGGTGGGATGTTAGAGCTAACTATACACATGCATGACTCAGAGATTTCTCTCTCTCTTTCAAAAAGAAAACTATACTAAAAAGATCAATTAGATATTTGTTTTGACCAAACAAATGCTTACAGGGGGCTAGAGCAATACTAATTATGCATACTTTACCTCTATTTGCAGGTGATAAAGAACGCCATAGTTGAAAGCATTGAATACAGAAGACAGAATCCGTCTCGTTGCTCGGTTTCTCTTAGTAATGTTGAAGCAAGACGATTCTTCAACAAGGAATTTCTAAGCAAACCTGCAGCATAGTTTGTGTTGTGGAAAGGGTAGCAATTTCTGAAGCTGAGGCAGTTTGAAATGCCATTACAACTGGATTTGAAAACACAGTATAGATGTTAGTACTGATCACAAGAGACTGTCTGATACTCAAAGTTGAAGTTACTTAGCCGCGTGAGAATTATACTGTTATAAATTTGTTAGGTTGGCAGATGATGTGATCATGTAAAATTATGCTCAGCTACATTCTCTGTCAGTATGAATTTCCTGATGCAAATGTAGGGACATACACTGTCGCTAAGACATTCCTCACCAACTATCTTATGTGTCCTCTTTTTAAAAAATTGTTTTCTTTTAAGAATCTTTAACGGTTCAGTCTCAATAAGTAAGATTTCGCATTGTGTGTAAATGTTATTCACTGACTGGATTTATTCATACCACGAGACAACACTATTTTTTATTTATATTATGGATACATACATACATGAAATAAATACATCAATATGCAATTAGCATAACAGATTTTTTGTTTATTTTTAATGGGGTATTGCACTGTAAACTATGAAACATTCTCAGATTCAAAGGTTTCAAACACAAAAGTTGTTAATCTTAACTGGTAATGTGAAACGTATCATTTTAAATCATGGTTATTTTTCTTAAAGGAGAAGACATGTAATCTGTTGAACAAATGGTATGCATTTATTCATCAAGTAGAAAAAGTAACTTCTTCTAGTTTAATATTTTACTTTGTCGAGATTATCTTGGACTGTTTGCCCACCAGAGAACAGTTGACCTCAGAGAAAAATCCAGAAGAGTAGCACAGGCTGTATCTGGAAGTCTTGGCTTAGGGACAGTCTGTATCACATGACAGTGGTTTCTGTTCCCATTGAACTGCTAAGGTTCAGGGTTGGTGTAAACCTAAGGAGAAACCAACATAGTAAAGAAACTCACCTGTCTTGGTTATCTTGGTTATTGTCAGTCATCTCCACTGGAATGTAAGGTCCTTGAGGGTGGGGACTTTTGTCACTTTTGTCCACTGCTGTATCCCCAGATGCTGCAGCATGTCTGATGATGTGTACTGGGCACCAATTTCTTGTATGCATAAATCAGCCAAGGAAAGAATGTTCCCTTCTTCTTTGTTATTGTTTCTTTATCTTTCCTCACACGTATGAATGTGAATATAAGGTGATCGAAAAAAGACAAATGAATAGAGAACGTAAAGAAAGGTAATTCAAAGAAGGAAGAATGAATGTCCAATTATTAGCACCATTTATTGAAGAGACTGTCTTTTCTCCATTGAGTATTCTTGGCTTCCTTGTCAAATGCTAGTTGATTATATATGCTTGGGTTGATTTCTGGGCTCTCGGTTCTGTTCTATTAGTCTCTTTGTCGGTTTTTATGCCAGTACCATACTGTTTTGAGGACTATAGCTTTATAGGGTAGCTTGAGGTCAGGATGTGTGATGCCTCCCGCTTGGTTCTTTGGATTTCTTTGGCTATTCAGGGTCTTCTGTGCTTCCATATAAATTTTAGGAGTGTGTTTTCTACTTCTGTATAAACACTACTAGAATCTTGATAGGGATTGTACTGAAACTATAGAATCTGGTAGTATTAACATTTTAACAATATCAACACAGGATGTCTTTCTATTTATTTGGATTTTTTTTTTTTGCATCAGTGTCTTACGGTTTTCAGAGTAGACATTTTTTTACCTCCTTAGTTTACTTCTAAGTATTTTATTGTTTTGATACTACTATAACGGGATCAATTTATTTCTTTTTAAGAAAATGTGTTGTTAGTGTATAGAAATGCTACTGATTTTTGTATGTTAATTTTGTATTCTGAAACTTTATTTTTTTTTTTAGTTTTTTAATGTTTATTTTTGAGAGAGAGAGAGAGAGAGAGAGAGAGCGAGTGGGGGAGGGGCAGAGAGAGAAGGAGACACAGAATCCAAAGCAGCCTCCAGGCTCTGAGCTGTCAGCACAGAGCCTGACGCGGGGCTTGAACCCACAAACCGTGAGATCATGACCTGAGCCGAAGTCAGATGTTAACCAACTGAGCCACCCAGGCGCTCCTCTGAAACTTTATTTTGTACACTGCAATGGAATTCATTGATTAGAGCTTTTTTTTCTTGGTTGAGTCTTTAGGATTTTCTGTATATAAAATGTCATCTGCAAAGAGACAATTTTACTTTTTCCTTTCCAATTCTGCTACCTTTTATTTATTTTTCTTGCCTGATTGCTCTAGCTACAACTTCTAGTACTATATTGCATAGCAGTGATAAGAGTAGACACACTTGTCTTGTTCCTGTTCTTAGAGGAAAAGCTTTCAACCTTTTACCACTGAGTATGTTAGCTGTGAGTTTGTCATATATGGCCTTTACTATGTTAATATATGTTCCTAATTATGCCTAATTTGCTAAGAATTTTTATCATGAATAAATGTTCAGTTTGTCAAATGCTTTTTCTGTGTCTATTGAGATGATCATATGTTTCTTTTCTTTCATTCTGTTAATGTGATGCATCACATTGATTGATTTGCATATGTTCAACCATCTTTGTGTCCCAGGGGTAAATCCCACTTGATCATGGTGAATGATCCTTTGTATGTGATGTTAAGTTCAATTTCCTAGGATTTGATTGAAAACTTTTGTATTTATATTCAGCAGGATATTTTTTGATCAGCCTGTAGTTTTCTTTTCTACTAGTGTTCTTTTCCGGTTTGGTATCAAAATAGTACTGGCCTCATAAAAAGAGTTTCGGGGTGTTCCCTCCTCTTTGATTTTTTGAAAGAGTTTGAGAAGGATTGGTGTTAATCCTTCTTTGATGTTTGGTAAAATTCACCAGTGGTGCCATATGGCCCTGGGCTTTTTCTTCATTGGGGGATTTTGGATTACCTATTCCATCTCCTTACTAGTAATTGGTCTATTCAGATTTTCTATTTCTTCCTGATTCAGTCTTGATAAGTTGTATGTTTCTAATAATTTTTCCACTCTTTCTAGGATGTCCAGTTTATTGGCATATAGTTGTTCATAGTAGCCTCTTATGATCTTTTGAATTTCTATGTTATCATTTGTAATGTCTCCTTTTTCATTTGTAATTTTGGTGATTTGGGCTTTTTTTTCCTTAGTTGGTCTAGCTAAAAACTTGTCAATTTTGTTTATTGTCTCAAAGAACCAACTTAATAGTTTGTTTAATCTTTTTTAATTGTTTTCTGTTCTACATTTCATTTATGTCTGCTCTAATCTTTATCATTTCCTTTCTTCTGCTAACTTTGGGTTCACTTTGCTGTTCTTTTTCTAGTTCCTTGAGGAGTAGAGTTAGGCTGTTTATTTGAGATCTTTTTTGTTTCTTAGTGTGTTTATTGCTATAAACTTTCTTCTTAGAAGTGCTTTTGCTGCGGCTCAAATTCTGGTATGTTGTTTCCATTTTCATTTGCCTCAATCTTTTTTTTTTTTTTAATTTCCCCCTTTAATTACATCTTGGATCCATTGGTTTTCATTAGAATGTTGTTTAATTTCCATGTGTTCGTGCATTTCTAGTTTTCTTCTGGTTGTTGATTTCTAGTTTCATGCCATTGTAGTCAGAGAAGATACCTGGTATGATTTCAATCTTCTTGAATTTGCAAAGACTTGTTTTAGGGCCCAATGTATGGTCTATCCTGGAAAATGTAATGTCTTTTTGATATATTGACCCTTTTTTTCATTATATAATCACCTTGTCTCTTTTTACCTTTTTAGTTTAAAGTCTATTTTGTCTGACATAGCTACCCTGATGTATTGTTGTTGTTGTTGTTACCATTGCTTGAAATTTCTTTTTCATCTGTTCACTCTCAGTCTGTCTTGATCTTTAAGGCTAATTTGAGTTTCTTATAGTCAGCATATTATTGGATTTTTTTAAAATTCTTTCAGCCACTCTTTGTCTTTTGATTGGAAAATTTAATCAGTTTATGTTTAAAGTTACTATTGATAGATAAGGACTTACTATTGCCATTTTAGTAGTTATTTTCTGGTTGTTTTGTAGATCCACTGATCCTTGTTTCTTGTCCTGCCACCACCTTTTTTGTGTGTTTTGATGTCTTTGGTATTGGTGTACTTTGACTTGTTATTTGTGGTTTTGTATGCATGCAGTTACTATAGGATTCTCCTTTGTGGTTATCATGAGGCTTATATAAAATAATGTAAACTGGTAACACCCTATTTTAAACTGATACCACTTAACTTCAATAGAATTCACCAACTTTGCACTTTTACTTCTCCTCTCCCTCACATTTTAGGTTATTTTTGTTACAATTTACATTTTTTTTAATATTATGTTGTAGTAATGGTTATTTTTACTGATGTTGTTATTTATTTTTATTTTTTTCACTTACAAACTAGAGTCTTAAATGAATGATGCACTATACTATTACCATTTTGTACAATCTATGACAATATATTTACCATTACCAGTGAGATTTATACTTCTTTTTTAATGTTTTTATGATGTTAATTAGCATGCTTTTCCTTCTACTCAAACACCTCCCTTCAGCATTTCTTGTAAGGCAGCTATGGTGGTAATAAACTCCCTCAGCTTTTGTTTGGGAAAGTCCGTATCCCTCTTTTGTTTCTGAAGGACAGCTTCACTGGGTATAAAACTCTTGGTTAACAATTACTCTCTTTCAATATTTGAATATGTCATTCTATTCTGTCTTGGCCCCTCAGATTCCCGTATAATCCCTGTGGTGTGAAGTCAGAGAAGGGGCTCCTGCAAAGCAACTCACAGTGCTGGGGGTTGGCAGGGAGAGCTGTGGCTGGTTGTCTCCCTAGGTTCTCTTTCCCCACTGGAGGAACCAGAGAGGCTCAGGAAAGACCTCTCTGCATAGTGTTGCACTGGTCTGTGGAAGAGGCAATTCAGTCAATGTGTAGCTGCCTCCCCTACCCTTCTAATGTGATCTGTCTTGGTCTCTGTGGTGTAGGGGCAGGGGGTACTTTAGCACTACTCCTATGTTCTAGGATTCTCAGTGGTGTCTTGTTCTTGAATAATTGTTAATTGTCCTTCTTGTGAGGGGAAGAAAAGGAGCATCCTGTGTTGCCCTCTTGATGACATCACTCAATTTTGGCCTTTAAATCTCATTATTTACAAAAAGAAACCTAGGGTTTTTGGAGAAGTGGCTGATTTCAGGGCTGGGACAAGAAAAGTATAAAATAATCTTAGACCATTTTATTTTGCCAGAAAGCAAGGAAGTGCTCAAGGAATAATAGGAACATGTCCAAAAGACACAGAATCCAGCTTGACTGACTCCCTTTGGGAAAATTGAGCATTAAAATAAATAATGATAATAACAGATCATAACCTGTTGGCTATGCAACAGATCATAATCCCATCGAATAATATAGGAAACCATTACTGTATCTTGATGAATAAATATGTTGATAAATAATAAATCATCTCAATGTTTATTAATTACAAAGTGGGAAAGTAACTTTATAATGGAAAAATCTGGCAGAATAATCAAAATTATCATCAGCAATTGGACAGATTGAAATCCTGCACACCTGACAGGATGCAATGGGAATGGTGTAGCATTCTCCTGTGATAGTCCCACAGAGACATCACCTCAGTCTGTTCATGAGTAAATACCGGGCAAGCCCAAACTGAGGGAAACTCCAAGCATAATTGCCTGTAATCATCAAAAGTATTATGGTCAGAAAAATCAAGGAAAAACTAAATAATGGTTCTGAACTGAAGAAAACTAAAGAAACATGACTGACAGTTGAAGACAGTGTGTGATTCTCACCTGGATTCTTACTGTTATAAAAGATGTCATCAGGAAAATTGTTGGTATCGATGTTAATATCCTGGTTCTGATTGTTGTATTGTGATTATATAGCAGATTATCCTTATTTGTAGTAAATACACATTAAAATTCTCAGGGTGATGAGATATTATGTTGGCAAGTTACTTGCAAATGGCTCACAAAAGAAAAAAATATTCTCTTCAAATTCTACCTGCAACTTTTCTGTAAGCTTGACACTGTTTTGTTTTTTGTTTTGCTTTAATTTGAGAGAGAGGGGGAGTGTATGTGAGCAGGGGTGGGGGGGGTAGAGTGACAGAGGGAGAGAGAGAGAACTTCAAGTAGGCGCCATGCTCAGTGTGGAGCCTGAACCAGGGCTTGATCCCACAACCCTGGGATCATGACCTGAGCCAAAATCAAGAGTCACACACTCAAACCAACTGAGACACCCAGGTGCCCCTCGCTTGACACTATTTCAAACTGTTAAAAGTTCTTAAAGCTTTGGCAGCAGGCTCTCAGAAGATTCTCAAATAATTAAGGAGGTTTTACATGAGTGGATTCCTTTTCATATCCACATTTTCTTCTAACTCTTCTTACAGCTGATGTATGCAAATTCTACTTACCTATATTGAATAAAGGCCAGCAAAATAAATCATAGGCTAAAAATTCTATAAAATTGCTTTCACTGAATATTCTTTTAATGTTTACTTATTTTTGAGAGACAATGCCAGTGGGGGAGGTGCAGAGAGAGAGGTAGATACAGAATCTGAAGCAGGCTCCAGGCTCTGAGCTGTCAGCACAGAGTCCGACACGGGGCTTGAACTCACAAACCATGAGATCATGACCTGAGCTGAGGTCGGACGCTTAACCAACTGAGCCACCCAGGTGCCCCAGCTTTTGCTGAATATTTTAAGGAATAGAGCTTTATGACATCCTAATGATTTTTGTATTTCTTCCATTACTTTAATACCAAAATGATAAATCCAATTAGGGCCACCAATGGCTGCATAAACATTAAAGCAAAATAAGCAATAGTCGGTAAGAAAAGTTTTGTTGAATAGAAAAGTGGTTCTTTTGGTTGAACACTTTGAAAAGTGCAGTTCAGCAGACATTTATTATGTCCCAGTATGTGTAAGATTCCATGCTTGGTTCTGGAGAGAAACTATAGCAGGTACTGTTGGTGGTTGGCCAGATCCCCGTTGCCTGGTCGGGGCCCCCTTCCTCCAGCTGCTGTGAGTATTGGCTTCTAAAAGCCCATCCCTGCAGCCTTCTCCTGAGAATTGCCTTCAGCTGAGGAGATATGCTGGCGCTGTTAGGACTTCCTCCCGGAGGAAGCGTGCAACCAATGACTAATTGATGTAGGGCTACAAAGGGCTGCCTTATCTCAGGATGGGCTGATTGTCTGATGCTTTTCCTGCCCAAAGTTCTCCCAAGGATCAGGCTGAGGTAAGAGTACACTTTTTGTGTAGCTTCTCTCCTTTATTGTTTGAGAGTACTCCTTCAACGTATTACTTACATGGGGCACTTAGGTAGCACAGTTGGGTAAGTGTTCAACTCTTGATTTTGGCTCAGGTCATGATCTCAGGGTTCGTGAGTTCCAGCCCCGAGTCAGACTGCGCTGACAGCATGAGCCTGCTTAGAATTCTCTCTCTCCCTCTCTCTGCCCCTCCCCCCGCTCATGCACGCTATCTCTCTCAAAAATACCAACTAAAAATTTGAAAAAATAAGTTAAATTACTTATGTAAGAACATTCATCTCAGTCTCTCTCCCTAGAGAACCTGACCTAAGGCAGATACCAAAATGCATAAGACTGGATTGTTTTAGAGGTTACAAACTAGTAAAAGAAAAGAACACCTATAAGATGACAAATGCCAAAAATTATGTTTATACAAATTGCTGTGAGGGTGATTCATTAAAAACAGGTTAATTAGGGGGGACACCTGGGTGACTCAGTTAAGTGTCCGACTTCAGCTGGGGTCATGAGCTCATGGTCTGTGAGTTTGAGCCCCACAGTGGGCTCTGTACCAACAGCTCAAGAGCCTGGAGCCTGCTTTGGATTCTGTGTCTCCCTCTCTCTGTGCCCCTCCCCCACTCATGCTCTGTCTCTCTCTGTCTCAAAAATGAATGTTAAAAAAAAAATTAAGGGGTTAATTAGGGAAACTTTCATGGAGAACTGGAATTTAGATTAATTCTTAAAAGGTAAGTAGAATTCCAAGTAGGATTTAGGGACAAGTATTTCTGTACTGGAGCAAGCGTAATACCTCCGTGTCGATTCCGTATCCCTCTATACATCTTAATATCACTTTAGGATTTGTTTTGGCATCAACCCACTGACCTGTATTAAGTTCATGAACTCTAAACCCTTAGAATATTTTGACAAGTAATTTTCTTTATATGTTGCAACAAGTTAAATCTAATTAGATGAAATTTAATGGCCATGAATGGAGAACCCTATACCGGAATCCAATAAACCAATAATGCAGTGGAAAAGAAGTATGACATCAAGGTTTTAGGGTAGACATTGTCTAGAATATCTAAGGAAAAATGATTTGAGAGCAGGGGTGGGGGTGTGACTAGAAATTCGGGAACCACTTAACACACAGGTGGTAGAGCCGTTTAAAGCTATTGGCTTCAAATATCACAGTCTGGAATGAAAATATATATCCTATATGTTGCCACTCTCCCTTCCAGAATACTTAACTGACCTAGCCATTGAACCATCCTTCTTCCTGATGAATCTGGACGAAGTTGTAGATTCCTGCTGGGTACCGCCCCAGGTCATTCATACCCATTGATTAGAATTGGCATGATCTCACGGCCCATGGGTTCATGGGCCCCGCATCAGGCTCTGTGCTGACAGCCTGGAGCCTGTTTCGGATTCTGTGTCTCCCTCTCTCTCTGCCCCTCCCCCACTCATGCTCTGTCTCCTTCTGTCTCAAAAACAAACATTAAAAAAATTTTTTTTAATAAAAAAATAAATTAAAAAAAATTTTCATAGACCAGATACCTGATTGGAAGGAGAGATTTTAGGCAGAGTTCTAACCATTATCATGTGTGCTGAACCCCACCATGTAAGTTATTGTCCGTACCTTAACAAAGTGACTTTTAATAACCTTCCCTTTCTCCGTTTTAGCCTGAGCTAATTTCCTCTGTTCCCCCACACTACACTGAGTGAAGATGCAAAGCAGATAGTAAATATAATGACTAGATATTAAAAATATTATTGAAAAAAGAAGCTAAATGTAGCATGGCTTATGAAGCTCTTCATATCCACACAAACTTCTAGGCTGATTTCTGACCACTCTTTGCCTGCTCCAGCTGAATGAACTTCGCGTGTGCTTTCTCATACTCCGATCCTTAATTGCATTTTTCTCATTAACAATTCCTTTGGACAACTTTTTTCTTCTGGACTGTTCTTCTAGATCCAGTGGAAATATTTTCAGTGAAGCCTCAAAGTCACCTTTGCAGAGTTAAGCATGACCCTCTGTGCTCCCACCCCCGTGCCTTGAGATCAGCCTTATGTTCTCTGTTTCCACCAAAGAAACACCAAACCCATCCCAGGCCCAGTTTCTGATTCTCATCAGCCAACCTCTTGTTTCGTTAATTTCTGGCTTAAGTATTAGCATTTATGTCATGCTCACTAAGGCCAAGTGCTATACTAAGCCCTGTAAAGCCTCAAAGGAAACAGTGGTAACATTAATCAGCTCTAGGAGAATAAGGTTAATAGAACAATCATATATTTATTTTAAACAAAAACAGAAAAAAGGGAAAAGTCTCTGATAGGAGACACATTGGAATATACCCTCTGTTGACTAGAGCACAGGAGTCTAGTGGCTCAGTGTCCTTACAAGTGTCCCCGAAGCAAGTTTCATCAGCCCCCCAATCCAGCCTTCATGCTGCTACAGAGCCTCCTTTCCAAAATGCAAATGTGATTGTCATCCTCCCGTTGAAATCTTTTCAAGGCTTCCTCATTCAGTCCAGGAAAGCAGTCACAACACTACAGAGACACCTAGAGCTTGGGGCTGTCTGGTTTCCACCTACATCTTTAGCCTTCCTTTCCCCTCTCTCTCCCATCACACCCCTATGCCTCTCGCAATCTGCATTCCGTTCACCAGTCTGCTTCATTCTATCTCGCAGCCCCCCCCCCCGCCTTTATATTTACTGGTCACTCCATCAGCAACGCCTTCCCCATGAAAACATATCTTCATTGGGAGTCCTAGAAACATCACCTCCTCTGTTGGGTACCTTCCTCACTTCTTGAGGCCGACTGAGGAATTCAATTCTATGTTCTCATTTGCTTTATAATACTGGAATTACAACTTTGATGAGGATACATTCCCTACGCTCCTGGAAAAGGACCTGGCACACAATTTTTAATGCTTTTTGAGAAGAGTTTGACAAGAGTGTTTTAAATTAGTGACATGTTTGGGGGAGGAAAGAAAGGGGGATTCTAGCCTCAATCTGTTTCCATGGTATAATCTGAGTATATGGAGGGTATAAACAAGTAAACCTAATAGTCTGTCACTGTCAGGGATTCTTGTGGGAGAATAGGCCTCTCCCAGTGTCCAAGCCTGCACCTACACAAAGGACCTCATCACTCTGAACACACATATCTTGGCACTTAAAACCTCAGTTGGTCGGGCCCGGGGTGAGGGAGAACTGCAATGAGAGACACCTGGGAGCCCTGGTTCGTGGAAGGCAGCAAGTCCACATGGGACCTAATGGGACCCTAATGGGACCGGATGTGAGGCGCTGCCTCAGAATCTTCCAGGTGTGAGCTCCCTCAACATTAGATTCAATGTGGGTGGTTGGGTCTGAGCCCTAGTTACACAGGCCCGGGAGGGTCCACGCTGCCTACTGCATCTAAAGAGGGACAGAATGCACAGCACCTGCAAGGGCACTTCAGGGTACTCAGAGATCTGGGACAGAGTCTAAGTCTGGAGAGGCCAGTTCAAAGGCACAGCTCTTAGGGGACAAGACATACACCTAATTGCAAGCCCAGTAACTGGGGAATATTCTCCCTGAAGGAACAGATCAAGGCAATTCTGTCTTGCAGGGGGGCAGGGGGCGGGAAGGAGAGACTAAGTACTCTAACAAGAAACACGTGGGAGTGCTGGTTGTGGGCAAATCCCGGGACCCCATCAGGCAGGAATACGCTGTCGGCATCCTCATAGAGATATTTGGGGAAGGGGATCCCTCCACCCTATAGGCTATGTAGGGAGTTGAGGCCCAGCACAGGAACCCCACGATCTGGTAAAGGGAAGCATATCGCACATGCACAACAGTTCAGGGTAGCCAGGGACTTGGATCAGGAAAGCCAGAGCAAGGGACAGGAATGACCAAGTAAGTCACAGGAGCAGGACCTTGGGAGACCAAGGCATATGCCCAGTTCCAAGACCTAACCTACACAAATACCCATATTCCATGCTGGCAGAGCTCAAGAACACTGGATTGCTTGGCAAGGGTGTGGCCAGGCAGACTGGGTGGGAAACCCTCTAATAAAGCCTATGTGGACGCCATGGTAGCTGAAAAGCCTAGGACCCTATCAGGCAAGTCCAAATGGGGACTCACTGTTGCTAATGTGTAGCTGCTGCCTCAGGGTGATTTGGGGGTGTGGGTCCCCTGGGTGCTAGAGCCTGTGTAGGTTGTCAGGGCCAGGCCCCAACTCTACAAACCTGGGAGGCCCAAGCTGAACTCAGGCCGGCTGATTGGGTGTGAACTACATGTATGTTTGCAACATAGTTCAGGGAAACCAAAAACCCAAACCAGGTCACTAGTCTTTAGAAGCTGGGTCACAGGATGGGGATCTTGGAGACATGAGGCGTCTGCCTCTTTTCAAGCACTGATCTACACAAATGTACACATTCCCTCTGGAGGCAGGATTGGAGGTTACAGGCCTGCCTTGTCAGGGTGGAGCCAGGCGACTGGCCCGGGTACCACCTAATAAGAGAAGCCTGGGAGAATCGGTTGCTGGAAAAATCCAGAACCTCTTCAGGCAGCGAGTCCAGATAAGGAGTGACTGTCACTAATGTGCAGCTTTTGCCTCACAGTGATTTTCAGGGGTGGGATCCCTCCACACTGGCCTACGCAGGTCACATGGGACCGGCTCCACTATACAAGCCTGACTGAAGGGGACAAACTGCACACTAGTGCAGGGCAGTTCAGGGTACAAGGGACCCACAAGGGCACAAGGAGAGGCTGGGTCTCTGAAGGGGTTCTTGGAGACAAGGCATATATGTACTTGAAACCTCTAACTACCACATGGAAAATATCCCCCATACATGCAGAACTTGAAGTTCCTCAACCACCTTGTCAGGGGTGGGCCAGGAGGTCTACCCTGGGATCCACCAACCGGGGACACCTGGGAGGCTCGCTTGCTGGGGAAGCCCAGACCCACTTCAGGCAGCCAGTCCAAATGGGAACTGACCGAGGCCAGTTCAAGCAGCTGTCTTGAAATGACTGGGGGGGAGGCACTCTCCAGCTTGAAAGCTATGAAGGTTTTGGGGACTGGCCTAACCCAAACAGCTGGAAGAGTGCAGGCAGCTAAAGTCCAGGTGAAGACAGTACAGACTGCCCATGCGTGGCGGTGCAGGTCAAGAAAGCCAGGAACCTGCAACAGAGCAGCTGTACGGGGAGGCTGGGGCACAAAAGTGGGCGCTACTGGGGCTACCGGCATCTGCCCAGTTCCAAGCCCTGCCCTGCACAAATGTGCATGTTCTTCCCAAAGGTAAATCTGCAGGAGTCTGGCCTCCCCAGCCAGGGTATCCTTCACTGACACATGGGAGACCTGATTGCTGGTAAGCCCAGAACCCCATCAGGCAGCCAGTCCACATGGGAACTAACCATCTTGTTTCAAACGGAGCCTCCAATAAACTTCACCGGCGCGAGTTCCTTCCACTCTGATTACTTTCAGGCGGTTGAGCGTCCTCCCCAGCTGCGCGAGCCTGGAGTGCCCTCTACAGGCCAAAGCCGGAGGACGAGGTGAGGAATGCGCATGTGCGGGCTGCGCTGGTGCGGGTTGTCGCGGGGGATCTGGAAGAAGACAGCTGTAGGGAGAGGCCTGATCACAGGAGCGAGTTCTTTGGGGGTACCTGGCATCTACTTCACTCCAAGCATCATCCTCCGAAAATGCACATATTCCTTCTGAAGGCAGAGCCAGAGGAAATTGCACTGCCTTGCCATCATCTGGCTCAGCAGACTGGCTTATCCTTCAGTAAGACATATCTAGGAGCCTTGATTGCTATGGAAGCCGGTCCCAATTGGGACTATCACTATTCTAAAGCTACTTCCTCAGAAGGATTTTCGGGGGTGGGCTCCATATGCCCAAAAGGCTATGCGGGCGTTTGGGAACAGGAAAGAACTCCACACACAGGCCTGAAGGATCCCAGCTGCCCAAGGCTGGCCGGCAAGTGCCTACTTAACGCATGTGCATGCGGCAAAGGTCAGACGAGCTAGGGACCTGTTACAAGTAAAGTGTCGGGGAGGCCTGGTCCCAGGAGCAGACTGACAGGGGATATAAGGCATCTGCCTAATTCCAAGCCGTAATCCACACAAATGTGCATATTCTCCCTGAAAGTAAAGCTGGAGGTGTATGGACTACCCGGCCAAGACAGGATGACCAGGCTGCTGGGATATCCCACACTGAGACATCTGAGAGCCCAGATTACGGGTAAGTCCGGGGCCCCATTAGGCAGTTGCTCCAAATAGACTGGACTGTTGCCAGGTTAAAGCAGCCACCTCACAAAGATGTGGGGTAGGGGGGGCTATTGCGCTGGAGGCTATGCAGTTGACTCTGGACTCACCCCGATCCACACACCCAGAGGGCCCTGAATGCCCTGCCTTTCAGGGAGGGCTGGTTTTATAGGATAGGCTAGCCTTCATTTAGCGACACCTAGCAATCCTAGTTCCTAGGGATGTACCCCATTAGGCAGCAAGCCCACCTAAAGACCCATTTGTACCTGTTGGTTCAGAACTCTATTCAGCAGGTGTGATCCCTCCATGCCTGAGGCTATGTAGGTGTTTGGGGCCAGGCCAGAGTTTCACTGGGAGCCTTGATGGCTGCTGAAGTCTGGGACCCCAGCAGAGAGGGAGACTGACTGTCGCCAACTTCAGCTGATGATTCAGAGTGATTTTTGGAGGTGTGGGCACTCTCTACCCTTGAGACAAGGTGGTACTTTTTTTTTTAATGTTTATTTCTGAGAGAGAGAAAGAGAGCACAAGCAGGGGAGGGGCAGAGAAAGAGGGAGACACAGAATCCTAAGCAGGCTCCAGGCTCTGAGCTAGCAGCACAGAACCCAGCACTGGGGCTTGAACTCATGAACTTCGAGATCATGACCTGAACCAAAGTTGGATCCACCCAGGCACCCCAAGGGGGTACTAGTTTGGCCCTAGCTCCACAGGCCTGAAGGGGCCTGGCTACCAAGGGCAGATGACCGGATATATATGGCTTGTGCAAACTGTCCCAGTCAGGCCAGCCAGGTCCTTGAAAGAGGCAAGTGTTGCAAGAGGCTGGTGCAAAATGCCAGACAGATTGCAAGGCCAAACTACCCATTGTGGAGTGGTCGCCCTAAAGAGAGAGCTGGAGGTATTTTACATGCCTTGGGCCAAGTGGGCAGGAAACCGTATCCTCCATTAGGAGCCACGTAGGAGTCCAGGTTCCTAAAGAAGCCCAGAACCCAGCAAAAGCAAATCCACATGGGGATTGTTGCCCATTTGCAGCTGCCACCTCAGGGATTTTTGGAAGGTGGGCTTCCTCCACGCTGCAGGTTATACCTGTGGCCAGAGTTTCTAAGCTTTGGGGGGTCCATCTTTTCAAGGATGGTTTACAGGTTCTCACTGCACATGTGCAAGCCTCACAAGTCTGGGTAGCCAGGCACACACAAGCAGGGCAATGTTGGGCAAGGATGGGTCACAGGATGGGGCTCTTGGGGATACTGATTGGCATCTGCCTAATTCCAAGCATTAATCTCTACAAATATTCACCCTGAAGACAGAGTTAGAGAAGTCTGGGCTGTCTCGCCAGGGCTGGAT
The DNA here is from genome assembly GCF_018350175.1 of Felis catus. Classification (NCBI taxonomy): domain Eukaryota; kingdom Metazoa; phylum Chordata; class Mammalia; order Carnivora; family Felidae; genus Felis; species Felis catus. The sequence goes on along the minus strand of NC_058384.1, from coordinate 21,421,500 downwards.
CCAGCGGGCTGGTCAGAGTGTTCATTACTAACAGACATCTGGGAGCCTTGGTTACGGGTAAACTCGGGACCCCTGCAGTCAGCCAGTCCAAATGGAGACTGGTTGTTGCAAGTTTAAAGCTGTTATTTCACAATGATGTTGGGGAGATTGGACTCCCTCTGCACTGGAGGCTATGCATTTGGTTGGGGACTCATCTGAGCTCCATAGCACTAGGGTATCCAGCCATCCAAGGATGGCTGATGGGGTGCATACTGCCCATGTATGGGCTGCTGCAGGTCTGGGCAAGCAGGGACCTGAAGTGGGCCATGTCCAGAGAATCTAGGTTCCCAGAGTGATTTGTTGGGGGGACAACAGCATCTGCCTTTTTCCAAACTCGAACCTACACCAATGTACACATGGGGACCAAGAGCAGGCTACCCCAAAATATGCCACTTTGGCGTACTTACTATTTTGAATTAAAGTTACTTCAGAAACAGCCAGTGGAGTAAGGACACCCAGATTCCCCTTTGTCTCCTGAAAGCAGGAAATAAATCACCCATGTCAATGGTACCCTTCTGTACCAGAAAGCAAAGACCCCCTTATTATCAGAGACCGGGTTGATTTGTAACCCTCCTAAGGGTTTCTCAGTTATCATTTTAAAACCAGCCCCCATACACAGAGGACAGGTAGAGATCACAGAAAGAAGCAGGCAACTCTAGGTAGGTGGCAGTTTTAATAAGCAAAGAAAACTTATATAGAGGCGTGTCTTAGGTAGCAGCAAGAGGAAAGGGTCCTCCCACCTGCCTGCCAATCTTAAAAGTTTATAAGGAGGCCTTAACTGGGTTCAGTCACATATACAGTACAGGTCTTCTCAACACATCACTATCTCGAGGCTCTGTCTTGGAGCAGCCTCTGGGAGCAGGAAAGGCAAGTGTAACCCACAATCCAAGGACAGAAGAGGGGGGTGAGGAGCCTCCAAGAGCCCAGTCCAGCCTATAGGTCAATCAGTGGTCATGTCGTTTTGATGACATTCCTCAGCAGACAGGTAACTCGTGGCTGAAGAAGTATGTGTGTGTATATGTATGTATGTGTATGTATGTGTGTGTGCATGTATATATATAAAGTAAAAAGGTGTGTATATATATACATATATATATATATATATATATATATATATATATATACACACACCTTTTTACTTTTGGTAATTTACTACTCCAGCCCAAATTCTGTTTAGAATTCCTTACTAATTCAAGTTCCCACATGTAAGTTTCATTACTATCTTTCTGCTGTCAATTCTACTTTTTCTACAGCCCATTTCTCAAAGATTTCTTATTTCTTTGTCTAAAAAGTATAAAAGCTGCCAGTCTTTGTTGTTTCTTTGGGTCTCAATTTAAATATTGGACCTCTGTCCACAGCTAATTAAATTTGTTTTTTCTCCTGTTAATCTGTCTCCTGTCAATTTAATTCTTAGACTAGCTAGAAGAACCTTGAAAGGTAGAGAAATACTTCTCCTCTCCAGAAGTTGCTGTAGTCGGCAGAATAAACTTCTCTGGCTGGACACTGCTGCAGCTGAGAGACCCTGGGACATCTTCCAAAAAACAGAAGAAGGTAGGAATCTTTACTATGTCAGTACTCACCCAATCCCCATCCCCACCAGCTCTCTGCCTGAAGAATCTCGTGGAGAAAGAGTACGGAGAGTCCTTTTTCTCTTTCTAAATTTAGATCATCAGAAGAAAATACTCATGGAACCAGTTCCTGGGGCTTGGCAACTCTTATAAATTTGGTAAAGTACTCTTGCTCTGAATGATTCATTTCTTCCCAGAGACGGTCACTGTTTTTCTTTGTCTTTTGTGTCATTTGTCATAAAAAGGAATTACCATAGGGAGGAAACGCAGACATAGGCCTCATTAGCCTGCTGTTCCAGCCAGCCTCACAGACTGATGATTTCAAGGTTCTCATCAGACTAGTGTCTGTTTAAACAAACTTTGCTGTGGGTCCTCTATGTACAATCTTGACGAGGTTTTCCTTTAATCTTGTTCTGTGTCCTAAGAGCTTGGCTTTATTACCAGGGAGAATGTTCTCTGGTCTTCACCAGCCACAGGGTACAATTACCTGGGTGGACGTTGATCAAATAGACTGGGGTTGCAAGATGTGCACTTACTAGCAGCACTCTCTTTGTCCAGACATGCCAGCTCATGCCAGACATGTTTGTTATAAGAAGTCCCAGCCAGGAGGTACCTTTGTCATCTTACCCCTCATTGCTTGTTAGTGCTGGAAAAGTCCCATTGTAGCAGTGCCTGCCTGGTGTCACAGATTAGCAGGCCTGTGACTAGAGACGCTGCATATTTTCATAGGAAGCTGGAGATACTGTTGTCGCCACACCATCCTTACTACCCGTGTGATAAAGGCCTTTTCCTTAGTAGGATTCCATCTGTCGGTGGCCAGATAGATGATAGATCCTTTAAATTGGCCAAATTTGAAAGAAAAAAGGAATTCTTCTAGAGTTCTCAATTGTCTTCTTAATAGAAAGGCTATTAATAAGAAAAGTAAAGTTTCATTCAGTTTTTACATATGAGACCCACAGCAGAGTTTGTCTAAACAGCTGCCAGATTGACAAGGATCACGAACATGCCCGTCTGTGAGGCTGGCTCGAAAAGCAAGCTGACAAGGCCAATGCCTGCATTCTTTCCCTGTAACAATTCCTTTACTAATACAAAGGCTATACTTAGGGACTCCTTTGACATGTGAAAGCACAGAAATTAGATGTAAGCCAAAGCTTAACATCCATCTCCAACATAAAATCTCTTTCTTGCAATCTGGCATCATCTGCTTGTTTTAACTTTCACTACATCATTTACACAGGGCAAACGTGAATTCTTTCTCTTTCCCTTAAAGTTAAAAATCTTTTGAACTGTAAACACATCCCACAGTCACTTGAGACTGAAGAAGAAAAAAAAGTAAAGAGACCTTTTTAAAAACCAAACTGCTAAAAGGCCTCTTGTACCCAAACTCCAGCACAGCCTCCTTAAGATTACTTACGGGGGCAAATACAAATCTTAGAAGTCTTCTCCACAAATAGTAAAAGACTTTAGTCATCTGAGCGAGTATACTTAATTTATTCCAATTGTTATTTATAAAGTAGTGAGTTTTATATTGTTTTAAAGCAAGCTATAAGATCTCTGTGTTTGACTAGATGTATTTGAACGCACGTATGTTAGAGATACGGTATTTTCCTACCTTCAGGTGGTATTACCATAATAAATTTGTAAAAGAGCTCTGTTTAATTGGCTTAAAGAAAATTAAGTGCTTATATAAATTTGGCTTTCAAAAAAATTCTCCAAAATAAAATAGAAATTTAATCCAAATGAATCTCAGGTTTATGTGATCTGGAAAATAATTGATATTAAAGCTAATTTAAGTTTACTTGTTTAATTAAAATAGACATGTGTTTGGAGTTATCAGCATTAAATATAATACTTTTATCCTACCCAGGTTTACTAAGCAAATAACTTCATGTTATCCCTATTACAAAATTTGTCAGCAAAAGTAACAGAATGCTAACTGATTTTGTTTAATGTGTTGTGAAGTTTTTGTGGGTGATCAAAACATAATTGTTGGGAGCAAATGTTTTAGATAAAGTAAGTGGAATAATGGTTTATAGATAATCTTTTTAGCAACAACTATATTTTATTCTATACATGCCTAAGAATAGCTCCAAAATCATGTTTGATAACATGAAACTTCAAAGTTTTGCTAAGTGATAAGTTAAATTTATTGAATATCTACATAAGTTCTAAATAAGATAAAATAATGAAACATTAATTATTGAATATAGGTTTATCCACTATTACAAAGAAACTAAAGCTAAAATGTGGGTCTGTTAGTAAACATGTTTTTTGCTTTATTAAAAGATTTACTGTGAATAAACATTTCTAGAAATTATGAAATGTTTTCATAAATTTGCCAATAAAAAAATGCTGGTATAATAAACAGTTCACAATTGCTTACTACTTAGATTTCATTAGACATTAAAGTTTCTACTGGCTAAAAATTCCAAAGAATATTTATGGTTAAAGCCACTAGAAATAAGGAAAACTCTCCATATGTAAGTAGGATGTATGTTTTCAGTAGAAGAAAGTATGGGAAATACATTGTTCTTGAGGGAAAAGAAAGTAATTTTGTCTTAGAGGTTAGAAAAGAGGGAAAACATGGGACAAAATCTAGGTGTAAAAAAGGAAGTTGTAAAAGATTTCTAGAAAAGGAATCTTTGCAAAGGAATTTTATGAGTGGTCAGGCTGGCTAAGATTGGAATAAATTTAAGTAAAGGAGTTTTAATATTCAAAAGTACACTGGTGCAAAGTGAAAATTGGGTTTACTCTTTGTTAAAAGAACAGTTTTCTTAAATTATTGGGTTCCTCTTGATAAAGGATTGTAAACAGGTTTTTTTGTTTTGTTTTTTACCTTTTTAAATTATCTGCCTAGAAAACAAAGACTATGTTTTAACAAAATAATCTCTCGTGCTTCATGGTATCCTTACCATCAGGTCTTTGATTACTTAAGAAAACTGAATCATCTTAATATTAAAAGATCTAAGTTTTGCTCACAATTAGTAAACTTCTGCACTTGCCTTTGAAAGCTTTTATTGTCATTTTGGTTAAATAAATATTGTTTCATAATGTTCTGTGATCAGATTTAATCAAGTGTTCAAATTTGGATATTTTTTGATAGACTTTCCAAAATCAAATTCTAAAATGAAGTCTTTTGACAACAAACTAACTTTGGGGTTTTATAAAGGGTCCCTGGAACAATTAAAAGGATTTGTTCTCCTCATTAGAAAAAGAGATATTAAACTAATTAGGTCTATTGGGTATGTTAAATCACATGGGAAGCATTGTCAAATAAGTGATGCTAAACCTTCTTTGATTATATTTGTGTAAATATATGTTGTTGAAATAAGTGTTCTAGAAAGTATATCAAACTCCTAAGAATCTGGTATGTCCTGATATGTTATTTCTTATAATTTTAATTATCTAATTATCTTCTTTTTGTGTGACAGAAATAACCAAATTTCCTGGTCAATTGCACTGTAATGAACTTGAATCAGATCCTTAACCATGGCCATTACTAAGTCTTGTATCATTTACAGACAGTTATATTTTATTTGGATGCTTTTGCAAAGGTGTTCCTGAAGAAATGTTTCATCTTCAAGGAGATTCATGAAAAAGACAAAAATATAGGTATCTCATAATTTAAATATCACACAACTGAAGTTGGTAAAAACTTCCAGAATTAATGGGAAAAACAGGATGAAGCAAAACAAGAATTACTTGGGACAAAATAAATTGAAGAGAATGATTATGATTTTTATGACTTTTTGTTTGAAACATTACTAAGTTTTAAAAAAAATTTTTTTTCCAGATTTAAAGAAAAAATCTTTAAACTGCTATACAGTAGCTTGGTAAATTACACCTTTGTAAGCAGAACTGAAACATTTATCTTTTTCTCCCTACCTGATCCCTCCAGAATTCAATTCAGAAACAGTATCCTTATATTTTCATGACAATATATGTATTGCATACATTCAGTAAGAATCTGTTCTTCTTGCAACAGGATACAATTAGATAACTGGTTATATTAACAAGGCTTTGAGAGGAATGTCATATTTGAGAGAAACATGCATGGACTCAGATATGACCGGACAGCTTTAAGGAACTAAGATTGGCTTTTTTGGAGCCAAATAAAGCCCCTGGGAAAACATCCTGACACCCTGCTTTACAGGGTTCCCAGAAGCCTTACCAGGTAAGTAAAGGCCATTTCCTGGCAGGGGCAAGAACCCAAGGATATTTTGAGGACCATGAAAAGAGGGGGTAACACGAATCTATAGGTATTGCAGATAAAGACTGACAGCTGTGTTTCTTAGTCTTGAGAGACTGTTGACGTTTCCCTATGAAAAGTTCCAGCAAAAATTTTAAGAAGTGTTTATGACCAAATGCTGTTCTTGCTGCAAATAATCAGATCAAGTTTACTAAAACTAAACTTATTTTATAAATAAGACTTTATCTGGCTAATTTTGAAAATAGGGTGACTTCAGAGAGAAAAATTATGTCTCAGTAACACAGATTTGTAGGTATTATATCATGGTTCTTTTGTCTTTGAGGTTTTGTTTCCTACCTGTAAACTGGACTAGATCCCAGATTCTAGTTTCCTCCATAGTATGGCTACAACTCTCCAAAATAACATTTCTAATTTTCTCCCATCCTTTTGACTTGGAATCATCGAGAACCAAAACTTCCCTTTTTCCTGAAGCTCTGCAAACCGAATATGAATGACTTTATATAAACTTCAAGAAAATCACCACAGCAGCCCATATATAATTTTCATGCCTGCTGCTCTATGGGCCACTCCAAAAGATCACCAGAGACATTCACACTACAAACCAGGAAACTCTGTCAGATTGTCACTGCCTGCTCTCCATCTGAAGATGCTTTGAGCCTGCTATCTATGCAGGTGTTTCTCCACAGGCCTGGAGGTCCATGGCTGCCCAAAGTTGGCAAACTAGGTGGGTACTGAGTATGCACGGTCATGTGGGTCAGCTGAGGTAGAGACCTGAAACAGAGCAAGTGTTGGAAGACTCTTGGTTATGGGAATGGGTTTTTGGGGAGTTCATGCCATCTGCTTAATTCCAAGCCCTAAGCTACACAAATGTACATACTCCCTCTGAAGATAATGCTGAAGGATTCTGGACTGCCTTATGAAGACTTGGTCAGGCAGGCTGGCTGGGGCATCCAACATTAAGAGACACCTAGGGGCCTTAATTGCAGCAGAAGCTTGGGACCTTATGAGGCAGTCATTTCACGTGGGGCTGGACTGTTGCCCATTCAGTGGATGCCTCAAAGCAATTTTGAGGATTGGGTTTTCTCTATCCTGGAAGGAGTGAAGATTTGGGGGACGGGAGTGGACCCTACCTCCATAGCTTGGAGGCCTGCCCAAGAGCACCTGAAGGGGGGCATACTGTAGATGTGTGGGCCATGCAGGTGAGGGTAGTTGGGGACCTAGAATAGAGAAAATGTCAGGAGAGAGTGGGGCACAGGAGGGGGCTCTTGAGTGTGTAAAACATCAGTCTAATCAGAAGGACTATGATTACTAGGACTAGGACTATCAGAAGGTCCATAGACCCACTATGGAATACTTCCCCTGAAGGAGGTGGTGTGGGTATACAACTGCTTTTCCAAGAAATAGAAAACAAGACAATAGTATCGGGAAATTCCTGGGAGCCCATGTTTCCTAGAGAAGTCCTGGACCCATCAGATAGCAAGTCCACATGGGGAGCGACTATTACCCATTTATAGCTTTCAGCTCAGATTCATTTTTGGAAGGTGAGGTCTCTTCATGCTGGAGGCTATGTGGTGGAGGTGGTTTGTGTCTGGTTGGAGGTCCACAGGCTTGGAGCAGTGGGTCTACACATGGGTGGCTTCTGAGTGATATGTACTGCTCATGTGCGGGCCATGCAGAACAAGGTAGTTGGGGGACTGAAACAGAGTGAGCATCAAAGACAGAGTCACAGAAGCACTCTATTGAGGTTACTTGGCAAATGCCTAAGTTGAAGTCTTATTCCACACAAATGGGCTTATTCCCCCTGATGGCAAACCAAGACTAATTGGACTGTCTTGCCAGGGTGCGGCAAGGTGGGATGGCCAGAGCACCCTTTAGTAACAAACACCTGGGAACCTTGATTGTTGGAGAAGTTCTGGACCTCATCAGGCAACCAGTACAAATGGAGACAGTTTGTCAACAATTTATAGCTGCTGTCTGAAAAAGATTTGCAAGGAGAAAGCTCTCCACCTTACGAATTTTCAGAAGAATGGGCATTGCCCAAGTTCCACAGACCTGTTAGCACTCTCTACCAAATTCTGGCTGACAAGGTACAAACAACACATACATGGGAGGTGCAGGTCAAGGTAACCAGGGACATGGAACAGGACAGTGTCCTGCAGGGCTGGAGATGGACCCTAGATCCACAGGCTTGGAGGGTCACAGTTGGCCAAGAACAGTTGGTAGGGTTCTAACTCTCATGCCCAGCATTGGAGGTCAGGCTATCCAAGGACCTGGAACAGGGCAATGGTGGGAAAGGCTGGGACACAAACTTGGGGGACTATTGGAAGTACCTGGCATCCACCTAATTCCAAGCCTTAACCTATGCAAATGCCCATATTTCCACTGAAGGTAGAGCTAGAGAAATCTGAACTGCTTGACCATGGCTGGATTGGGCAGGCTGGCCCAGGTGTCCCCCAAAAAGAGACAGCTGGAAACCTTGATTGCTGCAGAAACCCAAGATCACCCAAAATAGTAAGTACCTATGGAGACCATCACTCATTTTGATGGTCCCCTCAGAGTAATCTTTGGAAGGTGGGCTTCCTCCATCATTGAGGCAATGCAGTTGTTGGAGATGGATCCTAGATCCACAGGCTTGGATGGCCCCAGCTGGCCAAGAGCGCTTGGTGGGTTCTAGCTGCTCATGCCTAGTGTCAGGGTAGCCAGGGACCTGGGAACAGGGCAATGGAAGGCAAGGTTAAGTCACAGGAACAGGCTACTGGCAGTACCTGTCATCTGCCTAATTCCAAGTCCAGCTCCAAGTGCAAAGGTGCAAGTCTCATGTTCCTAGAGCACATTGCTAAGGGTGACAGTGCTGGTGTTGAGAGACAAGATGATCATCCTCGAGGGGTGACTGCACAGCTCTGGCCGCCGCAGGTAGAAGTGTTGTCTTTACCAGGCAGGAGCTAATTGCCGCACGGTCCTCAGAGAGCTATTTTACATCAGAAAAGTATAGCCTTGTGCAGACTGAGCACTCTCTTCTCATCCTCAGAAATGCTCTGTATTTGCAGTCTTGTGGCCCCTTGCCATAGTTCCTTCTTCATACATTTTTATTAATGAGCCTCCAGCAAGGCCCCTCATGAGCTGAGCTATCGAGTTCTTATGGGTGAGGACAGATGAACTAACATCTTGACACCACTTACTTCATTCTTATATCAAAACAACTTTCTAACCAACTTTTTTTTATGTTTGTCATAAACAAATGGATTTGAAATCATATTAAACCAACACGCAATATCCACCCTATGATTCCAAACCCTTCCCACATTAGTTAATACTAAGGACCTAATAGCCAGTATAAATCTAAGTTCACAAAAATATCATCACACCTTGTGATTCTACATCACTTACAGTCTTAATCACAAACACTCATTCATCTTTTGGGAGTATTTTTATTTGACGTGCATCCTTTTACACCATAGTTTAATAGCCAGTTTAAGCAACCATATTCCCATATAATAAGTATAACAACACTTTAGCATGGTTCCATATCCTATTGCCATATTACCAAAACTTAACTTTCTTAAATCACTCTGTTTAACTTTATTGACAAATATGTTTCTAAATAAAGATCACTTTTATAAAGCTTCAGGTGGTGCAAGTTTGCATAACACTATCAAGTACATGTTCAATTTCCATAACACTAGAATTCAAGGCTATCATCATTTTAGGGAATGCGTGTTTCTGTTCTCTTTTCAGTTCCTGCCAGGTTCTTTTGACTTCATTAGTTTCATCTTCCAAGTGTGGCTTTACTTAAGTTTATTTTGTTTTCTTTTTTTTTTAAGTGTATTTATTTATTTTGAGAGAGAAGGTGCATGCATGCAAGTTGGGAGGAGTAGAGAGAGAGGGAGAGAATCCCAAGCAGGCTGTCAGTGCAGAGCCAGACGCAGTTCTCAAACCCACAAACCGTGAGATCATGACCTGAGCCGAAGTCGGACCCTTGACTGACTAAGCCACCCAGGTGCCCCTTTACTTAAGTTTTCTAACGTAGAATTTGCATTTATTAGATTACTTTTGTTACATTTACACTTATGACATTTATTAGATTTTAGCAGGTTCAATGTGAAATATTTCTCTGGTTATTTTAATAGTTCCTTTATCTTCCATTGACCACAAATGACATCTTTTTTTCTTCTATTGTCAGATTCGCTTTTACACATCCCATCATGTTGTGTTCCTTGCCTTTCCCTTGACTCCAATAGGTTAGAGTAAGAGAGAGAATACTATTCTGGTCCAGTTTCCTTCTGGTTAAGAAGGTGTCAGGGCCACAGTCATTGATACCTGTACTGTAGGTGTATCCACAGTCTGGTAGAATAAAGGTATTTTGGTTCTGTTCCAACAACACATCCTTAGCAACAGGTTTTCCTTCTATTATAACGGGGTTTTCTGTGGCCTCCACTCTCCCTTTTGATATTGCAGAACCACAAAAGTGTGGTAACCCATGGCATACTTCCTCCTTTAAGTGTGAATATTCATTTTACAGTTGCCCAAGGAATCACAGCCATTGGGATGTGTGATATCTACTTGACTTCTGGTTGGGTTGTGTGTTATCTCAGATGACAGGCATTGCCTGAGATTATAGGTGTTCTAAGAGTATTCCCCGCACCAACCAAATCTTAACTGCAACATTGACAACCTACAGTTAGAGAAATATCTTTAAAATAGTTTCTTACTGGCGTGCCTGGGTGGCTCAGTTGGTTGAGCATCTGACTTTGGCTTAGGTCATGATCTCACAGCTCATGAGTTTGAGCCCTGCATTGGGCTCTGTGCTGACAGCTCAGAGCCTGGAACCTGCTTTGGATTCTGTGTCTCCACCTCTCTCTGCCCCTCCCCATCTCACAATCTGTCACTCTCTCTTTCTCAAAAATAAATAAACATTTTAAAAAATGTGCTAAGGAAGAAGGCATGATGTGGAACTTCTACTTACCCTACAACCCAACTGCCTCTGGCTCCACTGAAAGGTGTAATGGCTTGCTCAAGCAAAAGCTTAGGTTGCTTGGTAACAATCTAGATAGCAAAGCTTGGACTAAATAAAACACAATGTCTAAAGCATAGCTATCTATGGAAAGGATGGAAAGACTCCTATTGAATTCATATTGCAGTGTGCATTCCACCAAGAGTGCACAAGCATTCCTTTTTCTTCACATCCTTGCCAACACTTGTTTCTTGAGTTTTGTTATGTTTTTTTTTTTTATTTTATCCATTCTGACAGTTCTGAGGTGTTATTTAAGTTTTGATTTTCGTTTCCATGATGATGAATGATGAACATCTCTTCATGTGTCTGTTGACCATCTGTATATTCACTTTGGAGAAAAGTTTGTTCATATCTTCCAACCACTTTTAATTGGATTTCTTGTTTTTTAGGTGTTGAGTCATATAAGTTCTTCATTTATTTGGATACTAACCTGTTATTGGATGTGTCATTTGCAAATATCTTATCCCAATCAGTAGGTTGTCTTTACTTCTGTTGATAGTTTCCTTCACTGTGCAGAGGGTTTATTTTGATATAGTCCTAATAGTTTATTTTGCTTAAATTTCCCTTACCTCAGGAGACAGATCTAGAAAAATATTGCTATAGCTGCTGTCAGAGAAATTGCAACCTGTGCTCTCTTCTAGGATTTTTATGGTTTCAGGTCTCATATTTAGGTCTTTAATCTATGTTGAGTTTCTTTTTGTGTATGGTGTGAGAAACTGGTCTGATTTTATTCTTTTGATTGTAGCTGTACAGTTTTCCCAACACCATTTGTTGAAGAGACTGTCCTTTTCCCACTGTATATTCTTGCCTCTTTTGTTGAAGATTAATTGACCATATAATTGTGGGTTTGTTTCTGGGCTTTCTAACCTATTCCACTGATTTATGTGTCTATTTTTGTACCAGTACCATAGTGTTTTGATTGTTACAGATTTGTAGTATATCTTAAAATCTAGAATTGTGATACCTACAGCTTTGTTTTGTTTTTCAAGATTGTTTTGGCTATTTGGGTTTTTTTTTTTTTTTGGTTTCACACAAATTTAGCATTATTCTAGTTGTGTAGAAAATGTTGTTGGCATTTTGATAGGGATTGCATTAAATATGTAGATTGCTTTGGGTAGCATAGACATTTTAATAATATTTGTTCTTCCAATCAATGAGCATGGAGTATTTTTCCATTTGTTTGTGTCTTTAATTCCTTTCATCAGTGTGTTACAGTTTGCAGAGTACAGGTCTTTTACTTCCTTGGTTAAGTTTATTTCTAGGTATTTTATTATTTATTATTTTTGGTGCAATTATAAATGGGATTATTTTATTAATTTCTCTTGCTGTTGCTTCATTATTAGTGTATAGAGATGCAGTGGATTTCTGTACATTGATTTTTGTATCCTGCGACTTTACTGAATTCATTTATCAGTTCTAGTAGGTTTTTTTGGTGGATTCTTTCAGGCTTTCTATATATAGTATCCTGTCATCTGAAAATAGTGAAAGTTTAACTTCTTACTTACCAATTTGGAGACCTTTTATTCCTTTTTCTTGTCTGATTGCTGTGGCTGGGACTTTTACTACTATGTTGAATAAAAGTAATGAGAGTGGACATCCTTTTCTTGTTCCTGATATTAAGAGGAAAGCTCTCAGTTTTCACCATTGAGTATAACGTTAGCTGTGGGGTTTTTTTCCTATATGGTTTTTATTATGTTGAAGTATGTTCCCTCTAAACCCACTTTATTAAGGGTTTTTATCATGAATGAATGTTGTATTTTGGCAAATTCCTTTTTTTCCCATCTATTGAAATAATTATATGGTTTTTATCCATTCTCTTATTGATATGATTGCATCACAGTGATTGATTTTCTGAATATTGAACCACCCTTGCATCCTAGGAATAAATCCCACTTGATTATGGTGAATGTTTTTTTTAACATATTGTTGGATTCAGTTTGCTAATATTTTGTTGAGGATTTTTGCATCTGTGTTTATCAGAGATATTGGCCTGTAGTTTTTTGGGGTTTTTTTGTTTGTTTGGGTTTTTTTGTTTTTTTTGTTGTTTTTTTTTTGTAGTGTCTTTATCTAGTTTTGGTATTAGGTTAATGCAGTCCTCATACAATGAATTTGGAAGTTTTCTATTTTTTGGAATAATTTGGGAATAACAGCTATCTTCTTTAAATGTTTGGTAGAATTCACCTATGAAGCCACCTGGACTTTTATTTGGGGGGAGTTTTTTGATTATTGATTCAATTTCATTGCTAGTAATACGTCTGTTCAAATTTTCTACTTCTTCTTGGTTCAATTTTGGAAGGTTATCTGTTTCTAGGAATTTATCCATTTTTTTCTAGGTTGTCTGGTTTGTGGGCATATAATTTTTCAAAATATTCTCTTAGAATCTTTTGTGTTTCTGTGGTGTCAGTCATTTCTCTTTCATTTGTGATTTTGTTTATTTTAGTTCTCTCTTTGATGAGTCTGGCTTAAGGTTTATCAATTTTTTTCTATATATATTTTCAAAGAACAAACTCCTGGTTTCATTGATCTGTTCTATTGTGGGGTTTTGTTGTTGTTGTTGTTGTTGTTGTTTTAGTTTCTTTTTTGTTTCTTATCTTTATTTCCTTCCCTCTATTGGTTTTGGATTTTGTTTGTTCTTTTTCTAAATTCTTTAGGTGTAAGGCTAGGTTGTTTGAGATTTGTCTTCCTTCTTGAGGTAGGCCTGTATTGTTACAAACGTCCCTCTTGGAACAACTTTTGCTGCATACCAAAGATTTTGGACCATTGTGTTTTCATTTTCATTTTCATTTGTCTCCATATATTTTTTTTATTTCCCCTTTGATTTCTTGGTTGATCCATTCTTTGTTTAGTAGCCTTTTATTTAACCTCATGTATTTGTGCTCTTTCCAAAATCTTCTTATGGCTGATTTCTAGTTTCATAATGCTGTGGTCGTAAAAGATACATGGAATGACTGATCTTTTTGAATTTGTTGAGATTTAACTTGTAGGCTAATATGTGATCTATTCTGGAGAATGTCCTATGTGCACTTGAAAGTGTGTTCTTCTGCTTTAGGATGAAATGTTCTGAATATATCTGTTAAATCCATCTGGTCCAATGTGTCATTCACAGCCACTGTTTCCTTGTTGATTTTCTGTATGAATAATCTGGCCATTGATGTAAGTGGGGTCTTAAAGTCCCTTACTATTATTGTATTACTTTCCAGTACTTCCATTGTGTTTGTTATTAACTGCTTTAAATATTTGGATATGATCATGTTGGGTGTGTAAATATTAACAAGTGTTTCATTCTTCCTGTTGGATTATCCCATTTATTACTATATAATGTCCTTTGTCTCTTGTTAATCTTTGTTTTATTTTTATTAAATTTTTTTTCAATGTTTATTTATTTTTGGGACAGAGAGAGACAGAGCATGAACGGGGGAGGGGCAGAGAGAGAGGGAGACACAGAATCGGAAACAGTCTCCAGGCTCTGAGCCATCAGCCCAGAGCCTGACGCGGGGCTCGAACTCACGGACCGCAAGATCGTGACCTGGCTGAAGTCGGATGCTTAACCGACTGCGCCACCCAGGCGCCCCGTCTTTGTTTTAAAGTCCATTTGTTTTTTGGGGGGTCTTTTTGGTTTTTTTTAATATGAAATTTATTGTGAAATTGGTTTCCATGCAACACCCAGTGCTCATCCCAAAAGGTGCCCTCCTCAATACCCATCACCCACCCTCCCCACCCCTCCCACCCCCCATCAACCCTCAGTTTGTTCTCAGTTTTTAAGAGTCTCTTATGCTTTGGCTTTCTCCCTCTCTAACGTCTTTTTTTTTTTCTTCCCCTCCCCCCTAGATTTCTGTTAAGTTTCTCAGGATCCACATAAGAGTGAAAACATATGGTATCTGTCTTTCTCTGTATGACGTATTCAACTTAACACTCTCCAGTTCCATCCACATTGCTACAAAAGGCCATATTTCATTATCGTTGCCATGTAGTATTCCATTGTGTATATAAACCACAATTTCTTTATCCATTCATCAGTTGATGGACATTTAGGCTCTTTCCATAATTTGGCTATTGTTGAGAGTGCTGCTATAAACATTGGGGTACAAGTGCCCCTATGCATCAGCACTCCTGTATCCGTTGGGTAAATTCCTAGCAGTGCTATTGCTGGGTCATAGGGTAGGTTTATTTTTAATTTTTTGAGGAACCTCCAAATTGTTTGCCAGAGTGGCTGCACCAGTTTGCATTCCCACCAACAGTGCAAGAGGGTTCCCATTCTCCACATCCTCTCCAGGATCTATAGTCTCCTGATTGGTTCATTTTAGCCACTCTGACTGGCGTGAGGTGATATCTCAGTGTGGTTTTGATTTGTATTTCCCTGATGAGGAGCGATGTTGAGCATCTTTTCATGTGCCTGTTGGCCATCCGGATGTCTTCTTTAGAGAAGTGTCTATTCATATTTTCTGCCCATTTCTTCACTGGATTATTTGCTTTTTGGGTGTGGAGTTTGGTGAGCTCTTTATAGATTTTGGATACTAGCCCTTTGTCCGATATGTCATTTGAAAATATCTTTTCCCATTCCGTCGGTTGCCTTTTAGTTTTGTTGATTGTTTCCTTTGCTGTGCAGAAGCTTTTTATCTTCGTGTGGTCCCAGTAGTTCATTTTTGCTTTTAATTCCCTTGCCCTTGGGGATGTGTCAAGTAAGAAATTGCTGTGGCTGAGGTCAGAGAGGTTTTTTCCTGCTTTCTCCTCTAGGGTTTTGATGGTTTCCTGTCTCACATTCAGGTCCTTTATCCATTTTGAGTTTGTTGTTGTGAATGGTGTAAGAAAGTGGTCTAGTTTCATCCTTCTGCATGTTGTTGTCCAGTTCTCCCAGCACCATTTGTTAAAGGGACTGTCTTTTTTCCATTGGATATTCTTTCCTGCTTTGTCAAAGATTAGTTGGCCATACTTTTGTGGGTTTAGTTCTGGGGTTTCTATTCTATTCCATTGGTCTATGTGTTTGTTTTTGTGCCAGTACCATGATGTCTTGATGATTACAGCTTTGTAGTAGAGGCTAAAGTCTGGGATTGTGATGCCTCCTGCTTTGGTCTTCTTCTTCAAAATTACTTTGGCTATTCAGGGTCTTTTATGGTTCCATACAAATTTTATGATTGCTTGTTCTAGCTTCGAGAAGAATGCTGGTGCGATTTTGATTGGGATTGCACTGAATGTGTAGATACCTTTGGGTAGTATTGACATTTTAACGATATTTATTCTTCAAATCCATGAGCACAGAATGTTTTTCCATTTCTTTATATCTTCTTCAATGTCCTTCATAAGCTTTCTATAGTTTTCAGCATACAGATCTTTTACATCTTTGGTTAGGTTTATTCCTAGATATTTTATGCTTCTTGGTGCAGTTGTGAATGGGATCAGTTTATTTGTCTTTCTGTTGCTTCGTTATTAGTGTAGAAGAAAGCAACTGATTTCTGTACATTGATTTTTGTATCCTGCGACTTTGCTGAATTCATGTATCAGTTCTAGCAGACTTTTGGTGGAGTCTGTCAGGTTTTCCATGTATAATATCATGTCATCTGCAAAAGTGAAAGCTTGACTTCATCTTTGCCAATTTTGATGCCTTTGATTTCCTTTTGTTGTCTGATTGCTGATGCTAGAACTTCCAACACTATGTTAAACAACAGCGGTGAGAGTGGACATCCCTGTCGTGTTCCTGATCTCTGGGAGAAAGCTCTCAGTTTTTCCCCATTGAGGATGATATTAGCTGTGGACTTTTTATAAATGGTATTTATGGTGTTTAAGTATGTTCCTTCTATCCCGACTTTCTCAAGGGTTTTTATTAAGAAAGGATGCTGAATTTTGTCAAATGCCCTTTCTGCATTGATTGACAGGATCATATGGTTCTTATCTTTTATTAATGTGATGTATCACATTGATTGATTTGAGAATGTTGAACCAGCCCTGCATCCCAGGAATGAATCCCACTCGATCATGGTGAATAATTCTTTTTATATGTTGTTGAATTCGATTTGCTAGTATCTTATTGAGATTTTTTGCATCCATATTCATCAGGGATATTGGCCTGTAGTTCTCTTTTTTTACTGGGTCTCTGTCTTGTTTAGGAATCAAAGTTATGCTGGCTTCATAGAATGAGTCTTGAAGTTTTCCTTCCCTTTCTATTTCTTGGAATAGCTTGAGAAGGATAGGTATTATCTCTGCTTTAAACGTCTGGTAGAACTCCCCTGGGAAGCTATCTGGTCCTGGACTCTTATTTGTTGGGAGATTTTTGATAACTGATTCAATTTCTTCGCTGGTTATGGATCTGTTCAAGCTTTCTATTTCTTCCTGTTTGAGTTTTGGGAGTGTGTGGGTGTTTAGGAATTTGTCCATTTCTTCCAGGTTATCCAGTTTGTTGGCATATAATTTTTCATAGTATTCCCTGATAATTGCTTGTATTTCTGAGGGATTGGTTGTAATAATTCCATTTTCATTCATGAGTTTATCTATTTGGGTCATCTCCCTTTTCTTTTTGAGAAGCCTGGCTAGAGGTTTATCAATTTTCTTTATTTTTTCAAAAAAACAACTCTTGGTTTCATTGATCTGCTCTACAGTTTTTTTAGATTCTATATTGTTTATGTCTGCTCTGATCTTTATTATTTCTCTTCTTCTGCTGGTTTTAGGGTGTCTTTGCTGTTCTGCTTCTATTTCCTTTAGGTGTGCTGTTAGATTTTGTATTGGGGATTTTTCTTATTTCTTGAGATAGGACTGGATTGCAATGTATTTTCCTCTCAGGACTGCCTTTGCTGCATCCCAAAGCGTTTGGATTGTTGTATTTTCATTTTCGTTTGTTTCCATATATTTTTTAATTTCTTCACTAATTGCCTGGTTGACCCATTCATTCTGTAGTATGGTGTTCTTTAACCTCCATGGTTTTGGAGGTTTTCCAGACTTTTTCCTGTGGTTGATTTCAAACTTCATAGCATTGTGGTCTGAAAGTATGCATGGTATGATCTCAATTCTTGTATACTTATGAAGGGCTGTTTTGTGACCCAGTATGTGATCTATCTTGGAGAATGTTCCATGTGCACTGTAGAAGAAAGTATATTCTGTTGCTTTGGGATGCAGAGTTCTAAATATAGCTGTCAAGTCCATCTGATCCAATGTATCATTCAGGGCCCTTGGTTCTTTATTGATCCTGTGTCTAGATGATCTATCCATTGTTCTAAGTGGAGTATTAAAGTCCCTTGCAATTACCACATTCTTATCAATAAGGTTGCTTATGTTTGTGATTGTTTTGTATATTTGAGGGCTCCCGTATTTGGCACATAGACATTTATAATTGTCAGCTCTTCCTGATGCATAGTCCCTGTAATTATTATATAATGCCCTCCTTCATCTCTTGTTACAGCCTTTAATTTAAAGTCTAGTTTGTCTGATGTAAGTATGGCTACTCCAGCTTTCTTTTGATTTCCAGTAGCATGATAGGTAGTTCTCCATCCCCTCACTTTCAATCTGAAGTCTCTTATAGACAGCCAATAGATGGGTCTTTTTTTTTTATCCATTCTGATACCCTATGCCTTTTGGTTGGCGCATTTAGTCCATTTACATTCAGTGTTATTATAGACAGATATGGGTTAAAGTCATTGTGATGTCTGTAGGTTTCATGCTTGTAGTGATGTCTCTGGTACCTTGTCTCACAGAATCCCCCTTAGGATCTCTTGTAGGGCTGGTTTAGTGGTGACAAATTCCTTCAGTTTTTGTTTGAGAAGACCTTTATCTCTCCTATTCTAAATGACAGACTTGCTGGATAGAGGATTCTCAGCTGCATGTTTTTTTCTGTTCAGCACATTGAAGATTTCCCGCCATTCCTTTCTGGCCTGCCAAGTTTCAGTAGATAAATCCGTCACTAGTCTTATCAGTCTCCCTTTATATGTTAGAGCATGTTTATCCCTAGCTGCTTTCAGAATTTTCTCTTTATCCTTGTATTTTGCCAGTTTGACTATGACATGTCATGCAGAAGATCGATTCAAGTTACGTCTGAAGGGAGTTCTCTGTGCCTCTTGGATTTCAATGCCTTTTTCCTTCCCCAGATCAGGGAAGTTCTCAGCTATGATTTCTTCAAGTACACCTTCGGCACCTTTGTCTCTCTTCCTCCTCTGGAATCCCAATTATGTGCATGTTATTGCGTTTAATTGTGTCCCTTAGTTCTCTAATTCTGCCCTCATACTCCTGGATTTTTTTATCTCTCTTTCTCAGCTTCCTCTTTTTCCATAATTTTATCTTCTAATTCACATATTCTCTCCTCTGCCTCTTCAATCTGAGCTGTGGTCGCCTCCATTTTATTTTGCAGCTCATTTATAGCATTTTTTAGCTCCTCCTAACTGTTTCTTAGTCCCTTGATCTCTGTAGTAATATTATCTGCTGTCCTCTATACTTTTTTCAAGCCCAGCGATTAATTTTATGACTATTATTTTAAATTCATTTTCTGTTACATTGCTTAAATCATTTTGATCAGTTCGTTAGCTGTCACTAATTCCTGGAGTTTCTTTTGAGGAGAATTCGTCTGTTTTGTCATTTTGGGTAGTCCCTGGGGTGGCTCCAAACTGCAGGGCTCTTCCTCTGTGTCCGTCTGGAATAACTTGCGTTGGTGGGCAGGGCCGCAGTCAGACCTGA
Source organism: Felis catus (assembly GCF_018350175.1). Classification (NCBI taxonomy): domain Eukaryota; kingdom Metazoa; phylum Chordata; class Mammalia; order Carnivora; family Felidae; genus Felis; species Felis catus. The sequence goes on along the minus strand of NC_058384.1, from coordinate 21,402,020 downwards.
TGTCTACCCCCAGCCCACCGCTGGGGCCACAGTCAGACTGGCATGTACCTTATCTTCCCCTCTCCCAGGGGCGGGACTCACTGTGGAGTGGTGTGGCCCCTGTCTGGGCTACTTGCACACTGCCAGGCTTGTGGTGCTGCTTCGATGGGATCTGGCATATTAGCCAGGGTGGATTCGCAAGGTGCACAGGGGCAGGAGGGGCAGACTCAGCTCCCTTTGCCTTTGGTGGTCCGCTTCAGGAGGGGCCTTGCAGCACCAGGAGGGAGGCAGACCCTCTTCCATGGGCCTCTCGTCTACGCTTGGCTCTGGAGAGTCCGTTCTGCTAGTCTTCCGGCAGTTTTCTGGGTTATTTAGGCAGATGTGGGTGGAATCTAAGTGGTCAGCAGGACACGGTGAGCCCAGCGTCCTCCTATGCTGCCATCTTCCTGCCAGCACTCCTGTATTTCTGGAATTTTCTATTTTCAAAGTACTTCCTCACACATCTCTTAACCTCACAGTAACTTCTAAAATGTATAATTCAAGCAGCCAAAAGAGCCTGATGGGCCCTCAAATGGTGTCCATTGACAATCAGAATGATATAATAAGCTAGGCCTGCTCTCTCTGTCCACACAGTAAGTCCAGGGTCATCTTAAGACGCTCAGGGAAATCCAGAAGGGATTCCATTGTCCTTTCGGCCTCCACCACCAAGGAGATCTGTTTTAAAGTCCATTTGATCTAAGTATTGCTACCCCAGATTTCTTTTAAAATATATTTGCTTGGTTAATATTCTCTATCCCCTCACTTTTAATCTACATGTGTCTTCAGGTCTAAAATGAGTCTCTTGTAGGCAGCATATAGATAGGTCTTATTTTTGTTTTGTTTTTTTTAATCCATTCCATCACTATATGTATTTTGCTTAGAGTGTTCAGCCCATTCACATTCAAATAAACAACTGATAGGATTATATTTATTGCCTTTTTGTTACTTTTTTTATGGTGGTTTTTGTAGTTTTTCTCCATTTTGTTCTCTGCTCTCATATCTTCCGATTAGCTGGCTTTCTTTACTGATATACTTGGATTCCTTTCTCTTTATTTTTTGCATATCTATTACTGGTTTTTGATGTGTGGTTAGCAGTTTGTATATAACATCCTTTGTGTTTAACAGTCTATATTAAGTCGATGTTTGCTTAAGTTTGAACCCATTCTTTACTCCTCCCCATGCTTTACGAATATGGCATCATACAGTATATCCCTTTTTTTTATTCCCTTGACTGATTTTTACAGATGTACTTATTTTTACTGCGTTTATGCTTCCCATTTTGCTTATTCGTGCTTATGGTCTTTCCTTTCCAGTCTAAGAGTCCCCTTTAACATTTCTTGTAGGTCTGGCTTAGTGGCCATGAATTCCTTTAACTTTTGTTTGTCTGGGAGACTCTTTATCCTTTTATTCTGAATGATAGCCTTGCTGGGTAGAGTCTTCTTGGCTGCAGATTATTTTTCTTTTCAGCACTTTGTTTCTTTTTTTTTTTTAATGTTTGTCTTTCTCTCCCTCTCAAAAACAAAGAGTGTAAGCCAGAGAGGGGCAGACAGAGGGGGAGACAAAGAATCCGAAGCAGGCTCCAGGCTCTGAGCTGTCAGCACAGAGCCCAACGTGGGGCTTGAACCCACGAACTGTGAGATCGTGACCTGAGCCGAAGTTGGAAGCTCAACTGACTACGCCGCCCAGGTGCCCCTCTTTTCAGCACTTTGAATATATCATGCTACTCACTTCTCCCTGCAAAGTTTCTGCTGAAAAATCAGCTGATAGCCTTATAGGGTTTCCTTTGTATATAACTGCTTTTTTTATTCTTGTTGCCTTTAAAATTCTCTATCACTACTTCTTTTGACATCTTAACTACTATGTATATTGGTGTAGACCTCCTTGGGTTGATTTGGTTGGGAGATCTCCGTGCCTTCTTGATCTGGATTTCTGTTTCCTTCCCTAGATTAGAGAAGTTTTCAGCTATTATTTCTTCAAATAAATTTTCTGCCCCCCTTTCTCTCTACTTCTTCTGGGATCCCTATAATGCAAATGTTATTACACTTGATAATGACGATGTGTTCCCTAGTCTATTCTCATTTTGCATAATTTTTTTTCCTCTATCTTGCTCAACTTGATTACTTTCTATTATTGTATACTCCAGGTTGCTGATTCATCTGCTTTGTCTCATCTATTTATTCAATCTAGTGTATTTTTAATTTTATTTATTGTGTTCTTTATCTCTAATTGGTTATTTTTTATCTCATTGTTAAGGGTCTCACTGTTTTCCTACACTCTTTTCTGAAGCCCAGTCAGTATCTTTATGATCATTACTGTAAATTATCAGGCATATCACTTATTATTATCCCATGCTGTGATTTTGTTCTGATCTTTCGTTTGGAACATATTCCTCTGTCTCCTCATTTTATCTAACTCTGTGTCTCTTTCTGTGTGTTAGGAAAGAGAGGTTTGTCTCTTGCACTTGAAAGTAATGACCTTATAAAGAAGAGGTTCTGTAGTGCCCTGTTGTGCAGTGTCCTCTATTCACCAGAACTTGATGCTTCAGGGTTGTCTCCTATGTGTGATACATACCCTCTACTATTGTGGCTGAGCTGCTTTTTCCTTCAGTCATCTGCAGTGGTTCTTTTTGCCTGTCGCAGATAGTGTTTGGTCCTTGTGGTGTTTGTGGGTCAGTCTGGGGATACCTTGGGCTTGAGTTGAGTTAGACCAGGTATTTGCCAGAGATGCAGTAGTACAAAACTGCAGGGCACTTTCCTTGTGTTGTCCCCTGAGAAGCTTTTGTTGGTGGGTAGGGCCTCCAGCCCACTTCTGTGGCCTGTCTGGCTAGTATGTGTGATTATATTTCCATTTTTCTAGGGCAAGAATCACTTTGAGTGGGTGGGGAGGGGAAAAAGAAAAAGAGTCACTTTGGAGTGGTGCTGGCCACTACTGGGGCTGTTTGCACACTGCCAGACCTGTGGCACTGCCCTGTATGGTTTCTGGCCAAGAGCATATTAGAGAGGAAAGATCTGCCAAAGCACAGCACAAGGGAGTGGGGCAGCAGGCTGGCAGTGCTAGTAAGTTAGGTAGTGGATGCCCCAAATGGTTTTGTGTTTATACTGGGAGTGAGGGAGGAAATGGCACCTGCCAGTTCCTTTGTTCCTGGGGGACTTCCCCAGCAATTTCTGTATCTCAGGGACACACTTTGAGATTAGTAAACAATTCTCCCTCCCTTATGCTCCAAGAATTTTTCAAACTCTGCTTCTATGTTGTATCTTTGTGGCCTGTTTGTTGTACTGTCCCTTTAATGGCATGAAAGGTTTCCTTTTATTCTCCCAACTCTCCTAGAGCCTAGCCCACTAATTTTTTTTTTAATTCCAGGTTTTACATTCCATTGGTTGTAAGAACTCACAAAATTCAGCCCCTCTAGTTTTCAAAGCCAAATGCTATAGGGAATCATCTTCCCTATGCAGGCTTCCCAGTGTGCGGATCTGTTTCTCTCCCTTCTCCATGCCCATAGTGTCCCTCCTTCCCACAGAAAGTCCAGTGAGTCTATTTAGTTCCTGTGTCTTTGCCCTTCTTACACTCTTTGATGTGGCCTCTTCTCTACACTTAGTTGTGGAGATTATTCGGTCAGTCTTTGGGTTATCTTCTGGGTTATTTACACTGATGTGTTTTCTAGTTGTATCCATGGGATGAGGTGAGCCTGGGGTCCTCCTACTCCACCATCCTCCCCAAAAGTCCCTAAATCATTCAGGTTTTTAAAGTTAAATTTTAGAAATCTTTGCCTCTTTAGTTTTCCTAGTGAGTTTGTCTACCTGGTTATTTGGTTCCTTCAGCATTGTCCTTTTGATATATGTCATGAATATGGAGATGTCAGCTAGTGCTATATTCTGCCATGTGTCCTTACCCCATATGTTCTTATTTCTCATTTGCATGATTTCCTCAACATGTTCCTGACCAAAGAGCTACTCCATTAGCTACTGCCCATTTAGTCTGAGAAAAGTTATACTTCATTCTGATTCTCATTAACAGACTATTCAATCACCTATTTTATGACTATTTGTTGAGCATATTGTGCTGATTCTTCTGAACCTGATTCTGTTGGGGTTAGACCATCATTAGTCCTCAAGGCCATGAACAGACAGCATAATTCAGATGATGTCATGGAGGTGATCCATCTATAGACCGTGTATTGTTGAGCCATAGGCAAGGGTGCTCCTGATTGCCCGATCACCTGAGCTCAGATGGGCTCACCCTTTGAACATCTGGCACCACTACTGGCTTTGCTGAGATTAGCTTAGCTTATGCAGAGGGTTGGTCCTCCATCCATTTGTCCTGCCTAGAAATATGCCATTTCCGTGATAAGAATTTATGGTCAGGAATAGTTTCCCTCTGTCCAGAGTCTGCTTTACCCATTCCAGAATAGGCTGTTGTGTGAAGTATAATTCATTTGTTTTTTGTCAGTGGCTCTGTATTTTGTAGGGCCTCATGGAGTACCCAGCTGAGCTTTTCAATTGGCTGGTATGCAATCTATGTTCTTTATGACTGGGTCTGATATTTTTCTGCCTTCAGGGGACCTACTCATGCCTAGAAATTTTACTGTAGCTTGGGATCCTTGGTCATTACTTGGATTCATATGGATGGAATTAAATTAACTCTATTTTTTACCCTTTGTTCTTTCAAATTATCACATATAAGGATATCATTAATATGCATAATGCTGGTTTGTAGGTGTTGTGTTTTCATCAAAGGCCTGAATGTCTTGTGTTAGATGGTTGTGGGCTCTTACTGAGCTGTTAAGGTATCCTGTGATACCCTAGTAAACTGGTATTGTCTGCCTTCCCATGTGACTGCAGTCATGGGTTGGCTTTCCTCACCAATTAGAATAGCAAAGAACATGTCAGATAAATCTATCACCAGGTAATCAGTTCCAGATCCAGTGGTGATATTTATGATAGCATCTATATATGAGAGTGCTCCCTCAATTTGGGAAGAGTGTTTAAATTCCTATAATCTACTGTAAATCTATATGATATGTCTGGCTTTTTAATGGGCCAGATTGGGTTAATATATGACAAAAGAGTAGGCACAGTAATTTATTTATGAGTTCCTAAATGTTTACCTTGATTTTTGTATGTCCTATCATCCATTCCAAGAATGTTTTTTTTAATTTATTTTTTAATTTACATCCAAGTTAGCATATAATGGTATAATGATTTCAAGAGTAGATTCGAGTGATTCATCCCCTATGTATAGGGCCCAGTGCTCATCCCAACAAGTGTTCTCCTGTAAGCCCCTCACCCATTTAGCCCATCCCCCACCCACAATCCCTCAGCAACCCTGTTTGTTCTCTATATTTAAGAGTCTCTTATGTTTTGTCCCCCTCTCGGTTTTTATTTTTGCTTCCCTTCCCTTATGTTCATCTGGTTTGTATCTTAAATTCTCCATATGCGTGAAATCATGATATTTGTCTTTCTCTAATTTCGCTAAGCATGATACCCTCTAGTTCCATCCACGTAGTGGAAAATGGCAAGATTTCATCCAAGAATGTTTTCTAAACTGCAGCCTATATGGCATTTAGCTGTAATGAGGTGGCCTATATCTATCTTCCATTGCTAGGAATGTAGATACCCATGTCCCTGGGGTTAATTTTCCTCCTAATTCTTTAATAGTCCCTTTTTATTGTGAAAGAGTTTTCTAAATTAGTAGGATATCCTTGTATCAATGTTACTTGGGAAACTTTAAGAACATAATGGCATACTGTAGTTATTTTTATTTACAAAAGGGTTGACATGGCCAGTGTAGCTTATGGGCAATTGCCTCTGGCTTAGGCCTAGAGACAGAGACTGCTGATAGGGTTTTGCTCTCTTTGGCACTCCCTGGCTTGCTTATTAATGGGATTAGGTTTCATAAAGGAGCTAGTGTTTACAATAAATAGGTTAGTGACTCCAAATGTGGGTTTATATTCTGTAAGTCTATTTACTTAAAGGTTTGGTTGTTTCCATTTCTCTAAGACTGTATGTAGTTTTTGAGGTTTCTATTTGGATTTCTATTTTTATAACTTGTTTTAAAGGGTGGTGGTCTAAATGGTTTCAGAGGCTAATAGGACCTTATAACTGTAGATCTGTATGGTCTATTTTGATTTGATATATTGTATCAGCCTGTTCTGTGAGTGTGTGTGTGTGTGTGTGTGTGTGTAAGCCGTAGTCTTTATCTTGACTTAGTTCCTCAGTTGTTCTTATCAAGCCAATCAGTCCTGTGTTTCTGGCACCTGCAAACACTGTGAATAATCCTGCTCTGTCCTGCAGGGTGCAGCTTTTAGACTGACCTTTTAAATTTGTTCTGTTGCTTCCATAAGTAATGGTGAGGGTATCTGCCCCCTATCATTAATCATAGTTAATAGCCATCATTTTATTATTAATAGTTTCCCCTGCTGTTTTCCATAGAGATGTTTTAGGGAACGTATATTAGGTATAGGCCATTTTAATCTCTAGGTTGCTGCTCCCCAAGTATCTTTGTAAATTAGTATTATTTTCTCCAAATGCTCTAAGGTGTGGTTTCAATTTAGCGTCAGTGGTAATGAGTCCAAGTTGCACAATCTCTGTTCCAATAAGGACCATGTTTTGTTTTTCTTTGGACCATAAATCTAATAGCTGCTGAGCTTGTGTCCATTTCAATTTGTTAGAATTCCATTCTAATGTTTGTCATTTCTTGTCTAAGCTCGCTCTTCAGTGTCTCTGATTGGTTCCATATTCTCATCTGTTTTAGTTTTGTCTGTTTTCACAGGCCTGGCTTTTTAGTTAAATTTAACAGCGTCAAAGGGGTTAAAATAATCCTTTTCCTGGGGTGTGGATTAGTGCCCTTAAGAGAAAAGGGACTGGTTTCTTCCTGCTCTGGGGATTACTTTCTATGCCAACACTTTCCTCTCTACATCTGTTACTCAATGCTCCTAATAAGAGCACTGGAATGTTTTCCTCAGTTCTTTTCAATATAGGCTAGAACTCACTGAAATGGGTGATCAGGTCAACACCTGGAGTTTAAGTTTTATAGGTCTCCAGGGATCTTTGCAGTTAAATATCACTCAGAGCATCTCGAGCAATTTTGTAGGGTGAATGAGTGAGGCATAGTTACCATTGTCTTTTTTGTTGCCTGATGGGGTCCCATGCTTCTCTAGGAACCAGGACCCCAAGGTGTCTCCAAATGGAGGATACCCTGTCATGTGCTTTTAGCTCCTCCCCTGCAAGTCAGTTGAAAACTCCACAGCTCTGTCTTTAAGCAGAATGTGCCACTGTGGATAGTTAGGCCTTTATGCATTAGGTCATAACCCTCCTCCTATGACCTAGCCTCATCCAACATTGCCCTGTTTTATGTGTCTGGCTACCCTGACCTGTGCGGCCTGTGCCTGTACAACCCACACTCTGTCACCTGGCCTCAGGCCCAGGGAGCTCTGGGTGGCCCCCAACCCCTTTAATGGCCTCAGAGTGCAGCAAGCCCACCCCTTGAACATTAAGTGGTAGATTTAAACTGGCAACAGTCTATCGCAATTTGGACTGGTTGTCTGATCGGGTCCTGGGCTTTTCCAACAAGGAGGGCTCCCACAGAAGCCCCTGGTTTAAGCTGGAAGCTAAAAGGTTGGCTTTAAGAGATACCCAGGACTCTTGATTGCAGGTAAACCTGGGACCTGTTTATGGGGATTGAATGTTGCCAGTTTAAATTTGTCACCTCAGATTCATGAAGGGTCGTGGCATGGATTTATTTCTCCCTGGAGGTGGCTGTTGACAGGCCCCAGCTCCAACCACCTGGAGGGCTCCTGGTGTCTCAGGCCAGCTGAAGGAAATGAACTGCACGAGTGTGTTGCACAGTTTAGGGTAGCCAGGCCCTAAAACATAGCCATGGTCTTGAGAGGCTGGGTCACAAGAGAATCTCTTGAAGAAAAGACATATGTATATATGCAAACCTAACCTAATTCACTCCCTGAAGGCAGAGCTTGAATTAATGGCCTGCATTGGCGGGGCAGGTCTGGGAGTGCTGGCCAGAGTATCATCTAATAAGAAGTTCCTTCAGTCTAAGGTTGCAGAAGTCCCAAAACTCTCAGACATCAAGCCCAAATGGGGACTGTTGCCAATCACTGGCTGCTGCTTCCAGGTGATTTTCATGGTGGGCCCACAACATAGCAGAAACTGTGCCATTATTTGGGAAAGGTCCAAGCTCCATGGGTCTAAAGGAACTGAATCCCTCAAGGAACCTGAAGGAGATAAATTGCGAATACCCAGGCCACGCAGGTCAGGTAAGCTGGGAACCTGGAAATGGGCACGAACGGGAGAGGCTGTGGCACAGGAACAGGATCGTGGAGACCTAAGGCATCTGCTTCATTCCAAGCCCTAACCTACACAAACGTGCATATTGCCCCAGATGACATCACTGAAAGAAACCGGACTGCCTTGCCAGGGTGGGGCTGAGCAAACTAGATGAGGTACCCTTCAGTAAGAGACACCTGGGAGCCTTGATTGTTGGAGAGGCCCAGGATCCCATCAAGCAGCCAAATGTGTACTGACTGTCACCAGTTTAAAGGTGTTGCCACAGAAGATTTTTGAGGGTGGGATCCCTTTGCCCTGGAGGTTATGTAGGTGGTTGGGAACTGGCCTGAGTTCCACAGGCCTGGAGGCCCACAGCTACCCTCAGTGGGCTAATGGGCTGCAGACTAAGCAAACACCAGCTATGCAGGTCAGGGGACCCAGGGACCTGGAACTGGATAACGTTGGGAGAGTTCAGATCTCAAGAGTGGGCTTTTGAGGATCCATGGCATCTGCCTAATTCTAAGCCCTAACCTACACAAATGTGCGTATTCCCCCTTAAAGGCATCGCTGGAAGAAACAAGACTGGCTTTCCAGAACAAATCCAGTAATCAAGACTCCCAGATGTCTCTTGTTGGAGGATACCCCATCAGTCAGCCCGTCTACACCTTGGCAAAGCAGTTCAGTTTCCTCCAGCTCTGTCTTCAGGGGGGAATACGCACATTCATGTAGGTTGGTGTTTGCAATTAGGCAGATGCCTGGTACCCCCTACAGCCTATTCTTGTGACCCAGCCTCCTGACCCTTGCCTTTTAACAGGTCCCTGGCTTCCCTGACCTGTGTGGCCTGTGCTTGTGCAGTTCCAGCCTTGGGCAGCCTAGAACCTTCAGGAATGTGTAGTACCGGTTGTCCCAAACTACCTACATGGCCTCCAGGACAGAGGGAACCCTCCTCCTGAAAATTTTTCTGAGACAGCAGCATTAAACTGGCAAGTCTCCATTCGGTCTGGCTGCCTGATGAGGTCCCAGGTTTACCAGTGGAGGGGCCCAGAGAAGGCCACCCAAAAATTTCCACAGTGAGATATTAATTATTTTGAATTAAAGTTACTTTAAAAATGGCCAGTGACCTTCCTTTGTCGCCTGAAAGCAATGACTACATCTCCTGTGTGAAAGGTACCCTCCCTGTACCAGAAGGAGGAGAGAGATTCTTCTCATCAGAAAAAAAGGTAATTCAGGGCTGAAAAACCCTCTATAGACAAACTGTGTCACTTTTACTAATTTATTACCTCAGCCCAAATCTTGTTTAGAATTCTTTACTAATTGAAGCTCTTGAACATAAGTTTTGTTTGTCCTGTCCATTCCTCACAGATTTATATTTGTCTAAAACATGTAAAACCTACATGCCTGCGTCATTGATTTCTTAGGGCCTCTATGCACACATAATTTGACTTTTTTTTCTTTTTTTCTCATGTGAATCTTCTCATGTCAACTAAAGGTAGAGAAGAAATTTTCTTCCCCGTCAGTTGGCGTAGGGGTGGGATAAATTTCCCAGACTGGATACTGTTTGCTTTGAGGCTGCTGCAGCTGAGAGATGCCAACACATCTGATCAACAGCTGGCAGAAGGTAAGAATCTTTACCACAATAGCTTTCTGGTTCTCTGCCTTCAGTGTCTGACAGAGCAAGCGTGGGGAGAGTCCTTTTTCTCTAAATTTAGATTAGCAGAAGAAAATATTTGTGTAACCAGTTCCTTGGACTTAGCAACTCTTGTAAATTTGATGGACTACTCTTGGTTGGAATAACTCAACTCCTTCTAGAGACGGAATCGCTTTTTTGCTTCATGAAAAAGAATTACTATAGGGAAAGAATGCAGGTATAGGTCCTTACAGGTATAGGTCCTGCTGTTTGAGCCAGCATCTGTTTAGACAAACTTTGCTGTGGGTCCTCTATGAAAAAAAAAAAAAAAAATTCACAAGGCTTTTCCTTTTGTCTGTCTTTATATACTTGAGAGCTTGGCTTTGTGACTGGTGAGAATATTCCCTCTGGTCTCCATCATCCAGAGGATGCACTATCTGAGTGCACCTTGGTGGCCAAATAGGCTGTTTAAAGGGACGCAGTTATTGGGGCGCCTGGGTGGCGCAGTCGGTTAAGCGTCCGACTTCAGCCAGGTCACGATCTCGCGGTCCGGGAGTTCGAGCCCCACGTCAGGCTCTGGGCTGATGGCTCAGAGCCTGGAGCCTGTTTCCGATTCTGTGTCTCCCTCTCTCTCTGCCCCTGCCCCATTCATGCTCTGTCTCTCTCTGTCCCAAGAATAAATAAACGTTGGGAAAAAGAAATAAAAATAAAATAAATAAATAAACATTAAAAAAAATTTTTTTTTCGGGGCGCCTGGGTGGCGCAGTCAGTTAAGCGTCCGACTTCAGACAGGTCACGATCTCGCGGTCCGGGAGTTCGAGCCCCGCGTCGGGCTCTGGGCTGATGGCTCAGAGCCTGGAGCCTGTTTCCGATTCTGTGTCTCCCTCTCTCTCTGCCCCTCCCCTGTTCATGCTCTGTCTCTCTCTGTCCCAAAAATAAATAAACCTTGAAAAGGTATGCAGTTATAAGCAACATTCTTTTTCTGGCCATTCCAGCTTTCAGGGGAGTTTCTCATAAGGGGTCCCAGCCCATAAAACACATTTTTCATCTCAGCCTTTGTTGCTTGTTATGTTAGTGCTGGAATGTACCATTCCAGTAGTGCCTGTTCAGTGTCATGGACTAGCATGTCCGTGACTGGAGAGGTGTCATATTTTCACAGGAGACCAGAGAAACTATCTTGATGACACCATTCTTACTTCCGGTACAATGAAGGCCTTTGTTTTCTTATACCATTTTCGGGCAAAAACTTTTCAATAATGAGGGCCAAGGGCACCTCTGTGTCCATAATCTCAGACTGGAAAGTTGCCTCAGGGTCTTTCCATTAAAAAAAAATGTTTATTGGTCTGGGTCATCAGTAAGATTAAGAAGATCCTATTCATCAATGGCCAGATGATGGATCCTTTAAAGAAAGAAAAAAAGCTTTATAGAATGGCTGGTCTTACGGACTCCTTTAATAAGTCTAATTTCTGATTTTTCATTTTAATATCTACATTCAATGTAAAGTTTCCTTCTCAAAATCTCTGGCCTCCAACTGCTTCTTCCTCCAGGATTTACAGAGAGCACTCTGGCCTAATCTTTAGGCCAAATTATACAGGTTACTCATGCAAATCCTGAAAACCAGAAAGTAAATTTAGCAGAAGGTGGTCCTTGTAATTCCTTCTACTTTTTAGGGCTCTGCAATCAGGCTCTCCTGGCTTCAGGCATTCTCATGCATTGTCCTTTGCACATTTATCCTAAACTCCCCACTAGAAAGAAATTCGTGTCCCCTGGACAGCAAATCTTTTAGAAGATCCTACCAAACTTAGAGAAAAATTAGAAAGATTCATGATGATTCACAGCACCCCATCACAGAGAAAACAGATGACGAAAATTTCTCCTACGCCCTCCTACAAATCATCAGCTAAAGGCCAATATTCAAAGCCAAGGCAGAACTGTGTATTCAAAATGCTGTACACAGACTTTACAAAGGCATAAGTCTTTTCAATCTCCCTGACAGAAAGAAGTTAGAAAGGTGGGTTAGTCCCTTGATATTCAGGTTGTAATTACAGTTCTTGCCTTGCCAATCCCTACAGAACCAGAACTGCAAATCTAGAAAAAAGGTCAAAACCCACCTATTTTACCAATCCCCAAAGTGACCTATTCCTCTCAAAATGCTTGTAGATATTATAAAAGATCAGGACATTGGAACAAAATTGAGCTGTCCTTAAAGCACTTACAAACTTAGATTTCTTCTCTGTCCCTTAAAGTTACAGATTTCGTTGTGTCTTTGAAGTGTAAACACAGCCCACAATCTCTTGAAAATGAAAAAGAAAAAAATGGAAGGAAAGAGGCCTTGTTAAAAATACAAAGTGCAATTAGTACTCTTGCCCAAACTATAGATCACAGCTTCTAGAAGATTACTTCCAGGGACAAATACCAGTCTTAAAAGACCTCTCCAAAAATAGCAAATGACTTGAATCATCTGAGAAAATTAATATTCCCCCTACGATTCAAAAACTGGTAAGTTTTATATTGTTTTAAAACCAAAGCTCTGAGATGTATTTGTCTATATATGTGTGTATGTCATTTAGGGGTAGGATATTTTTTTGTTCCTGGATGTTACTGCCAAAATTAATTTGTAAAACAGCTCTATTTAACAAGCATTTGTATAAATTTAGTATTCATAAACTCTCCAAAATAAGATACAAACTTAATCCAAATAAATTTCAGGTTCATATGACCTGGTAAATATTTGGCATTACAAATAATTTAAGGTTTTTGAGTTAATTAAAATAGACCTGTAAGTGAAAACGTCTACTCTGCTCAGTTACTAGAAGTTAAATAATTTCATATTATTTAGGCTGCAAAATTTTTCAACAACAAAATAGCTTCGGAGAATGGTTAATTTTGTCTGAAATCTCATGTTTAGAACATCCACAAAAACTTCATAACTGTTAAAAATAAGTAAATTGAATACCTGTCAAGTTAAAAAGCTTTTAGGTAAACTTTTCAATGGTTGTCCAATGTTTTTGATAACCTGAAACTTTAAAATTTTGTTACAGGATGAGTTAAGTTAAATTCATTGAATATCTAGATCATTTCCAAATAAGATAAAATTAAATATTAATTACTGAATATAGGTTTACTTAGTTTTGGCTTCCTTAATACAGAGAAACTAAAGATAAATTTGGTTACTAAATATTTTTGTGCTTCATTGAAAGATTGTATTATAAAGAAGCACACGTTTCTAGAAATGTATTCATAAATTTGCCAATCTAAAAAATGCTGGCGTAACAGATTCACACTACCTAGATTTTACTAGAAATTAAATTTTTAAGAGTTAAGAAGTCTAATACACATGAGTATATATAAAAAAATATTAAGGGAAACATCTCTAGTAAAATGTGTGCTTTTGGTAGAAGAAGGTATGAGGAATGGAAATACATTTTTGGTTGGAAAAAGAAAGTAATCTTGTCCTAACATGAGGCTGGTTATTTAAAAAGGAAAAACTTAGGACAAAAATCTGAATATAAAAGAGGAAAGTTATAAAAGGTTTGTGAAAAGGGAATCTTTAAAGGAATTGTAGATTAAGATTAAAATGAATTTATTTAGGGGCACCTGGGTGTCTCAGTCAGTTAAGCGTCCAACTTTGGTTCAGGTCATGATCTCAAGGTTCGTGGGTTTGAGCCCTGTGGTGGCTTTGTGCTGACAGCTCAGAGTCTGGAGCCTGCTTCACATTCTGTGTCTCTCCTTTTCTCTCTCCCTGCTCTTCCGCTAGTTGTGCTCGCTCACTCTCTAAAAAATAAACATTAAAAAAATTTTTTTAGTGATTTTACAGGCTCTGGTTTAAGATTGTGATGTAAGATCCTGAACTCACCTCCTCCGCAGACACACCAAATATACATCTATTCTAGAGTAATTCCCTCTGAAGAACTGAGGGCTGAGAAGCTCCTGCACAATCAAAGACTGAGAGAAGTGCAGGAAAGATGGAGACACTGGAAGAAAGGAACTCTCACTTTGATACTATAGATTGCAGCAAGGAGGAATAGAACCCAAGGGATTATGAACAGCTCTGTTTGCCTGGGGCACAGAAAAAAACAAAAAAACAAAAACCAAAAAACTGCAGTTCAAAAGATCAACTAGAATATATTCAAAAGATCAACTAGAATATAAAGGAACTAGCCCTAGAACCCTGCCCTGTGGTGAGGGGTGTTCTGGAACTCTGTGGGTCCAACAGGCTGCTGAGCACCTTGGTTTACATTCCCCAGCCACCCTGATAACGCAGATGGAAGCAGCATCCAAAGCCATAGCTGTCCTTCTATGTCCTCAGTGAACACTGGGCCCCTACCACACACCAGCCCCAGGTCCCCTGGGTACTGACAGAAATCTGTGGTTTCAAGAGCAGCTAGAATACAGAAGATCCAGCCCTAGAACTCTGCCAGATGGAAAGAGAGTGGTTGGAACTCTGGGTCAGAGAGGCTGGCGAGTACCACCGTTTATGTTCCTTCTCCACCTTGGTAGAAAGGATGGAAGCAGCGTCCAGGTGTCTCGGCTGGCCTACCACCTCATGGGCCTGGAGCCCCTAGCCCACACCTGTCCCAGTCATCTCAGTAAAGTGTCCCCAGTGCAGTGCACACCAGCCTAGCCCTGGGCAGTGTTTACTACAGCTCCAGCCATGTCACCAAGGTGACAGAGAGGTAAAGCATGCCAGAACACTCCAGAACCATACCACTTTGGCTCCAGATGACTTGTAGGGCACCCCTGGTGCAGAGCACTCTGGGACCTCCCAGCTTAGGCCTGCCTCTGCTTCCGCTGCCCCACCAGCGCACCCCTTTTGCTGAGCACCCCAGGACACCCCAGCTTGCACCCATTTCAACTTTATCCGTCCTTCCAGGGCACCCTCTGCACAGAGAACCCTGGGACCACCAATCTCATGCCCACATCAGCTGTGGCCATCCCACCAGGACAGGCCCAGGATGGTATACCCCAGGACCCCCATACCAGCCACTGTTCCAGACAACCAGCCAAAGTCACCAGGCACACATAATCTACATAGGGGTTGACCATACACAGGACCACTTTCTCAAGTTTAAGAGAAGTAGCTGTTCCATCTAATTCAAAGAAGCAAACACAAAAAGTCCAGCAAAATGAAGGGATAGAAGAATGTGCTCCAAATGAAAGAACAAGACAAAGCCTCAGAAATAAAACTAAATGAAATGGAGATAAGCAACATGCCTGAGAAGACATTTAAAGTCTCACTGGACTGGAGATTATAAAGATGCTTATAAGCTTTATATTATAAAGATTATAAAGCTGGAGATTATAAAGCTGGAGATTATAAAGAAGCTTATAATATAAGATGCTATATTATAAGCTTATGTTATAAAGATGCTCACTGGACTGGAGAAAAGAATGGAAGAACTGAGTAAGCTTCAACAAAAAGATGGAAAACATAAAGGAACTAATCAGAGTTGAAGACCACGATAACTGAAATAAAAGTACTCTAGAGGGAATCAACAGTACATTAGCAGATGCAGAATAATGGACCAGTGATCTGAAGTCAGAGTAATGAAAACTCCTAAGCTGAACAGTAAAAAGGAAAAAAAAAATTTTTTTAATGAGGATAAAGGATCTCTTGGACAACATCAAGTAAACAAACATTTGCATTATAGGGGTCCCAGACAGAGAAGAGAGAAAAAGAGGCAGAAAATGTATTTGAAGAAATAATAGCTGAAAACTTCCCAAATTTGAAGAAGAAAACACATCCAGATTCAGGAAGAACAGAGTTCTAAACAAGATGAATTCAAGAGCCTCCACACCAACATACATAATAATTAAAATGTCAAAAGTTAGGCCATCTTGTGTCCCTGTGTGTACCTGATGCCAACTGGTCCACCCAAGACCCCTGAGTGCCAACCCCAGGTCCTATTTCCACTCCAGCAAGATGAAAGAAACTATCATGAACCAGGAGAAAGTCGCCAAACTGCAAGCAAAGTGTGCATTGGTGGAAAGGGAGCTGCTCACTGAAAGAAGAAGGTGGTTCATAGCATGGCTACAGCAGATGATACAAAAAAAAAAAAAAACAACTTCAGTTTTCCTTAAAGAAGTTAGGGGTAAACAATATCTCTGGTATTGAAGAATTGAATGTGTTCACAAACCAAGGTGCAGTGATCTACTTTAACAACCCGAAGTTCAGGCAGCCCTGGCACTTTCACAATTACAGGCCACGCTGAGACAGAGCAGCTGACAGAAATGCTACCCAGTATCTTAAATCAACTTGGCGTGGACAGTCTGACTAGTCTAAGAAGACTGGCTGAAGTGCTGTGCAAACAACGTGTAGCTAGAAAAGGGCCACTTGCTACAGGAGAGGATGATGATGATGAAGTTCCAGATCTTATGGAGAATTTTGATGAATCTTCCAAGAATGAAGCAAACTGAATGGAGTCAACTTCTGAAGAAGATAAAACTTGGAGTGACTGGGAGCTGCTACTTTGTATTATGACTGCTTTTTAAAATTTTGTTTATGGCTCTGATAAAATTAATATAGATAGCTAATATTTTTAAACCCAAGCCCCTTGGACATTGCAGCTCTGTTTGGTTTTGACTTACACACAATTCATTCTTTGCAGCTAATTAAGCTGAAGAAGCCTGGAAATAAAGTTTGAAACAAGGTTAATAAAATTCTTTGCCCAATTAAAAAAATTTGCAGTGAGAAGCAAAAAGTTATGTTCAAGGGAAACCCTATAAGGCTGTCCAGCTGATTGTTTTCAGAAGAAACTTTACAGGCCAGAAGGGGGTGGCATGATAATTCAAAGAGCTGGAAGAAACAAATCTACAACCAAGAACACCCAACGAAGTTACCATTCAGAAGTGAAGGAGAGGTAGAGTTTCCCAAACAAGCAAAAGTTAAAGGAGTTCTTTAAGGAAAAAAGAAAAGGCCATAATTAGAAGAAAATTATGAGTAAAATTATGTAAAATATGACAACAGACACATAAAACATGGAAGGGTAGTAAAAACGTTCTTTTAGAATGTGTTCAAACTTAAGTGACCATCAATTTAATATAGACTGCTATAGGGGGCGCCTGGGTGGCGCAGTCGGTTAAGTGTCCGACTTCAGCCAGGTCACGATCTCGCGGTCCGTGAGTTCGAGCCCCGCGTCAGGCTCTGGGCTGATGGCTCAGAGCCTGGAGCCTGTTTCCGATTCTGTGTCTCCCTCTCTCTCTGCCCCTCCCCCGTTCATGCTCTGTCTCTCTCTGTCCCAAAAATAAATAAACGTTAATATAGACTGCTATAAAGTTAGAATGTTATATATAAATCTCACAGTAACCACAAACTCCAAACTTCTAATAGATACACAAAAAAATGAGAAAGAAAACCAAACAGGACACTACAGAAATTAATCACAAGGAAAGAGCAATAAAAGAAAGGAATATAGATCTACACACACACACACACACACACACACACACACACACAAAAGAAGCCAGAAAACAACACGATAGCAGTAAGTACATATCTATCAACAATGACTTTAAATGTTAATAGTCTAAATGCTCAAATCAAAAGACATAGGGTGATGGAAGGGGGAGTAACAATCAAGTCTCACCTATCTGATGCCTACAAGAGATTCCATCAGACCTAAGACACCTACACAGTGAAAGTAAGAGGATGGAAAAATATATTTCATGCAAATGAAAGGGAAAAAAAACCAAGGTAGCAATACTTATACCAGACAAAATACACTTTAAAACAAAGACTGAAACAAGAGACAAAGAAGGGCATTACATAATAAGTGATCAATCCAACAAGAAAATATAATTGTAAATATGCACTCAATATTGGAGTACCTAAATAGAGTAAATATTAAGAGACATAAAGGGAGAAATTGGTAGTAATACAAAATACTAGGGGACGTTATCATCCCAATTACATCAATGGATATACTGTCCAGGCAGAAATCAATGAGAAACAGTGTCTTTGAGTGACACATTAGACCAGATTGACTTTAAGAGATAGACAAAACATTTTATCCTAAAGCAGTAGAATACACATTCTTTTCCAGTGCACATGGAACATCCTCCAGGAGAGATCACATATTAGACCACAAAACAAATCTCAATACATTTAAGAAGATTGAAATTATATCACACATCTTTTCTGACCACAAGAGTATGAAACTTGAAATCAATCACAAGGGAAAAAAATGAAAAAAACACAAATATGTGAAAACAATATGCTACTAAATGACCAAGGGGTCAATGAGAACATTAAAAGAGGAAATAAATACATGGAAATAAATTAAAATGAAAACAACAGTTCAAAATCTTTGGAACACTGCAAAAGCAATTTTAAGAGCAAAGTATACTTATAAAAGGATACAGTCCCACCTCAAGAAACAAGAAAAATCCCAAATAAACCATGTAACCTTATACCTAAAGGAACTAGAAAAAGAACAAACAAATCCTAAGGTTAGTAGAAGGAAGGAGATAATACAGATCAGAGCAAAATAAAACTAGAAAAACAATTTTTAAAAATCAATGAAAACAGCTGATTCTTTGAAAAGATAGAATTGATAAACCTTTAGCCAGACTCATCAAAAAAAAGGTGAAAAAAATAAAATCAGAAATGAAGTAGTAATAACCAACACCACAGAAATACAAAGGATTATAAGAGATTGCTATAAAAATTACATGCCAACAAATTGGACAACATAGAAGAACTGAATATTCCTGGAAACATACAATCTTCTAAAATTGAATCAGAAAGAAACAAAAAATCTGAATAGATCAATTACTAGTAATGAAATTGAATCAGTAATTGAAAAACTATCACCAAAGTCCATTACCGGGTGGCTTCAAGTGAATTCTACCAAACACTTAAAGAAGATTTAATAACTATTCTTCTCAAAGTATTCAAAAACACATAAAAGGAAAGAAAATCTTCCACATTCATTCTATAAAACCAGCATTACCCTGATACCAAAACCAGACAAAGACACTACAAAAAAAGAAAACTACAGACCAATATCCCTGATGAACAGACACAAAAATACTCAACAAAATATTAACAATACATTAAAAGGATCATTAAATACAAACATTTTTTCACAGAACTAGAATAATCCTAAAATTTGTATGAAGCCACAAAAAAACCTTGAATAGCCAAAATAATATTGAAAAAGAAGAAAAAAATGGATATCACAATCCCAGATGTCAAGACCTCCTACAAAGCTGTAGTAGTCAAAACAGTATGTTACTGGCACAAAAACAGACACATATATCAATGAAACAGAACAGAGAGCCAAGAAATAAACCCACATTTATATGGTCAATTTATGACAAAGGAGATAAGAATATAAAATGGGGAAAAGACAGTCTCTTCAATAAATGGTGCTGGGAAAACAGGACAGCAACATGCAAAATAATTAAACTGGACTGCTTTCTTACACCATACCTAAAAATAAACTGAAAGTGAATTAAAGACCTAACTGTGAGACCTGAAACCACAAAATCCTAGAAATGAACACAGGCACTAATCTGTTTGACATCAGTCTTGGCAACATTTTTGTAGATCTGTCTTCTCAGGTAAGGGAAACAAAAGCAAAACAAAAAAAAGAAAGAAAGAAAAGAAAACAAATTATTGGGACTACACAAAAATGAAAAGCTTTTTCACAGTGAAAGAAACCATCAACAAATGAAAAGGCAATATACTAAATAGAAGACATTTGCACATTATATATCCAATAAAGGGTTAATATCAAAAATATATAAAGAATTCATACAACTCAACACTAAAAAAAAAATCTGATTTAAAAATGGGCAGAGGACCTGAATAGACATTTTTGCCAAAAAAGACATACAGATGGCCAACAGATACATGAAAAGATGCTAAATGTGTCTAATCATCAGTAAAATGCAAATCAAAACCACAGTGAGATATCACCTTATACCTATCAGAATGGTAGAATCAAAAAGAAATGTTAGGATGTGGAGAAAAAGGAACTCTCATGCACTGTTGGTGGGAACAAAATTGGTGCAGCCACTGTGGGAACCAGTATGGAGATTCCTTAAAATATTAAAGATAAAAAAGACCATATGATCCAGTATTTACCCAAAGAAAATAAAAACACTAATTGGCAAAGATATATGCACTCCTATATTTAATGCAGCATTTTTTACACTAGTCAAGATACGGAAGAAACCCAAGTGTCTGTTGGTAGATGCATGAATAAAGAACATGTAATATATTATTACTCAGCCATAAAAAAAGAATGAAATCTTGCTATTTGTGACAACATGGATGAACCCAGAAGATGTTATACTAAGTGAAATAAGTCAGAGAAATACAAATACCGTATGATTTCACTTATATGTGGAATGTAGAAAGAAAACACATGACTAAGTGAACAAAAAGCAGAAACGGAAGCATGAATGCAGCATACAAAATGATGGTTGCCAGAAAGGGCGGTGGGGAATGGGCAAAAAGAGGAAAGGGGAGTGGGAGACCCAGGCTTCCCGTTATGGAATAAATAAGTCGTGGGGATAAAAGGCACAGCATAGGAAGTATAGTCAGTGTCATTGTAATAGCACTGTATGATGACAGATGGTGGCCACACGTGTGGGGAGCATAGCACGACATAGAGTTGTCCAATCACTGTTGTACGCCTGAAACGAGTGTAACACTATGTGTCAATTTAGAAAGTAAGCTGGTACAAAACCAAAATTTGTGGGTTTTGTTGTTGTCTTGCTGTTAAAAGACCAAAGTGTTCTTAGATTACTGGTCTGATTTGAATAAGAAATTGTAAACAGAGATTTTTCTTTAACAGTGTCATCTGCCTAGAAAGCAAATGTTCTATGCTTTATCTTTATCAAATGTTTGGTTACTTTTAAAAATCTGAGTCTATTTAATATTAAAAGAGCTAAGAATTTTTATAACAATTTAACTTTCTGTATTTATTTGTGAAGTCTTCGGTTCATAGTGATCTGTGATCCTATCAGATTTCAACACCTTTTGATATTTTTTGACAAACTTCTCAAAACTAAGTTCAACAGTAAAGTCTTCTGGGTGGCTCAGTCGGTTAAGCGTCCGAATTTGGCTCAGGTCATGATCTCCTGGTCTGTGGGTTCAAGCCCTGCGTCAGGCTCCGCGAGGACAGCTCAGAGCCTGGAGCCTGCTTCGGATCCTTTGTCTCCCTCTCTCTCCCTGCCCCTCCCCTGCTCACACTCTTGCTCTCATTTGCTCGCTCTCAAAAATAAACATTAAGAAAATTTTTATTTATTTATTTTTCAATGTTTTTATTTTATTTTTGGGACAGAGAGAGACAGAGCATGAACGGGGGAGGGACAGAGAGAGAGGGAGACACAGAATCGGAAACAGGCTCCAGGCTCTGAGCCATCAGCCCAGAGCCCAACGCGGGGCTCGAACTCACGGACCGCGAGATCGTGACCTGGCCGAAGTCGGACGCCCAATCGACTGTGCCACCCAGGCGCCCCAACATTAAGAAAAATTTTAGATGAAGTCTTTTGACCACAAACTATCTTTGAAATTTTTCAGCAAGTCCCTGGAACGATTCAAAATACTTACTCTTCTCATAAAAGAGAGATTAAATAAATTAGGTATGTGAAATCACATGGGAAGCAATGTCAAATAAGCGTTGCTAAACCTTCTTAAATTGTATTTGTGTAAATATGGGTTACTAAAATAAGTATTCTATAAATTGAATGAAACTCCTGGAAATCTGATATTATCCATGTTATCACTTATAATTCTAGTTACTATCTTGAAATGCTGTATATCGCAGAAATAACCAAATTTCCTTATTTATTGCATTATAATGAACTTAAATCAGATCTTTGGCCATTGCCATTTGTTGAGACTCTTTGGAACTTAGAGAATTCTTCTTTTATTTTGATAAAGAATTATTTTTACAAAAGTGCTTCATTTTGAAAGAGATTCAAAGGAAAGATTCTGAGAGGTACTATAGAATACAGGTCTCTAATAACCTTAAGAGCATACCATTGAATTGTGTAAGGATTTATAGAACTCTAATGAAGAAACTGATGGCTTCACACAACTGCTAACAAAAAATCAAAATCAGTTACACAGTACTGAACAAACTGAGGAGGATAATTGTACTTTTTTATGATGTTTTGCTTGAAATATTACTGGATCTTTCATCTTTTCCAAATATACGAAAACCTCTCCTCTTAAGTAATTATTACTTATACTAATTTGGTAATTATACCTTTGTAAGCAGGATTGAAACATTTATCTTTTTCTCCCTACCTGATCCCTCTAGAATCAGAAACTCCCAGGGAGTATTTTTATATTTTCAGGGCAATATATTTATTTGCATGTGTTCAATAAGAATCTAGTCTCTGTAACAGGACACAATTGGTAAGATTGGTTATGTTATCAAGGCTTTGACTTGAATGTCCTATTTGAGAGAGACATGGGTAGACTGAGATATGACCAGACAGCTTTAAGTCAGATTGGCTTTCTGAAGCCAATAAAACTCCTTGGAAATATTGGCCTGATACGTTGCTTACAGGGATCCCAGCGGCTTTACCAGATGAATGAAGGTCACTTCCTAGCAGGTGTAGGAAACTCAGGATATTTTGAGAGAACTCAAGAAGACAGGAATTAACCCAAACATCAAGTACCACAGGTGGAGTATGATGGCAAGTAGTTGACTTGGCCTCTTCGTCTCAAGAGGCTTTTAAAACGTCAGTCTGGGATTCCTTATGAAAAGTTCCAGCCAAACAGATTTTTAAAGTGCATGTATGATCGATTGCTATTCTTGTTGCACTTGTATAAATAAGCAAGCTAGATTTATTGAAACTGGAGTTCATTTGCAAACAAATTAGTCTTCCTATTATTGGTAGAAATGAGAGTAATTATAGAGAGAAAAATTACATTTCAATTGAAACTATAATACATACTTTTGGATATCAGATTCTAATTCTGCTCACTCTTATTAAGGTTTTGATTTCTACCTGTAAGCTAGACTTGATCCTGAATTATTCTAGTTTCTTCTAAAGTCTGGATACAACTCTTCAAATTAATTTTTCCAATTTTCTCCTATCCTTTTGACTTGAAATCATTGAAAACTAAAACTTCCCTTTTTCTTGAAGCCTTCCAAACTGAATATGAATGACTTTATATAAACTTTAGAGAAATAACCACAACAGCTTCATGTATGAATACTCTTGGTGCTGGCAGCCACTTTGTGGCCACTAACAAAAATCACCAGACATTCAAACACCAAAAAAAAAAAAAAAAAAAAAAAATCTACCAGCATGCCATTGCCTGCCTTCACTCCCTATAAAAATACTTTGATCCCGACATCTGGAAATCATCTCAACTGGCTACCCTCATAATTTAGAAATTGACTTATAATGTGTTCCAATCTTTAACCAGTGTTTTATTTTGTTTCCATTGAAATGACTCTTATTTAATCAGATTACGTATTACTGATTACTTGAACCACAGGCCTAACTTTGAGAAAACATCTGCACACTGCCTCCTGAAATGAGTTTAACTGAACTGACCTACTGTCAGGACAAAGAGACAGGTCCAACGAGAGGAACAGTCTACCAATTTTAGTATGCAAAACCTTAGATTTTAGTTTGCAAAACCTCCAGGGAAGTTTCAGAGGAGGAAACCATAGCTAAAGGCCAGCTGCCCACCATCCCCCCACAAATGTGCTCCTTTGACATACTGATTATTTTGATTTAAAGTTACTAAAAACTGGCTACTGTATGAAGAACACTCTGGCACTCCTTTATCTCCAAACAGCAGGAAATATATCTCCCATGTGAGAGGCACTCTCCCCATACCAGATAAAAGAGACATCCTAACCATCAGAGCTAGGGAATTCAGAACCAAGAAGGCTGTATAATCAAAATACTTTACTTCTTCAGCCCAAATCCTGTTTAGAATTCTTCACTAAGCTCCAGAATATAAATTTTGTTTGTCCTGTCAATTACAGATTTATGTTTCTTTGAATAAAACATAAGCATGACGTGGTCGTGTTTTGGGTCTTAATTTCATCATCAGGCCTCTGTATACACATGAAACTTCAGAGGTTTTTTTCTCCTATTAATCTTTCTTAGATCAGAAGACTATTGAAGGGTAAAGAAAAAAATTTCCTCCTAAAAACCAATAATCAGTGCTCCCAAGTATCTCTTAATGAAAGGTACCCTAACCAGCCTGCCTGGCGGTGCCCTGGTGAGGCAGTTCATATTCCTCCAGATCTGCCTTTAGGAGGAATATGTACTCCTGACACTTACACTCTTCCAGCTCCCCAGCTATCATGGCCTGCACCGGCCATGCGTGCATAGTATGCATCTGTCGGCCAGCCTTGGGAATCCCAGGCCCCCAGGCCTATGGAGAACCATCTGGTCCCCAACCACCTATATCCCCTCCTGGGCAGAGGAGGCATCGCCTTCAAACTGGTGACATTCAGTCTCTATTTGGACTGGCTTCCTGATGAATTCTGGAGTTCAGGAATGAAAGCTCCCAGGTGTCCCTTATTAGAGGCTACACCTGCCAGTCTGCCTGTCAGGACCCTGGCAAGGCAGTCCAGTTTCCTCCAGCTCTTCCCCAGACGGACTACACACACATTAGGGCTTGAAGTTAGGCAGATGACTTGTACCCCCAAAAGCCTGCTCCTGTGACCAGGCTTCTGCCGAAACTTTCTACAGTAGGTGCCTGGCTACCCTGACCTACATTGCCCACACATACCCTGTTTGCAGCAGGTTTCTACAATAAAACCTATTTAAAACACAGGTGTGAGCAACAGGAGGCCGATAATTAATATGCCTCACTCACTAGCTTTACCAAAATCACCTAAGAGGTGGTTTAGGGGTCGAAATTTTTATATATTAATTTCTGAGGATCCCTGGAGAACTATTGAAGACAGTCCAGACAAAACTTAAAATTAAGGAAATTCCAGATATTGGCCTGATCACCCAACCCAGGGAGTTATATTCTGTATTAAAAAGAGCAACTCAGGAAGACATCCCAGTACCATTTTTAGGAACATTAAGTAACATAGATGCCAATAGGCAGAAAGAAAATGTGCCTGCACAAAAAGTGATCTTCAGAGTAGAAAGAAACCCAGATCCTTTTCCTCCTAAGGAAAAAGGCACCTCCTAATCCTAAAGGCACCAATCTACCTGAGGATGAGGATTATTTTAACCCTTTTGACCCCAGTAACTTTAAATAACCAGAAGCCAGGCCCATAAAGACAGACAAAACTACAACAAATGAGAAAATGGAACCAATCAGATGCACTGAAGAGCAAGCTTATACCAGAGAAGAACTGACAAAAGTTAGAATTCCAACAAATTTAAATGGACACAGAAACCCACTGGCTATTAGAGATTTTTGACCTGAAGAAAAAACATGGTCCTTACAGGAGCAGAGATTGTACAACTTGGAGCTGTCACCACTGATGCTAAATTGAATCGACACCTTAGAGCATTTGGACAAAATAATACTATTTTTAAAAGATCTTGGGTAGCAGCAATCTGGAAATTAAGATGGCCTATACCTAATATATTATCCCTTAAAACATTTTTCATGGAAAACAGCAGGGGAAACTACTAATACAATAATGAAATTAGGACTATTAAATATGATTTAAGATAGAGGACAGACATCCTCACCGCTATATGTGGAAACAACAGAAAATTTTAAAGGTCAGTCTAAAATCTGTGCCCCCACACAATAGAACAGCATCATTTACAGTATTTGCAGGTGCCAGAGACACAAGAGAACTAATTGGCTTGATAAGATCAGCTGAGGAACTGAGTCAAGATACAGGTTATGGCTTTAACACTCGTGTATATAGACAAAAAGGCCAACACCTAACGTAAATAGACCAAATCAGAATAGAAAACATAGACCTAAATCTACAAGGCACTTTTGGCAACCTAAACCATTTAGACTACCACCATTTAAAACAACTATAAAAATAGAAACCCATTAGAAACCTCAAAACTATATACAGTGGCAAAGAAATGGAAACAAACCTTTTAGAGTAAAATAAACTTATAGAAAATAAGCCCAAATATAGGCTTGCTAACTCATTTATTATACACACTAACTCCCATAGAAAACCTAATTCCATTAATAAGCAAACCACTGATAGCCAAAGAAGAGCAAACCCCATGAGTCTCCCAGAGAGACTCAGCAGTCTCGGTCTCTTGGCCCAAGCCAGAGACAATCTGACCTGTATGTTACATTGGCCGTAACAATAAAAACCCTTTTTGTAAATAAAAGTTCTATATATACTAGCATGTTGTTAGATACTGCATCTCAAGTAACAATGATACAGGGATATCCTACAAATTTAGCAAACTCTTCAATAAAAAGGGACTAGTTGAAGGATTAGGAGGAAAATTAACCCCCAGGACATGGGTACATAGATTCTTAAGAATTGATGACAGACCACCCATTAAGGCTAAATACCTTATAGATCCCAATTAAGAAAATGTTCTTGGAATGGAGGTAATAGGACATACAAAAAAAAAAATCGAGGGAAACATCCAGTAACTCCTAAATAAACTATTGCACCTACTATTTCACCATATATTAATCCAATCTGGCCTGTTAAAAAGCCAGGTGGATCATATAGATTTACAGAAAATTTTAGGAGTTTAAACCAACCCTCTCCCCAAATTGAGGGAGCACTCCTGAATATAGGTGCTAACATAAATATTATCAACACTGGATCTGGAACTGATTACTTAATGATAGACTTATCTGACATGTTCTTTGCTATTCCAACTGATGAGGAGAGCCAATTCATGACTGCATTCACATAGGAAGGCAGAAAATATTAGTTCACTAGGGTACCACAGTAGCCCAGTAATAGTCCCCAACCATCTAACACAAGACATCCAGGCCTTTCATGAAAAACACCACGTATATACAGATTAGCATTTCCTATATTGAGGACATATTTATGGTGATAACTTGCAAGAATAGACTAGGGTCACAATAGAGTTAAATAAACTCCTTACACTCAGAGGATGGACAATTGACCCAAGTAATGGCCAAGCACCCCACACTACTATAAAATTTCTAGGCTTAAGTTGGTCCTCTGCAGGGAGAAAAATACCAAATCCAATCATAAATAAGACAGATTGCAAACCAACTCCTACCACAAAAGAAGCAGCTCAGGACCTGACAGAACTATTTGAATACCGGAAACAGCACGTACCGCATATAGGGATTAGATTAAGACACATTTGTGAAATAACAAGAGTAGGGAATTTAGATGGACAGACTGAAGAGGCAGCCTTATTTGACAAATGCTGTCAAAACTTCTTAACATACTGGCACAAACTAATGAGGACTCTAAATATAGAGTGCCTATACTCACAAGAGTTTACAGGATAGTCACTGTGGACTGAAACAATGCAGGACCTAAAATCTTACCCAGCTTCATTTTGGACTAAGAGGTTTCCATGGTCCAAGAACATATACCAACCAACTGAAATGCTCACTCTCTAAGGCCACAAAATACAGAGCCACTACTCAGTCGGTTAGCTGTCTGACTTCAGCTTAGGTCATGATTTTGTGGTCCATGGGTTCGAGCCCCACATCAGGTTTTGTGCTGACATCTCAGAGCCTGGAGCCTGCTTTGAATTCTGTGTCTCTCTCTCTGCCCCTTCCCACTCATACTCTGTCTCTCTCTGTATCTCAAAAATGAATAAATGTTAAAAATTTCTAATTTTTGTAATGTTTATTCACTTCTGAGAGAGAGAGAGAGAGAGAGAGAGAGAGAGTAAGTGGGGAGGGGCAGACAGAGAGGGAGACACAGAATCAACGGCAGGCTCCAGGCTCCAAGCTGTCAGCACAGAGCGTGACACAGAGCTTGAACTCATGAACTGTGAGGCACCCAGGGGCACCCAGGTGCCCCAAAATTTTTTAAAAAATACATAACCACTAATAGATAACACACCAGTTAAATTTCAACAGCCTATTCTGGAATGGATAAAGCGGACGCCTGACAAAGAGGGTTAAAATACTCTTGACCATCAACTGTTAATGTGGAAATGGTATATTTCTGAGCAGGAAATTTATGGATGAAGGGTCAACCCTTGGTGTGAACTGAGGAAATTTCAGCAAAGCCAATAATGGTGCCATAATTTTCAAGGGGTGAGCCTATCCAAGATCAAGCAACTGGGCAATGGAGAGCACCCTGGTCTATAGAACTCAACAATGCATGATTTATAAATGGATCACCTTCATGACACCATCTGAATTATGTGGGCAGCCTGTGGCCTTCAGGACTAATGATGGTCTAACCTGACACAATCAGTCTCAGGACAATCAACACAATATATTCAACAAATAGCCATAAAATAGGTGATTGAATAATCTGATAATGAAAATCAGAATGAGGTATATCTTTCCTCAGACTCATGGGCAGTAGCTAATGGAACAGCTCTTTGGTCAGGAACATGTTGGGGAAATGACAGGAAAATGGGAAATAAGAACATATGGGGTAAGGACATATGGCAGAACATAGCACTGGCTGACATCTCCATATTTTCCACACATGTCTCTGCACATCACAAGGACAATGCTGAAGTACCCAAATTTAATAACCAAGCAGACAAACTCACTTGGACAGCTAAAGAGGCAAAGATTCCAAAAATCTAGAAGGAGAATGATTCATTGCTAAGGAAGAAACCAACTCAAAGCATAACCACACATATACAAGAAGGGCAATGCAACATATAACTGAACATTACCAGCTGATAGGATCATTGCATGGGCAGACCGCCAACCAGGTCATGCTGCACACACAGCTGTAGAACATGGTTAGAGAAAGACACATGTATATACCCACCAAAAAAACTCCAAATTCAAATTAAATGTGAGGATTGCAAAGTATAAAGCTTGTAGGTTATGAAGGGTCCAGATAAAGTCAAAGCTGACAGACCCTCCCAAATTATACAAATTGATTATACAGGACACTTGCCTATATCTGACTATAACTACATGTATGCCCCACTGTAGGGACATGGGCAAGAATAGGAGAACCCTATCCTTGCAGGAAAAAAATGATTTTAAAAAATCCACTCTTGGAGTATCAGAAACCTAGATGCTAGCTAGGTTAGCATCAGGGCATAGACTTCACAGGAAAGCAGAGACAAGAATGTGCTAAGGAACAAGGAAGAATATGGAACTCCTACTTACCCTATAACCCAACTGCCTCTGGAAATGTAAAATGGCTTGCTCAAGCTAAGGCTTAGGTTGCTTACTAACAATATAAATATGAAAGCTTGGGCTAAAACTATCAGGAAGCTGTAAGATATCTAAACCGTAACTATAGAAAGGATGGAAACCTAAACCATAACTATAGAAAGGATGGAAAACCTCCTATTGAATTGATGTTGCAGACACCCACAAAGACAAGCATTAGCACTGTCAACCTAGAATTTAAATTAAAAGGAAAAGTGATTTTATATATAATATATATAATATATATATATAATATTTAAATATATATTTATATTAAATATATATTAATAATTATTAAAATATTAAATAATATATATTAAATGTATATTTAATATATATTATTTATGTATATAAATAAAATCTGTATAAAATAAAATCTATGTATATAAATAAAATATGTATATATATACATATATTTATGTATATAAATAAAATAAAATAGCACCTGACACTAATAAAACCTACTGGGTGACTGAAGGAAAATGCATATTACCTCAAATTAAAGAAAATACCATCATGCCTCTAGAAAAATTTCAGACGTGAAAAACACCATCTTTTATTGTATCAACACCAGATGCCAAATGTTTAGCCAAGCATGATGCAGGGTGATCATGCTTGGAGAAATATTAGCAATAATAGCCGTTATAACTATAGATTTCCTTGAATGGCAAGAACAATATGAAAGAATTAAAAATGTATAGGACACTATATTTTGCAGACATGAATCCAGTATGCATCTTTAATCCTATCAAAATTATTAAGTGGGTTAGTGCAGCATGCTACCTCTGACCATAATGTTTTGCCTATTGCTTACTATTGGATACAACTCTCATTGCGGCTATGGATACCCCTTCAACAGCTCCAGTAATAGCATTTGCACAAAGTTAGCTCCAGGTTAGATTGCTGCTTTCTGGTCCGATACAATGGCATTGTCTGTGACATCCTCTACTCCCTGCATGGATCACCATTCTGGTCACCTTCTTGCAACTGAGGACTCATAAGTATCACCAACATCACCAGCATCACTAACCCCAATCTCTCCACCCCACTCTTTCCTATCAGCATCATCTAATCCCTGGGAAATCTTCAATCAGTGGAGAAACCAAATACTTAGGGAAGCTGAAGAAGTAGAAACCTCCACTTCAATCTCCACAAGAGTCAAGGAGGATCCTGAACAATACCCTCGTTAGACACTGACTTAGAGGATAAAGATTGGGCTGAACTACTAACTGGCTGTTGGTATTGTAACATCGCATATCATATCATATCTTACTGAGTTGAATGAAACATTGGATATGTAGTAGAGACTGTTGAAATAACTCCAACTTAATTCCTGATTTACTTTGTGATTTAGTATTTCATAAAAGAGGAGATACTGACTACACAGAATGGGCAATTATATCTTTGAATATAAATAGGACAAAATAGATGATTTACTATAATCCCAATTTACACTATTTAATCAATATTGACCTATTGGAAAATGAATAGATCCACGGACTCTACGTTCAGACTTTAAAAGAGTATGGACACATTGTAAGGTATATAGAGGACACATAGGAAACTTAGCATATAACACTTATTATCCTTCATGGTATAAGCAAGGCTTCTATCTCACACCACAGATTTATACCCCAAGTATATGGAAACCTAGGTTCATAATAAAACCAAAAATAAGCTATTGGGACTACACCAAAATAAAAAGCTTTTGTGAAGGACACCATCAACAAAATGAAAGCCATCAACTGAATGGGAGAAAGTATTTGCAAATTATATATCCAACAGCAGGTTAATATCAAAAATATATAAAGAACTTATATAAGTCAACACCAAGAGAAAAACCCAATGAGATTAAAAATGGGTAGAAGATATGAAGACAGTTCTCTGAAGAAGACGTACAGGTGGTCAACAGACACATGAAAAGTTGCTCAACATCACTTATCATCAGGGAAATGCAAATCAAAACTACAATGAGATACCACCTCACACCTGTCAGAATGACTAAAATGAAAAACACAAGAAACGAGTGTTGACAAGGATGTGGAGAAAAAGGAATCCTCATGCACTATTGGTGGGAATGCAAACTGGTGAAGCCACTGTGGAAAACAGCATAGAGGTTCCTCAAAAAATTAAAAATAGAATTATCATAGTAATTCCATTACTGGGTATTTACCCAAAGAATATGAAAACACTAATTCTAAAAGATACATGCACCACGTTTACTGCAGCATCATATACATTAGCCAAATTATGGAAGCAACCCAAGTGTCCATCAATGGATGAATGGATAAAGAAGGTGTGGACTTCTTTATGGACTATTATTCAATGGACTATTACTCAGCCATTAAGAAGAATGAACTCTTGCCATTTGCGACAATATGGATGGATCTAGAGAGTATAATGCTAAGTGAAATAAATCAGAGAAAGACAAATGTCATGTGATTTCACTCATATGTGGAATTTAAGAAACAAAACAGAGAAGAAAGGAGACAAACCAAAACCAGACCCTTAACTATGGAGATGGGAGGTGGGTGGGAGGATGGGTGAAACAGGTAAAGAAGATTAAGAGGGCATTTATGATGAGCACTAAGTAATGTATAGAACTGTTGTACACCTGAAACACTCAATTGTACACCTGAAACACTGTTATGTGTCTGACATAACACAATCCAACCAGAAATGGCTGGACTTCTGGGCAACTAATGGCAAATCGTAACGGCTGTGATTTCTGGGCAACTGTGAAATTAGACTCTTGGCACTTAAAGGAGGGAACATGACATTAGATTACGACACTTTTACAGATCCCCAATATCAAAAGGGAGATTGGAGCCTAGAGAACATAGAAAGCCCCCTTATGATAGAAGGAAAACACATTCCTAGGGATATTTGTTGGAATGAAACAAAAATACCATTATTATTACTAGACTTTGGCTATACCTAGGTACAAGTACCTGTGGCTATGGCCTTGACACTTCCTCTACCAGTTATATATAATATGGGAAACTGGACCAGGATAATACACTCTAAGGCAAACCTCACCCCAACTTACTGGAGTCAAGGGGGAAATAAGGAACATGAAACATGCTGAGATGTGTAAAATGAGAACAGGTAATGAATGTAAAAACAGAAGGAAAAAGATGTAACTATAGTCAATAGAAGATAAGAGAACTAGGGGTGCCTGGGTGGCTCAGTTGGTTAAGTGTCCGACTTCGGCCCAGGTCATGATCTCACGTGGGTTGGTGGGTTCAAGCCCTGCATCAGACTCTGTGCTGATAGCTTGGAGCCTGGAGCCTGCTTTGGATTCTGTGTCTCCCTCTCTCTCTGCCCCTGCCCCACTGACTCTCACACACACACACACACACACACACACACACACACACTCTCTCTCTCTCTCTCTCTCTCTCTCTCCCTCTCTCTCTCTCTCTCTCTCCCTCTCTCTCAAAAATAAACATTAAATTTTTTAAAAAAGAAGAGAACTACTAAAATAACCAGGGAAATATTTCACACTAAATTACTAAGTAGACGACTAAAAGTAAACTAATAAATGCAAATCATACATTAGAAAACTTAAGACAAATATGGCACATTTGGAAGATGAGACTACTAAAGTCAAAATAACTTTGCAGGAATTGAAAAGAACAAAAATGTGCATCCCTAAAATAATGACAGGCTTGAATTCTGATGTTATAGCAATTGACAGTACTATGCAAGCTTGTGCCCCCTGGAGCTTTATAAAAATAATCTCTACTTGGAAATGTGCTTGTCAAGGAAGTTGAGTGGTTTAAGAAAGTTTTTTACTCATTTGGCAGTTGGATATGGTACCATGGTAGAGAGTTCTTTACGTTTCTATTGATAATATTAGGAATATGGTTGCTTAAACTGGTCATTAAACTATGGTGTACAAGAATGTGCATTGAGTAAAAATAACCCCAAAAGATGAATGAGTGTGATTAAGTTCATATGTGAATCACAGAGTGGACTGATATTTTTGTGAGCTTAGATTTGTACTGGGCATTAGGCTCTTAGTATTAATTAGTGTGGAAGTGATTTGAAATCACCGGGTAGAGGTTGTGTATTGGCTTGATACTATTTCAAATCCACTTGTTTATGACAAAGACCAAGAAAAAGTTGGTTAGAAAGTTGTTTTGATATAAGAGTGAAGTAAGTAGTGTCAAGATGTTAGTTCATCTGTCCTCACCCATAAGAACTCGAGAGCTCAGCTCATGAGGGGCCTTGCCGGAGGCTTATTAATAAAAATGTATGAAGAAGGAACTGTGGCAAGGGGCCACGAGACTGCAAATACAGAGCATTTCTGAGGATGAGAAGAGAGTGCTCGGTCTGCACAAGGCTACGCTTTTCTGATGTAAAATAGCTCTCTGAGGACCCTGGGGCAATTAGCTCCTGCCTGGTAAAGACAACACTTCTACCTGCGGCGGCCAGAGCTGTGCAGTCACCCCTCGAGGATGATCATCTTGCCCATCAATACCAGGACTGTCACTGCTAGCAACGTGCTCTAGCGACATGAGACCTGCACTTTTGCACTGGCAGCTGGACATCAGCTCTCATTTGGCTAAGCCATAATCCCAAGTAGCAACTCATATAAATATACACATCAACTAAATTTACACCATTCCTTTCATCTCCCCTTGCCTGGAGCGATCGTGTGATTAACAATGTTTTGGGGTATGTCATTTCTTTAATTACTAATTAACAGAAATTGTTCTGTGTGCTGTTGGCTTGCAAAATTCGCACAGTGAACCAACCCAACTACATTGCTGGTAAAGACAAAATCATGGGGTGCCTGAGTGTCCCAGTTGGTGCAGCATGCAACTCTTGATCTCAGGGCTGTGGGTTCGAGCCCACGTTGGGTATACAGATTACTTAAAAAGACAAAAGCAGTCCCTGAGCATTATTTGCCTCCCCAAACAAAACAGCCTACAGGGTGACTATGTGCATTTGCTTAGACTAGGGTTTGGAATCAGCAGATGCCAGGTACTAACAATAACCTGTCCCTGGGACCTGGTCTTGCCTGCCGTTGCCCTATTGCAAGTCTTTGGCTACCCAGATCTCTACACCCATATGAGCCGTCCTCACTCTGTCAGCCACCTTGGCCAGCTGGGACCCTCCAGGCCTGTGGAGTTAAAGCCTATCTTCAACCAAACGCATTGCATCAAAGGTAGAGAGAGCCCACTCTGAGGGAACCACTAAAATAAGGGATAGTCAGTCCCCATATTTACTTACTGTCTGCTGAGGTCCCAGGCTTCTGCAGCAATCAGGACTCCCACATGTTTCTTATTAGCATACACCTCAGCCAGCTTCTGGACCCAGCCATAGTAAGGCAATACGGAGTCTTCCAGATCTGCCTTAGGGGGAACATGGGCATTTATATGCGGCATTTATATAGGTAGGGTTTATAGTTAGGCAGATGCCTGGTACCCCAATAGGCCCCCCATGACCTGGCTGCAGTAGACACTGACCTGTTCCAGGTCCCTGATACCCTTGCCCTGTGCCTCCCACGTATGCACAGCCCATACCTAGTCAGCCAGTCTTTGGTTGAGGGGGTCCTTCAGGTCTGCAGAGCTCAGGCTTTTCCCAACCACATGCTTACCTCCTGGGATAGAGAGAGCCCACCCCAAAAATCTTTCTGAAGCTAAAACTTTTAACTGATGACGGTCAGTCCCCATTTGGACCTGCTGCTTGATTGGGTCCAGACTTCCCCAGCAATGGAGGCACCCAGGTGTCTATCACCAGATACCCCGGCCGAACCTGCTGGTCCCACCCTGGAAAGGCAGCCCAGATTCCTCCAGCTCTACCCTCAGGTGAATATGTTCATTAGTATAGGTTAGGATTTGGAATGAGTCTGATGCCATGGACTCCAACAATCTGCTCTTAAAACCTGGATTCTCCTGACTTTGCCCAGTTCCAGGATGCTGGGTACCCTGAAGTATGCACCCTGTGCATGAGCAGCCCATCAGCTGTCCTTGGCCTGCCTGGTACTCCAGTCCTGTGGAGCTCAGACAGGTCTCCAACTTCATAGCCTCCAGTGTGAAGGCTGCCCAACCCCCCACCCCCAATTGTTCTGAGGTGGCAGTTTTAAACTGGTGACACTTGGTCCCCATATTGACTTGCTGCCTGAGTGGTCCCAGGCTTCTCTAGGAACCAGAACTTCCAGGTTTCTACAAATGGAGGGATGGCCTGTCCTGCCAGGCACCCTCTACCTGGAAGAGCCATTGAAACACTCCAGCACTGCCTTCAGAGAGAGTATTCCACAATAGGTAGGTGGGCCATGCACATTAAGACTTTGTACTGTATCCCCAATAGCATCCTCCTGTGACATCGTCTTATTCCAGGTCACTGGATACCCTGATCTACATGGCCCACACATGTGCTGCCGTCCACAACCTGCCACCCAGCATGGGCGAAGGAGGTGTTCCATTCCTATGAAGCTCCAGCCAAACACCCACCACCTTGAGCCCACACCGCCCTCCTGAAAATCTCTGATACTCCAACCTAAGCTGGCAACTCTCAGTCCCCATTTAGATCGGCTGCCTAATGGTGTCCTGGGCTTCTCCAAACATCTGGGCACCCAGGTGTCTCTTACTGAGGGTGCACCAGCCATCCCACTTACCCCTGCCCTGGCAAGGCAGTCCAATTCTTCCAGCTCTGCCTTCAGGGAAAATACATGCCTTTGTGGAGGTTAAGCCCTGGAATTAGGCATATAACAGCCACTCCCAGTAGCTCCCTCCTATGACCTGACCTTGCCCCTAATTGCCCTGTTTAGGTCCCTGTCAACTTTGACCTACACGGCTCACAAATGTATAATCCTTACCGTGACGCCTGGCTTTGGTGCTACAGGACCAAAAGCTCTGGACCCCAACCACCTGAATGGCCTCAGCGGGGGAGGGTCCGCACTTTCATACATCTTTCTGTGGCATCAGCTTTAATGTGAGCATAGCTGTCCCCATTTGTACTGGCTGCCTGATGAGGCCCCAGGGATCTCCAGGAATAGGGGTTCCAGGTGTCTCTTTTTAAAAGATATACTGGCAAGCCTTCCTGGCCCCTCGCTGGCAAGGCAATCCAGATTCCTTCACCTCTGCCTCCAGGGGAATATGTACATTTATGTAAGTTAATCTTTATAATTAGGCAGATGCCAGGTGTCCCCAAAAGTCTGCTCTTGTGACCCGGACTCTCCTGACACGCCTGTTCCAGGTGCCTGGCTACCCTGACCAATTCATCCCATGGATGGGTAATACTTCAAAAGCTGTCCAAAAGTATGGTCCCCCAAGTCTGTGGATCTATAGCCCACTCCCAACCACCTACATAGCCTCAAGGGTGGAGGGAGCCACCCCCCCCCAAATTATTCTGAAGCAGCCACCTCAATGGGCCATAGACAGTCCCCATGTAAACTTACTGTCTGCTATTGTCTCAGGCTTTAGCAGCCATCAAGTTTCCCAGATGTCTCAGCCTTCCGGATCCAGCCCCAGAAAGGCAGTTCAGATGACTCCAGTTCTGCCTTCAGTGAAAATATGCTCATTTGTGTAGGTTAGGGCTTGAAATTAGGCAGATGCCTTGTAACCCAAAGGTCCGCCTCCTATGACCCACTGGCATTGCCGAGTGCAGGGAAGCTGGCTAATCTTGACTTGCAAAGCCTGTGCGTGCATACTTCATACCCATCAGAGGGCTTCCGACTATAGAGAGATCTCTAGGTCTATGGAACTCTGCCTGGAATCCAACCACCTCAATGGCCTCAGAGTGGAAGGAGCTCACCCTTCGAAAAGCTTAGAGGTGGCAGCTTTAACGTGGTGACAGTCTGTCCCCACTGGCTGCATGATGGGATGTCAGCCATCTCCAGCAACTAAGACTCCTGGTGTCTCTTATTAGAGGAGACATCCCTCCCAGTCCTGCCCAGGCAAGGCAGTCCAGATTCCTCCAGCCCTGTCTCCAGGGAGAATATGCTTGTTTCTGTGGGTTAAGCCTAGGTATTAGTCAGATGCCAGGATACCCCTATAGCCCCCTGCTGTGACCTGGCCCTACCCATTTCAGGTCCCTGGACACTGACCTTTGCAGCCTGCATGTGCGTGCGCAGTCCAAATGCTGTCAGCCAGTCCCAGTCCTTGTCTGTCAGGGCCTTGTGGAGCTCAAACAGGTACCCAAACCCCTCCTAGCCTCCAGCGTAGAGAGAGCCTACTACCTGAAAATCTTTCTGAGGCTTTCAGCTTAAACTGATGATAGTCCCTATTTGGTCTAACTACTGATTAGGGCCTCAGGCTTCTCCATTAATGAATGTTCCCAGGTGTCTGTGCTGGAGGGAACTCCGGCCATCTGACCCAAGCTTGCCCAAGCAAGATTCCTCCAACCCTGCCTTCAGTGGGAAGGGAAGTGCAAACTGATATACACCAGGCCCCTCCAAGAGCACCTTCCTGCGACCTGGCCTTGCCCAACTCACCCTGTTCCAGGTCCCTTGTTACCCTGCCCTGTGAAGCCCGTATCAGCAGCCTATTAGCCACCCTTAGCTATTGGGGCCCTCATGGCTGTGGAACTTAAGCTGGTCCCCAAATACCTGTTACCTACAGGATAGAGAGAGCTCACCCACCCGCTAAAAATACTTGAGGCTCTATCTTAAACTGTCAGCCCCTTCTTGGTCCGGCTGCCTAATGGGATCCTGGGATTCCCCAGTAATCAAGGCTCCCAGGTGTGTCTTATGAGAGAGCCCCCGGCCATCCCAGCCAGCCTGCCCTGATAAAGCATTCCAGCTTTCTCTAGACCTGCCTTTAGGGAAAGTACCAGCCTTTGAATAGGTTAAGGCCTGGAATTAGGCAGATGCCAGGTACTTCCAGTGGTCTGCTCTTGTGACCTGGCTTCACAGGACCCTTGCTCTGTACAAATCCCTGGCTACCCTGATCTGACCGGCGCTTGCATACCAAGTACACACACTCCATTTGGAGCTGGGGCCCTCGAGACCGGTAGAGTTAGGGTCCCTGCTCAACAATCTAGCCTCAAGGGTGGAGAGAGCCAACCGCCCCAAAATCGCTCTGAGACGTCCACTGAACTGGGCAACAATTAGCCCCCATGTAAGACCTAATGCCTGCTGATGTCCTGGGCTTCTTGCAGCCCAGGGGAAAAAAGAGAGACCGTGGGAAACCAAGAAACAGACTCTTCACTATAGAGAACAAACTGAGGGTTACCAGAGGGGAGGTGGTGGGGAGGATGGTTGAAATAGGTTGACGGGGGCCAAGGAGTGCACTTGTGATGAGCACCACGTGTTGTATGGAAGTGCTGAATCGTTATATAGTACACCTGAAACTAATATCACGTTGCATGTGAACTGGAATTTAAGTAAAAAATATTTTTAAATCCTTACAGAAAAAAAAAAAACATCTCTTGAAAAAGATTATTGCCTTTCCTAGTGTCTTTGCTCTTGTAACCAGCTTGGGTTGCTCATAAATATGGACTATGATCAATATTAAAAAGTAGCACAGGTGTTCCACAGTTAATTGTATAAATATAATCAACACTCACCAAAATCTTAGAAAATGACATCGTGAATCTATTAATACTAACTGTGCTAGGAACAAAATTAAGAGTGAGCCCTTTAGTAATTGATTACTTTTTAATGTATGTGATTCCAAAGAAAAAAGGCATTAAATAGCCAATCCTTTTACATGTGAAAGTAAGATTTTTCAAAGGAAATTGTTTTAGGAGATTGAATGCATTTTTTTTATATTATCACAGTTGTTTTAAATTCAGTTAATGTAAAATTAAATGTCCAAAGAAAATATTTAAAATATTATGATTTATATAAAGCTTTTGGTTTGGAATAATTTTAGATTTATGGAAAAGCCACAAAGATAATGAAGATAAAGTCTTTGTTAATTCGAAAGTAAATGAAGGAATTATGATTAGATTTACTACATAAACATCAAAAAAACAACTTTTATAAAATAAGGGTATTTGCAACAAATTTTTAGTTTCTCTGTGGTGGTTAGATGAGACTTAAATGTATTAAGTAGGAAATATATGGCTGTCATTTACATAGGTTTTTAAAGTAGGTTATGATTACACAGTGATTCATGTGTTAATTCTTAAAAGTTAAGAATGCAACTAGATTTGATGCAATGCAAAGTTACAAGATATCACCTTAAAATGTTTTTATCTTAATTATGTATATCTTTATTTTTATCTTAAAGTTGTATTTTGGAGAAATTTAAAATGTTCAGTCAACTGATTTTAACTAAGTATTGTTTGAAATGAACATAAAAATCATAGTTTAAATTTTTTTTAATTTTTAAAAAAAATTTTTTTTAACATTTATTTATTTTTGAGAGACAGAGACAGAGCGTGAGCTGGGGAGGAGCAGAGAGAGAGGGAGACACAGAATCTGAAGCAGGCTCCAGGCTGTGAGCTGTCAGCACAGAGCCTGATGCCGAGCTCGAACTCACAGAGCAGACTGCGAGATCATGACCTAAGCCAAAGTTAGATGTTTAACCGACTGAGCCACCCAGGCAGCCCTAAAAATCATAGTTTAGACTCTTATTGTTGAATGTTTCCAAAGCCGCCTATTACAGCAAAATCATGAAAATGTTTTTCGATCTGAAGATCATCACCCAAGAGGTCTTTATGGTTCTCAAAGTGTATTGTCTTACTTTCTACATATCTTTATTTTAAAATAGCATATCTTATGGTTCAAAGGTAATACATGTTAAAGATAGAAAAATTGGAGAATAAATCTTCTAAATTGGAGAATTTAGAGATAATCTGAATTTAATTATAGTTATTATAAATATTGTTATACTTCCTGCCAACCTTTGTTCTATAAACATTTATTCAGTGTTCAAAGCATAGTGTGTGTGTGTGTGTGTGTGTGTGCATCTATACTTGTTATTGGACTTTTAAAATCTCTGTTAATGTCATGTTATAATAGTTATGTACCTAATTAGATTCAAATTCCTCTTTATTATTTGTTTGAATTATTACATTTGCTAGAGAGACATCTTGTAGGAGACATGCATTTCATCACTTTTTGGCATATATATCCATTTATTGATAAGCAAAAGTAAATGATAACTACTTACATCTTATTACTAACATAGATATGACATAGGCTTCTATAGGTTTGTGAAGTAATATTATTTTGAAGATGGGTGCATTTTTCCCCATTGCCTTTGAAATGGAGAACCTCAGGCATTCTCAAGAGTTGTGGAGTGGGGCGCCTGGGTGGCGCAGTCGATTGGGCGTCCGACTTCAGCCAGGTCACGATCTCGCCGTCCGTGAGTTCGAGCCCCGCGTCGGGCTCTGGGCTGATGGCTCAGAGCCTGGAGCCTGTTTCCGATTCTGTGTCTCCCTCTCTCACTGCCCCTCGCCCGTTCATGCTCTGTCTCTCTTTGTCCCAAAAATAAATAAACGTTTGAAAAAAAAAATTTAAAAAAAAAAAAAAGAGTTGTGGAGAAATCTTTGAGAAAGTTAGGAGAAAGATGGATAGAAGCAGGCACTGAAGTGATCTCATCTAATTTCTTGCCACAGATATTTCATGAATAGGACACAGCATTTTGGT
The DNA here is from genome assembly GCF_018350175.1 of Felis catus. Classification (NCBI taxonomy): domain Eukaryota; kingdom Metazoa; phylum Chordata; class Mammalia; order Carnivora; family Felidae; genus Felis; species Felis catus. The sequence goes on along the minus strand of NC_058384.1, from coordinate 21,361,302 downwards.
TCACCAAATTATAATGTAGTGCTTTTAAGAAATGATTCACTTGACTCTCAGATTATAGCAACCACATATTATTTAACACAAATTCTGATTTATGAATAAAAATTGGTTAAGCAATAGTTGAAACAATAACTGAGAAGAACTGGATTCATAATGAAAAATTCAGAATAAATGTACATATTTTAATTTTAGGACTGTATTTTAGCCATTGTTTTTTACACAAGTGGGATATTCCAGTTTCCCTTCCTGACAGGTTATTCGAAATGTGTGATGTGGTGTCTTTTTATGATATCCACTTTTACATACAAATTCAATAATATCTCCTGTTTTAGAATAAAATTTTTTTTCATGTCTCCATCGTAACTGTATGTTATGTTTATCCATGGCTTCTTCTGATATCACACATGCATCTGAAAGTATAAAAAAATGAACATAAAACATTAATTAGCATACAAATATTTTCCACAGAATCTCAGACTTTCAAGTAGAATATTCTACATTCGTCTAGGGCTTCATTCTCAAACCTTTCCAAGACAACTCACTGAAAATCCATCATGTAGATTTAAATCATTTCAATTCAGGATATAAAAATGAGGTGCTGTGTTTAATGTGTAATAATTAAATATTATAATCTAAGATACAAAATGTCAGTTATCACAGGAAGAGCTTTGATTAAAGATCTTTTGTTGCTGTTATTGCTTGAACAAGAATTTTTCCAACTTTATTTTCTCACATGTTAATATTTGGTAGTCAGTCATTCAACGGAATGGTTGCTTGTTAATCCATGAAAATTCTACAAATACAAATTCTACAAATACATCATATTCATTACCCAGGATCTATGAGGATGTTAAAATATTTACCCAAGCACTTTGGTGGTTCTGACCACTGTCCGTGACTGCATATTATATTCTTGTTTCCCTGAAGTTCATAGAAGGACTGGCATTGGTACTCAACTAATGATCCTGGAGCATACGTTGATAATGGGAATGAGGTAATGTCTCCATTGTCGATAGGTGGAGGAGGCCCACATTTTCTTTTAGGGTCTAAAAAAACGTTGTTTGATTTATTGAAAGACCAAAGGAAAACACAGGTTAAAATAAAGCAATAAAAATATAGTTCAGTATGTAATATCAACACTTGTGATTTCTGATGACATAAATGATTCATTAAAGAAATTTTAATCACTTAAAATGACGGTTCCACTTTTAAGCCCTTCCTTTCACCCCACATGAAAGCATGCATAAAACATTAACAAATATGTCTCCTTTGCATTATTTCAGTATTAAAAAATGCTTTTTTTAAGAGAATGTATGCTAAAAAGCTAGGTAACTTAGATGAAGAAATGTCCTTTTTTAAAAATATATACAACATATTGTAATGTCTATTGGATCTCTAGTCATTTTTTATTGATTTTTTCCATTTTATTACAAAATAAATATCTATCCCTTTGATAAAATTCAAAGAATTACAAATTTGTATAATGTGAAAGGGAACTGCTGGCTTCCTAGTCTGGACATGATGAGGGAAAAACATTTCTGTGTATTCCTTCTGCTAAGTATGACTAAAAATCCTGAACATATTGTAAAAACCAACATAAGACATTGCCTAGGCCTAGCAAGACAGAGACATTTCTTACAATACCTGAATTATTTCCGAGAAACACCACAGAAGAAACCTAAAACCACCCCTTTCTCCATCTTGATCAGCGAAGGCCAAGTAAGGAGCCTAGACTTCTACCCACACTCCTAGGGAATAGGATACCCCTCCCCCTTCCCATGGTGTCAGTGGAGGCCAAGTGGGAAGCCTGAACTTGTACCCTGCATGATGGTAGAGAGGACCTAATAAATAAAATATTTCAATAAAATGCAGAATTTTGAAACATAATACCCCAAATGTCCAGAATGCAATTGAAAATCATTCGTCAAAGCAAGGACCAGGAGAATCTCAAAAGAGAAAAGAAAATCAACAGAAAACCATACTGATATGACACAGATATTGGAATTGACAATGGTTTTTAAAAATTCAATAAAGCAATAAAAAATATAGAGGAATTACAGAACTAAAAATATAACAGAATTCTTTTTTAAACTCACTGGATGGAGGCGCCTGAGTGGCTCCATCGGTTAAGCGTCTGACTTTGGCTCATATCATGACCTCACGGTTCTCGTGAGCTCCAGTCTTACATCTGGCTCTGTGCTGACAGCTCAGAGCCTGGAGCCTGCTTTGGATCTTGTGTCTCCCTCTCTCTCTTCCCCTCCCCCACTCACATTCTGTCTCTCTATCTCTCCCTCTTTCTCTCTCTCTCTCTCTCAAAAATAAACAATAAACATTAAAATATTTTTTCAATCCAAGCTGTGGTCACCTCCATTTTATTTTGCACCTCATTTATAGCATTTCTTAGCTCCTCCTGACTGTTTCTTAGTCCCTTGATCTCTGTAGCAATAGATTCTCTGCTGTCCTCTATACTTTTTCAAGCCCAGTGATTAATTTTATGACTATTATTTTAAATTCATTTTCTGTTATATTGCTTAAATCGTTTTTGATCTATTCATTAGCTGTCGCTACTTCCTGGAGTTTCTGAGAAATTTAACAGAAGTCCATGGGGGAGGGGAAGAAAAAAAAAGAGGTTAGAGAGGGAGAGAGCCAAAGCATAAGAGACTCTTAAAAACTGAGAACAAACTGAGAGTTGATGGGGGGTGGGAAGGAGGGGAGGGTGGGTGATGGATATTGAGGAGGGCACCTTTTGGGATGAGCACTGGGTGTTGTATGGAAACCAATTTGACAATAAATTTCATATTTAAAAAATTAAAAAAAATCCAAACTCAAAAAAAATATTTTTTAAAATAAAATAAAAAGTAAAAAATAAACTCACTGGATGGGCTCAGTAATAGATTGCAGATGCAAGAAGGATAAATAAACTTGAATATACAGCAATACAAATTATTCATTTTGGAAGTAGACTGAAAAGAAGCAAACAAAAAAAATGGACAGAGCTTCAGGGACCTACGGGAAGATAGCAAAGAGTAGATACTGAGAAAAAGAAAGAGGAAGGGATTAGAGATGAAAAAATATTTCAAAAAATAATGGCTAGTGGTGAGCATAGCTGCCTTCCAAAAAATAATGGCTGAAAATTTCCCAAATTGGTCATAAGACATAAACGTATATACCAAAAAAGTTGAGAAATCTCCAAATATGTTGAACCCAAAGAAATTTATGCCAAGATACATCATAATCAAACTGCTGAAAACTATTAAGAAAAGGGGAAAAAAATACCAAAAGCAGCTAGATAGAAATTATGCAAACCTTTGGGAAAGAAAGGACTCAAATATCAGTGGGGTACTCATCTGTGACCATGGACCCAGGAAGAACTGTCAACCCCAAATTCTATACCCAGTGATACTATTCTGTAGGATTTAAGGGAGAAATGAAGACATTCTGAGATAAAGGAAAACAGAGAATTTGTCTTCAGCAGACTTATCCTTGGAAGACTTTGATATGAAGGGAAGAAGAATTAAGAATTAAGAATTCTTTGGAATTAAAACTTTGGAATGAAGGGAAAACAATGGAATTAGTAAAAATAGGGGAAATATAACAGACTATCTTTCTCCTAATTAGTTGGTTAAACTATGTTTGGTGTTTGTACAAAATTACATTATTTGATATTATTTGATATTTGAGCAAAACTATATCACATGATGATGTATGCATTGGAAATACTTAAGAACTTTAATGTGGGGAGAGTAAGTGGACCTATATGGAAGCAAGGTTTCTACATTTCACTTGATGTGATAAGATGTCAATACCAGGCAGAATGATAAGCTATATATGTGCATCTTAATATCTACAGCAACACTCATAAAACTATACAAAGAGATATGCTCAAAAACAATATAGATATATCAAAATAAAATGAATTAAAATGTTCCAAAAAATCCAAAGGGAAGGGAAGAAAACAGGAATTAGAGACACAGGAAACACACACAAAACAAACAAGAAAATGGCTTACATGGTGCCCCATCAATCAATAATGACTTTAAGTATAAATGGTTTAAATACTTCAGTTGAAAGACTGAAAATGGTAAAGTGGACATATAAACAAGACCCAACTGTATGGCATCTAAAAGAAACTCACTTCAAACATGGTAACATAGGTGGGCTCAAAGTGAAAGACTGGAAAATATATGTGGCAGGCAAAGGTTGATTTGAAAAACTACAAGTGGCTAATATAATATCTCCTTAGTTGGCTCCCTTTATTTCCTGAACTCTAAATATTAGTGTGTCCTATGACCAAGTTCTCAGACTTCTTTTTAGGTATACAGTAATTCCCTGGATAAGCTCAGCTAGTAATCTATCTTGAAATATAATCCACATGTTGAAGAAGGCCAACTTTATATCACATTCTATGATCACACACCAGCTGCCTATTTCATGTCTCAAAGTGGAATTTCTTGGGCTGTCAAATGTACTTAAAGTATCTTTAATACACTTATTCCTCAGGAAATAACTCTCTTAATGCTTATGATAGGAGAATTTTCCATGATTCCAACTGTTCTTTTAATCTGGACATTTTATAAAACAAATATACTATATTACTTAGTTCAGTCTGAAAAAAAAAACAACTGGATTTTAAGTACCATCATTTTATTTGTATTTTAAAGATATTCCATAAGAACTACTACACTACATATTTATAGCAACATATTTTATCTTTAATATGTTCTCTAAACTTTGGAGATGAAATAATAAATAATAAATATGGAATGATATAATCTTCTCTTTGAGTTTAGTAAAATAAATATTATAAATTATATAAACCTTAAATGAATTTATAAACCACAAGAAAATTATTTTAAAAAGATTATTTGACATCAGAGTTTGGTTTATAGTCATCCTGTTTTTGAATTGTAATTTTGGCCCTTAGTAAAATAGATACAAGTAGTCAATTCCTTAAAGACTAAATCAAGAATTTATTTACTTTAATTAAGACTTGGACATATTTCATTTGAGGCAACATGTATGGACCTAAAGGGTATTACGCTATGTGAAATAAATCAGACTAAGAAAGACTATTACAATACTATTACACTCATGACCAGAATCTAAAAAAAAAAAAAAAAAAAAAAAAAAGATTAACAAACAAAAAGCAGAATCAGAACTATAAATAAAGAGGACAAACTGATGGTTGCCAGAGGGAAGAGGAGTGGGAGGTTGGGTAAAAAGGATAAAGGAGAGAGGGAAATACACACATGCCTCCAGTTATGGAATAAGTAAGTCACAGGAGTAAAAGACAAAGCATAAGGAATACAGTCAATGACACTGTGAAAATAATGCAATGTGACAGATGATAGCTATACTTGTGAACATAGCATAATGTATAATCTTGTTAAATCTGTTAAATCACTTAGTTGTACTCCTAAAACTAATATAACGTGTGTCAAGTATACATACATACATATATATAGACTTTCTGTAGAAACTGACAAGGTGATGTTAAAACTCAAAGAAAATGGAAAACAGCTAGAAAAGCAAAAACAGTTTTAAAAATTAATGTTAGTTTTCTACTGCTGCTATAAAAGAAACCCATATATTCAGAGGATTAAACAATACTAACTTATTGGGCACCACTGGGGAGGCCATTATTCTGCCTTCCACAATTAAGAACAAATTGGAGGACTCACACCACAGTAATCAAGGAAGGGCATAAAGATATGAGAATAAATATAAATATTAGTGCGAAAGACTAAAAGTACAGAAATTGACACAAACACACTTCTATATTCAGTGGACTTTGACAAATATGACAAGATATTCAGTGAGTAAAATGATACCACTCCCAGCAAAGTGGGTAAAACAACTGAAAATCTGTATGAGAAAAAAAGAAAAAAAGATGAACCCTATTCCATACACAAAATACCTGGAAATCAATCACAGACATGAATGTAAAAGTACATATGTAAACTTTCTGGAAAAAAAAATATGATAAATCTTTGCAACTTTGAAGTTGGAAAAAATGTCCTATGTAGATCACAAAATAAAAAAATTAAAAAATTGATCAACTTGTATTTCATTGAAAGTTAAGGCATATGTTCCTGTAAATAAACTATTTTAAACTCAAAAGATAAGACATAAAATGTGAAAAAAATGTTTGCAAATTACATACTTGATTAAACTAGTCAGGAAGAAATTAAAAAATGCTATAACCAAGATGCTAAACTGACGGAATGTAATGAACACAAGGATGGAAGAAACAGAAACAAATAAGTGATATAGAAGATAAAACTGTAGAAAATAATGAAACTGAAAATAGGGGAAGAAAAATATTAGATCATGAATGTAGACTTAGGGAACTCAGCAATTCCATAAAGCATAATAATATTCATATCATAAGAGTCCTGAAAGAAGAGAGGATAAAAGGGACAGAAAGTTAATTTGAGCAAATTATAGCTGAAAAGTTCCCTATTCTGAGGAAGGAAAAAGAGATCCAAATCCAGGAGGCACAGAACTCCCATCAAAATCAACAAAAGCAGGATAACATCAAGACATATTGTAGTAAAATTTGCAAAATACAGAGATAAGGAAAGAAACCTGAAATCAGCAAGGGAAAAGAAATTCCTAACCTACAAGGGAAGACAAATAAAGTTAACAGCAGATCTCTCCAAAGAAATTTGGCAGGCCACAAAGGAATGTCATGATATATTCAACATGCTGAATGGGAAAAATGCACAGCCAAGAACACTTTGTCCAGCAAGGCTGTTATTCAGAATAGAAAGAGAGATAAAGAGTTTCCCAGACAAACAAAAACTAAAGAAATTCATGACCACTAAACCAGCCCTGCAAGAAATATTAAAGGAGACTCTTTGAGTGGGAAAGAAAGACTACAAGCAACAAAGATAGAAAGGAACAGACAAAATCTCCGGAAACATCAACTTCATAGGTAACACAATGACACTCACATCTCATATGAATGACACATTCATATCTATCGATAATCACTCTGAAGGTAAATGCACTAAATGCTCCAACCAAAAGAAATAGGGTACCAGAATGGATAAAAAAACAAGACCCATCAATATGCTGCCTACAAGAGACTCATTTTAGACCTAAACACACCTGCAGATAGAACAATCTATCATGCTAATGGAAGAAAGCCAGAGAAGAAAGCCAGAGAAGCCTTACTTAAATCAGACAAACTAGATTTTGAACCAAAGACTGTAACAAGAGATGAAGAAGGGCACTATATCATAACAAAGGGTCTATCCAAAAAGATGATCTAACAATGGTAATTGTTTATACCCTCAACTTGAAAGCACCCAAGTATATAAATCAATTCATCACAAATATAAAGAAACTCATTGATAATACAATAATAGTAGGGGACTTCAACACCCTACTAATAGAAATGGACAGATCATTTAAGCAGAAAATCAATGAGGAAACAATGACTTTGAATGACACACTGGTCCAGATGGACTTAACAGATTTATTCAAAACATTTCATCCTAAAGCAACAGAATACACATTCTGCTCAAGTGTACATAGAATATTCTCCAGAATAGGTTACATATTGGGTCACAAATCAGCCCTCAACAAGTAGAAAAAGATTGAGATCATTCTATACATATCTTCAGAACACAACACTATGAAACTTGAAATCAACCACAAGAAAAAAATTGGAAAGACCACAAATACATGGAGGTTAGAGAACATCCTACTAAACATGAATGGGTTAACCAGGAAATTAAAGAAGAAATTAAAAAATACATGAAGCAAATGAAAATGAAAGCATGATAGTCCAGAACCTTTAGGATACACCAAAAGTGGTCATCAGAAGGAAGCAAGAAGTAAGAAAAGTCTCAAATACACAACCTAACCTTACACCTAAAGGAGCTAGAAAAAGAACAGCAAATAAAGAGTAAAGGAGCAGAAAAAGGGAAATAATAAAGATTAGAGCAGAAATAAATGATCATAGAAACAAACAAACAAAAAAACAGTAGAACGGATCAATGAAACTAGGAGCTTGTTCTTTGAAATAATTAGTAAAACTGATAAACCCATAGCCAGGCTTATCAAGAAGAAAAGAGAAAGGACCCAAATAAATAAAATCATGAATGAAGGAGGAGAGATGACAACCAACACCACATAAATATTAATAGTTATAAGAGAATAGTATGAAAACTTATGTTTCAACAAATTGAGCAATCTGGAAGAAATGGATAAATTGTTAGAAACATATAAATTACCAAAACTGAAACAGGAAGAAATACAAAATTTGAAAGACCCATAACCAGCAAAGAAATTGAATCAGTAATCAAAAATCTCCAAACAAACATAAAGTCCAGATGACTTCACAGGAGAATTCTACCAGACATTCAAAGAGTTAATACCTATTCTTCTCAAATTGTTCCAAAAAATAGAAATAGAAAGACAACTTCCAAACTCATTCTACAAGGCCAGCATTATATCTTGATTCCAAAACCAGACAAAGACCCCACTAAAAAGGAGAATTACAGGCCAATATCCCTGATGAGCATGGATGCAAATATTCTCAACAAGATACCGGCAAATAGAATGCAACAGAACATTAAAATAATTATTCACCATGATCAGGTGGGATTTATTCCTGGACTGCAGGGCTGGTTCGATATTCACAAATCAATCAGTGTGATATACCACATTAATAAAAGAAAGGATAATAACCATACGATCCTCTCAATGGATGCAGAAAAAGCATTTGACAAAATACAGCAAGATGGAGGAAAATACAGCATTTATTCTTGATAAAAACCCTCAACAAAACAGCGATAGAGGGAATGTATCTCAACATCATAAAGGCTGTATATAAAAGCTAATATCATCATCAATAGGGAAAAATTTAGAGCTTTTCCTCTAAGGTCAAGAACAAGACAGGGCTGTCTACTCTCACCATTGTCATTTAACATAGTACTGGGAGTCTTAGCTTCATCAATCAGACAACGAAAAGAAATAAAAGGCAACCAAATTAGCAAGGAACAAGTCAAACTTTTACTATTTGCAGGTGACATGATATTCTATATATAAAACCTGCAAGACTCCAACAAAAAATTTCTAGAACTGATACACAAACTCAGCAGCATCCCAGGATACAAAATCAACATACAGAAATCTGTCGTATTTCTATACACCAATAATAAGGCAGCAGAAAGAGAAATCAAGGAATTGATCACATTTACAATTGCACCAAACACCATAAGGTACCTAGGAATAAACCTAACCAAAGAGGTAATAAAAGTTCTATACTCTGAAAACTATAGAACATTTATGACAGAAATTGAAAAGGACGCAAATAAATGGAAAAGCATTGCATGCCCATAGATTGGAAGAACAAACATTGTTAAAATGTCCAAACTACCCAAAGCAACTACACACTTAATGCAATCCCTATCAAAAGACCAGAGGATTTTTCACAGAACTACAGCAAACAACCCTAAAATTTGTATGGAACCACAAAAGACCCTGAATAGCCAAAGCAATCTCAAAAAAAAAAAGAAAAGCTGGAGACATCACCTTTCTGGATTTCAAGCTATAGTCATCAAGCTGTATCATCAAGACAGTGTGGTACTAGCACAAAAACAACACATAGATCAATGGAATAGAATAGAAAACCCAGAAATGGACCCACAATTCTATGGTCAAATAATCTTCAACAAAGCGAGAAGTAATATCTAATGGAAAAAAGATAGTCTTTTCAACACATGTTGTTGGGAAAACTGGACAGCAACATGCAGAAGAATGAAACTGGACCACTTTCTTACACTGTACATGAAAATAAATTCAAAATGGATGAAAGACCTAAATGGGAGACAGGAAATCATCAAAATGTTAGAGGAGAACACAGGCAGCAACCTTTTAACTTTCCATGTCTGGAAACTAAAGCAAAAATGAACTATTGGGACTTCAAGATAACGTTTCTATATAGCAAAGGAAATAATCAACAAAACTAAAAGGCAACTGACAAAATGGGAGAAGATATTTGCAAATGACATATCAGATAAGGATTAGTATCCAAAATCTATAAAGAACTTATCAAACTCAACACCCAAAAAAACAAATAATCCAGTTAAGAAATAGGCAGAAGACACGAACAGACATTTTTCCAAAGAAGACATCCAGATGGCCCACAGACACATGAAAAGATGCTCAACACCGCTCATCATCGGGGAAACACAAATCAAAACCTCAATGAGATATCACTTCATATCTGTCAAAATGGCTAAAATTAACAACACAGGAAACAACAGATGTTGGCAGCAGATGTGAAGAAAGAGGAACCCTCTTACACTGTTGGTGGGAATACAAACAGTATGGAGGTTCCTCAAAACATTAAAAATAGAACTACCCTACAACCTAGCAATTGCACTATGAGTTATTTACCCAAAGGATACAAAATACTGATTCAAAGAGGCACATGTACCCCAATATTTATAGCAGCATTATCAACAATAGCTGCATTATGAAAAGAGCCCAAACATCCATCAATCGATGAATAAAGAGGAGGTTATACATATATATATATATATACATATATATACACACACACACACACACACACACACAATGTATATACACAATGTATATACACAATGTGTGTGTGTGTGTGTATATATATATATATATATATATACACACAATGCAATATTACTCAGCCATCAAAAATAATGAAATCTTGCCATTTGCAAGGATGTGGATAGAGCTAGACAGTATTATGCTATGCGAAATAAGTCAATCAGAAAAAACAAATATCATATGATTTCATTCATATGTGGAATTTGAAAAACAATACAGATGAACATAGGGCAAGGAAAAAAAGAGAGAAGGAGGCAAACCATAAGAGACTCTTAACAATAGAGAACAAACTGAGGGTTGCTGGAGGGGAGACAGGTAGAAATTGGGCTAAATGAGTGATGGGTACGAAGGAGGGCATTTGTGATGAGCACTGGGTGTTATATGTAATTGATGAATCACTAAATTCTACTCCTGAAACCAATATTACACTATATGTTAACTAACTAGAATTTAAAAAAAGACTTCAAAAAAAAATGGCCAGTCTGGATTTCGTCAAAGGCTAAAAATCTGTTCCTGAAAATAAACTGTTAGAAACACAAAAGATAAGCCACAGAATGCGAGAAGATATTTGCAAATTACATATCTGATAAAGGAATTATATCCCAACTATTTAAAGAACTATTACAAGTGAATTATAGGACAAACTATCCAATTAAAATTGGGGGGAAATTCAACATTTCACAAAAGAATATATACCAATGGTCAGCAGGAATGCCTGGATGGCTCAGTCGGTTAGGTGTCCAACTCTTGGTTTCGGCTCAGGTCATAATCTCACAGTTTGTGGGTTCAAGCCTGGCATCGGGCTCTATGCTGACAGCTCAGAGCCTGGAGCCTGCTTCAGATTCTGTGTCTCCCTCTCTGCCCCTCTCTCTCTCTCTCTCTCTCTCTCTCTCTCTCTCTCTCTCAAAAACAAAATAAATAAATACATAAATAAACATTTAAAACAATTTTTAAAAAAATAGGTCAACCATAATTGCCAAAACCTAAAGTGTTTTGTGGAAACATTCCAAAATTGTCTCTAGCTTGATTGGGATTGCGGCTATATACATGTAAACATTTGTCAAATCATTAGCCTGCACACACATATGTGTCAATCATGTTGTATATAATTCATACCTGAAGAAAGATGATTTTTAAAATGAGCATGTGGAAACTAAACATATAGTTGTCAACAAAATGTTCAAGTGATGTAATGACAAGAAGAAAAAAGCCAAAGCAATCTGTCTAAATAAAAAGTGAACATATATGGAATTATGAGAAAAATCAAGCCAAATAACAAGAAGCTCCAGACAGAACAGAAAGAAACTAAGACATAAAAAACAAAAATAGCACAAGGAATGAGTGACATCGGCAAGATGGACGAAAAGAGATTCCTCATAAATCCCTCCTCCCAGTAATTACAATATGGCATCTATCTACAGGCAAAGTGTCTTTTTTGGGAGATATGGGATCCAGGTAGGAGACTGTGAAACCCTGGTGCAGTCTAAGAACAAGGAGAGCTGTTTGAAAAGATAGCCTTCACCCAGGCAGCCAACTTACCAACCATCACCCCAGCTGGAATTGCAGAAACAGCTCCGTAACCCTGAGAACTGGGCTACAGACCCATTTGACTTTGACCCTGTAACCAGCACCACCTGCCAAGGGACTTGGGAGGAGTCTCACCCACCCATGTGTAGAGTAATAGGTACACAGACTTTGGCCCTGGCTCTGGACCCTGAAGCAGCCTGAAGCAGCCAGCTCCTCTCAGTCAGTCTAGGACCCCTTAGAGAACGCCAACTTCAACAATTACGCCTAGATAAGAGAGCCTTTGTAGAAGTCCAGGAGTCAGACAGAGAAGTTCCAGCACATCGTTGCAGCAAAAGATCCAAGATTGGTTGTTTTGAAGTGGGTCAGTTTGGCTTTGCCATGATAAAGGAGTAAGTGTAAAGGGAGAGCCTCAGAATTTTATGCATTCAAATATAATTTCCCTGCTCTCATCACATAGTAGTAAACAATAACCCTGCCGCAATTCAATTCAGTATCCCCAGCCTGTGTACATAATCCACTTCTATGCCTGTTAGTTCAATGACATGAGACGCCCGAGATAACAGATTTACCATCAACTTCCAGTAAAAGGAAATATTGATTTGTCCCTGGTGAAGGCATTGTATCTTATGACCTACCTTCTAAACCAGCAGAGTACAAACTTGGAAGCCCAGAGAAAGAATGTTAGTGATTAAACATCTTAACACCTGCAGATAAGGTGATAATTGAATACAATACAACAAATATTTGGTCAAAAAAGAAAATATAATAAACGAAATTCTTATAAACACAAATAGAAGAAAATTTCTTTAAGCAAACAAAAAAGAGCTGTGAGATATTATGCTACCAATATGCACAATTCCAATTTACTTGCCACATGTTAATAGTTGTGATATGATTTATAACAAATATATATTTAGTTTTTGACCCCACATCTGGCATAGAGCTCCTAATGTTAAGCCAATTCCTAAATGATTGGAATTTCCTAAGTGATGAGTGTGATAAAGGTATCTTTAGTTATGTAAATGAGGTGTCTTTTGTAAATACCAAGGATGGGGGCTGGTTGCCCAAGGAGTCAGCCCTGTCTTTAGAGAGTTGGAACTAGCAGTCCTACCATCCTGACCCCCAGGGAGGGGAGAGGGGCTGCAGGTTGAATCAATTGCCAATAGCCAATGATTTAATCAACTCTGCCTATGTAATGAAGCCTCCATAATAATCCAAATGGACAGGGTTTTGAGAGCTTCTGGGATGGAGAGCACATGGAGTGCCAGGAGGGTGGTGAACTCAGAGAGGGCGTGGGAGCTCCACACCCCTTACCACATATCTCGCCCTGTGCGTCTCTCATCTGGCTATTCCTGTAATAGCTTTTTGTAATAAACTAGTAACCTAGTGAACAAAATGGGTTTTGTTCTGTTTTTTTTTTTTTAATTCTGTGAGCTGCTCTAGTAAATTAATTGAATCAGAGAAGGTCATAGGAACCTCTGATTTATAGCTATTTGGTTAGAAGCACAGCAGACACACTGAACTAGCAATTGGCTTGTGAAGGGAATGGGGGCAGTCTTGTAGGACTGAGCCCTTAATCTGTGGGATTTTATGCTATCTCCAGGTAGGTAGTGTCAGAATTGAGTTGAATAGTAGGACACCTTCCTGGTGTCAGATAATTGCTTGGTGGTGTGGAAAAAACATACACATCATAATAGAAAAGATTATCATACGAGTTGAATAGCAAATTTCAGTTAGGATTACAATAAGACTTATCCTCAGTGGACGTAAGGTAAAAGGCATATATGATAACTGAAAATATCAGCTTTACAATTTGCTTTTGCACAGTTAAAATAAAGCTAGTTTTCTCGTCTCCCTTTGTTTCCTTTCTATATACCATCCACTCCTGACTGATGAGGGAGCATAACGCAAGCTGAGGGCAAAGTACAAGCTACCACCACCACTGCCACCCCCACCCCACCCCCACCCCACCCCCAGCCAAGTAGAATATGAGTGATATTCCTCGGACACTCCTGGCTACCCGAGAACAAAGGAAAGGGGGTTAAGTGCTTGCCGTGTGACGTGGGAAACTAAGGCAAATGAAAAATTAAATTCCTTTACTGCCTACAGCCTATTCACAAGTCCTTGAAACAGGCAGAGTGACCTCGCTCTGGAAGCCCAGCTGCCTTGACGATGACACTTTGCTAGGGGCAAAAAGGAATCTTGGGCTAACATTATCCTGACCCCCCAGGAACCTATAAGTCTACTTCAAAATATAAAAATTCCTTTGGAAACTTCCTTTATCTCAACTCCCCCAAGGTATATTCTGGCAACCATACTCCAAGCTTATGGCCTCCTGATATACATCTGAAGGGTCTCATGACTGAGGTTTTACTAAAAGGTAATAAAAAGCATTTTCCTGACAACACCTAGCCCCTCAAGGTCTTGGAAACCTTGCTTCCAAAATAACTTAGAGACTTACTCTATCCCTAACCCCCTCCCAACCTGACGGTATATAATCAATTACCCATCACAACCCCAGTGCAGCTCTTTCTGCCCAAGGGTCCTGTCCTGGTGCTTTCATAAAATCACCTTTTTGCACCAAAGATGTCTTCAAGAATTCTTTCTTGGCCGTCAGCTCCAAACCCTAGCATCACGCCAAAACCCCATCACTGACAACTGACCTTGTCAGAGTACTCAAACTGTGCCACCTTTGAAAAGTATTATCATAAACCATACTTTGATTTGCTTCTTTTAATGTATTGCTACATTATGTGAAATTACTAGGGATTATATACAAAATATCCTATATATCTAAGAAGCAGCACAATATGTAATATCAACACTTGTGTGATTCTGAGGAAAGAAAGAATTCATTGGTGAAATTTTAATCGTATCCTTCGAGACTGAAGGAGAAATGAAGACATTCTCCAATAAACAAAAGCTAAGAGAATTTGTTACAAGTAGACATGACCTCCAAGAAATGCTGAGGGCTGAAGTATAAGGACATCGGACAGTAACCTGAAGCTAAACGAAGACATAGAGCACAATGGTAAAGGTCACTATTGGGCAACCATAGGTAATAAAAATAAACGTAAAAGCCATTTTTATTATATTTATGCTTTTAAATTCTTTTTCTTGGGGCACCTGGCTGGCTCAGTTGGCTGAGTGTCCAAGTCTTGATTTTTGCCTCCGGTCATGATCTCACAGTTGTGGGATCAAGCCCCACATCAGGCTCTGTGCTGAGCCTAGAGTCACCATGCTATCCATTAGATCTCCAGAACCGATTCATCTCCTAACTGGAAGTTTGTACACCTTGACCAACATCTCCCCATTTCCCTCAACCCCCCCGTCCCTGGCAGCCACCATTCTTTCTGTCTCTATGAGTTTGGCTTTTTTAGATTCTACCTATGCATGAGATCATAGAGTATTTGTGTTTCTCTATTTAACTTAGTTCACATAGCACAATGCCCTCAAGATCCATGCATATTGTTGCAAATGGCAGGATTTCCTTCTTTTTTGTGGGTGAATAATGCTCCATTATATGTCACATTTTCTTTATTCATTCATCCATGAGTGGAAATTTACATAACTCCTACCTCTTGAAAGTTATAAATACTGTTGGTATGAACATGGGGGTGCAGACATCTCTTCAAGATCATAACTTCATTTCCTTTGGATATATACCCAGTAGTGGAATTACTGGATCATATGGTATTTCTACATTTAATTTTTTGAGGAAACTCCATACTCTTTTCCATAGCAGCTATACTAATTTACATTCCCAACAGTATATAAGTTTCCCTTTTCTCCACATCCTCGCCAACATTTGTTATCTCTTGTGTTTTTGATAATTATCATTCCACCAAGAATGAGATTTCATTGTGGTTTTATTTTCAGAGTTTTTCTGTGTGTGAACAAGTTGTCAGACCCACCTTGTATACATATTGTTTATTTCCATAAAAAGATATATATTTTTTTCTCCCCTGGAGTTTAAGATTCTTCTCATTTTTTTTTGTTTTCCATTTATTTAAAAGTATAGTTAACATATTATAATATTCAGCCTGTATCAGACAGTCCAATTCTCTCTTTTTCTACATTGCAAATAACATAAACTAAAGCCCCAGAAAAATACTTCTTTTCTCCATTTTATCGTACCCCAGAACATGCCACATCTAGATTCTCCTAACTGGCCCTCCTCCTTTCTCTTCTTAATCACTCCAGATTCATTTTCAAAATAGCAATCATAATGATCTTGTTTGAAACTCATTTTGTGTCACTTGCCTGCTTAAAATCTCCCAGAGGCCTCTAATTGCACACAGGCTAAAATCTGCAATATATATTATAGCCTATAACTTTTATTATTTTTTTTAATTTTTTTTTCAACGTTTATTTATTTTTGCGACAGAGAGAGACAGAGCATGAACGGGGGAGGGGCAGAGAGAGAGGGAGACACAGAATCGGAAACAGGCTCCAGGCTCCGAGCCATCAGCCCAGAGCCTGACGTGGGGCTCGAACTCACGGACCGCGAGATCGTGACCTGGCTGAAGTCAGACGCTTAACCGACTGCGCCACCCAGGCGCCCCCTATAACTTTTAAATTAATTAATCCAACACTTTGCCTCATCATGGGCCAGCCACATTGGCCTCCTTGTTTTGCTTCAGTGAGTCCAAACCTTTTGATGCCTTAATGCTATTTAACCTCTCCAGATGCCATCCTGAAGGTTGGAAAAGATTCGAAAACTATCATATGTAAAATGTGCCCTTCCTCAGGTCACTATTAATATTATATTTTATAATGTACATGACTTTTAATCTTTAACTTTCTATTTTTTTATTTTTAAAATTATTATTATTATTACTCCTGGTTTTCCACTTGACATAATAGTCTATGAATAAAGAGATACTGACTCTTGTAGAGTATTGATCTCCAACAGTTTTGGTAGTGCTTGGCATATAAATGTTCACAATAAATATTGATTAGATGAATTAATGATGAATGGGAAAGTAAGTAGGGCTAGAATAGACACTGTTCCCTTAGAGTCTTTGGCAATGCTTTAGGAATCTTATTATTTCTGAGATCCTTATTCACATTCAGCAACTGTTTTGTTTCCATTAAAAGTATGAGAAACTCCAACTCAACTTCAGCTCCAATATATTCCTATTTTTGACATTTTTTTTTTATGAAGGAGACTTCTATGTTGTAAGTTATACCCTGGAAACCTAAATTTCAGAAGTACAAAGTTCTAACAAGGTGGAAATTATCAATACATTGGTGCTTCTCTTTAAATCATATAAATTTAGCATTTGCCAAAAAAGATAAATGCCAACTAGCATTTAGCAGTAAGATTTCCTAGCAATAAGATTTTGCACATGTGGAATTTTAACTATTACACCTTGCAAAATCGAATTTATTCTCATGTTGTGTCAACTGATTTTGCATAATTTCATTATAAACATTAAATTTGTGTCACTAAAACATTAAAGTATCTTTCGAAAATTTTCATTATGCTCTTGACCAGTGTTTCCTAATATTGCCTACATTGAATTCATGTAAAGACAAAATGATTTTCTAGGATTATCCAGAGACTTTCATATCTACTCAGACACAGCAGAAACCCTAAAACTAAAAAGGCAAAAATAGCAACAACAGCAACACTGCATATGTTTCATGATGTTATTTCTTTCTAAAATAAAAAAGAATACAGAATCCCAGAAGACCTACCTGTCGAACTGCATTTAGGAGGGATGGACCAGCCACTCTCTGTACATGTGATGTTGCTCTGATTATTTAAAAGGCGATAATCTGTATCACAGACAATTTTTGCAGTGTCACCTTCCTGGTGTGTTTGTCCTGAAGAGGCAGAATGACCATTTTCCACCCAAGGGAAAAAGCACTGTCCTAAAGACCCAAAAGGTAACTCATATAAATCTTGCAATGAAGGAATATTATATTTTGCAAGCTTCAAAACAGAAACCACACACAAAAATTCGTTTCTTAAAAATGAGTTCATGCAAGTTAAAAATAATAATATGTAACGTCATCAATCATCATGTGTATATATAAAGCACTCTACACTTGTAAAATTCCTTTAGATATCAGAAAAGTTAGTTTTGGTTTCTCATTTGATTGTCTAAATTGCTTCCTGAAGGAGGAGATGACTTTTATCTCCTGTGCCTTTTTTGCTTTTCTCTTTAATGACTGTCTGCTTCATGACTCTGCTTTTCTCTGTACTTATTGAGAGAGGAAGGCAGATGTAATTTTGAAAAACAGAGATGTGAGGGGTGCCTGGGTGCCTCAGTCCAGCTTCAGTTCAGGTCATGATCTTGTGGTTTGTTAATAAGCCCTGTGTGGGGCTCTGCGTGGATAGCTCAGAGCCTGGAGCCTGCCTCAGATTCTGTGTCTCCCTCTGTCTCTGTGCCTCTCCCGCTTACATTCTGTCTCTGTCTCTCTCTCAGAAATAAGTAAATGTTAAATATTTTTTTAAAAAGATGTGATTAACAAAAAGCACAAAATTAAGGATAATAGTAAAATTCTTCTTGGATATCAAAGAAACAGCACATTTTGAATCTGATATTACACATAAAAATAAACTCTCTTGAGAAAACCTACAGTCATACAATTACCAATGAGTGTGTTTAAATACTAGCAGTTAACAGTACTGACCACCAGTATTTAAAATGAAAAGATTTATAAATGGCTTTTATGATGTTTAAGTATGTTCCTTCTATCCCGACTTTCTCGAGGGTTTTTATTAAGAAAGGATGCTGAATTTTGTCAAATGCTTTTTCTGCATCGATTGACAAGATCATATGGTTCTTATCTTTTCTTTTATTAATGTGATTATCACATTGATTGATTTGCAAATGTTGAACCAGCCCTGAGAAACTTAACAGAAGACCACGGGGGAGAGCAAGGGAAAAAAAAAGAGGTTAGAGAGGGTGGGAGCCAAAACATAAGAGTCTTAAAAACAGAACAAACTGAGGGTTGATGGGGGGTGGGAGGGAAGGGAGGGTGGGTGATGGGTATTGAGGAGGGCACCTGTTGGGATGAGCACTGGGTGTTGTATGGAAACCAATTTGACAATAAATTCCATATTTAAAAAATAAAAAATAAAATAAAATAAAATGAAAAGATTTAGACAAAAGTTTGTATCTTGTTTTTTTTCTGATTTGATTTCCACAAACAGTTTCTTATAAAAGGAGGAGAGACTACCTTGTCTTTGCTGATTGGTTCCTCCAGCCCCTGATTCTGTGATTGTCTAATTGTTCTGTGATTGTGATCTACCCCCTGGCATCCACTTCTCCACTCACTGAACACACTAAATAATTCATCCAGATAATAACCAGGGTATTTACTCACTGATACACTTTGGTGTTGGTGACCATCCTTCCTCTGTGCAGGTTATTTTAGTCCAGAGTGATTGTGAAGGAGACGCAAAGCTGTGATCACACGAGTAGTAGAAATACTTTCCCAGAGCAACTGGGAAGTTGTGTTTATATCTGTCTTCATCATATATGTTTCCATGTTTTATTTCTGGAAAACCACAAGTTCTTCCTTAAGAAAAAAAAAATAGTACCATACATGAATGAGTAATTCTATTTTAATAATCACATTGATGACTTTATGATTCTATTTAAGTTAATTGTTCCACTTGTATTTGTGATTCAAGAGCTGGGGCAGTCTATAACTAAGAATACAAAGGTATTTGAGGTGTTTGCGTTGAGTTCTTCAGAAGTGTTTCCAAGATTAAGATCACACAGAAAAAGCAAACACTGAGAAAAAGAATAAAAGTAGGTCTATCCACTAAGCTTCCCAGGTCTAAGAACTTTGCTTCTGGTGGGATGCTCAAACTCTTTGCAGTTCTCCACTCATTTCCGATGTCTCTTCTTCCTGTGTCTCATGCATACCTCCCCTCAGAAACCTTAGCCATTTCCACCCCTCTTCTTCTACTCTAGGCAACACATTATACATAGGATATATAAACATGTATGCATATAAAACTATAATTATAAACTGGGTGTCCTAAATAACAGAAATTTATTTTCTTGTAATTCTAGAAGCTAGAAGTCCGAGATCTGGTATCAGCAGGAATGGTTTCTTCTGTGGCATCTCTCCCTGGTTTGTAGATGGTCTCCTTTCCCTGTGTCTTCACATCTTCTTCTCTTTGTGTCCTAATTTCCTAATTTGCTCCTGTTATATGAACACCAGTTTTATTGGGTGAGGGCCCACCCTAATGACCTTGATTTAACTTAACTTCCCCTTTAAAGACCCTGTCTCTGTATACTGTCACTCTTAAGTCCTGGGAGTTAGGATTTCAGCATCGGAATCTTGCAGAAACACAACACTACCCGTGCCACTAAACACACAAAGATGTATTCTATCTATGAAACAGTCTGCTTCCACTAAACAGGTTCATGTCTCCTTTGAGAAACATTGGTACAACCCAAATTTACAGGGCATTCTTCTTAAAGGTACTTTCAGAAAAGAGTTACTGAGTGAGGATAGTTTTAAACTGGACAGGACCCTTTGTTGTATTGTTCTTATTTCTGTTGCTAGGAAAGGAAGTTGCCTGAATATAGTCTTAAATAGCATCTAAAACTCAGTGTGGGGCAAATTACAAAAATAAATTCTAGTAAATTCAGGAGTAAAGCATAGTGATTTATGTCCTACTCACAAATGCTGTAATGAAGTACCCTAAAGCACATTAGAGATTTCATTTACAATAATCTGGAAATAAGAGGCTTTGCTTTTAAAAGAAATCAGAGACTTTAAAAAGATATCATAATGAAAAATTTATAAAGATGTTAAGGAAGGAGAAAAATATAGTTATACAAATAAAAATCTTAAAGATTTTATACATGCAAGAGAAAGCTATTAGAACTAATACACAAAAAGAAATTGCTCTCTAAAGACAAGCTTAAAAAGCTACCAATTATATTTGTTATGTCATAAGATATAATTTTTAATACATAAGGATTGCATTCAGAGATATAATCTAGAAAATATATTACTCCAAAGGTGAAAACAAATCAGTGCTACAGTTAATGCTCTGAAAATTTTTATTTATTTACTCAATACTTACCAGTGGACTCAGAAATGTAAATTAAAATTTATTGTCTTAATGCTAATTTTGTTGAAATATTAAATTGATTATAATTGCTTACCACAGCTTTATTAAGGTATAATTGAAATATGGTAAACTGCATATATTTGAAATGTCTGATTTAATAAGTTCTTTCGCATGAGTGAATTGGGATAGCGGTTTTCTCCAAATAAAACATCAATTACTTTATTTTACTAAACTACTAGCTTAGGACAAATACTTATTCTGTTCTGTAAAGACAGATATTTTTAGGTTTTAAGTAGTTTTTAAAAATTAAATATCCACATATTGTGAATATTAGCACAGGCTTTCCTACTTGTTCAAATCCAAAATATTTTAGAATGACTTTATCCCAACCAAAAAGTGTCATTTTGTATTGAGAGAAATTACTATTAAGTGTTGATTGTTACTGATTAATTCATATTTTAAGTGAACCTCAATAGTTGCAAAATATGACAAATATTTTACTTCCCCTAAATTTAAGCAGTTTTGACATATGAATTCATAAAACTATCATCATATACAAGATTATGAAGATATCCATTGCTCCCAAAGGTTTTCTTGCATTAAAACAAGAAGCCTTGGGCCGTCTGTGTGGCTCAGTCAGTTAAGTGTCTGACTCTTGATTTTAGCTCAGATCATGATCTCACGGTTTGTGAGTTCAAGCCCTGCATAGGGCTCTGCACTGACAGTGTGGAGTTTGCTTGGGATTGTCTATCTCCCTCTCTCTCTGCCCCTCTCCTGCTTATGGCCTCTCTTTCTCAAAATAAATAAACTAAAATAAATAAATAAATAAATAAATAAATAAACCTCCATATATTTATTTTGAAGTCAGCACCTCACTTTTCTTGTGACATATTGCCTAAAGTTGTGTGAGCATACTCACATATCTCCACGTTGAGAGTCCTTTTTCTGACAAACTTAGGAAAAAGAAAACAGAATTTATTTTATTTTCCCCTTAGATAAACACGAGGTAATTTTCCTATAAAGTTATATCCCATTATGGTGTCACAATACAGACTATTTTAACTAGTAAATTCATTTAAAAATACAGACACATGAAACTAGATATGATACGAAGTCACATTTAAGAAGGAAATCGAGTGTTCAGATGTCTTTTCAACTTACCTTGTCCATGAGCACAGGAAACCCGCAAGGTGAGAATGACACTGATTAGTAACAACATGTTAGTTATTCCCAATGGTGTATCAATACAAATATTCCAGTTGTGCTCTTTGTGGTTTTAAATCTGTTCTGTTAGCAGTTACCAAGTGTGACCCTGAATTTAAGTGCACTACCATGAAGCTCGTCAATTGAGGTTACTTAGTAAATATCAAAGTTCAACGAAGTTTGCAAAGTCTCTCAATTCCTATTAGTGGTTTCACAATAATTTCTTGAATTCATTCCCTGATATGTACTTGTACGACTTTATTTAGGGACAGTAACAGGTTGGACCCAAAAGTGAGAAAACACTAAACTTTAAATAAACACCTATTGAAAATTGGTAAGGCTCTTTCTCAACCAGATGAATCATATGCAAATAACTGAGTCTCTGTCATTGTATTTTTCTCTTGTCCTTTACTTACCCTCATTATGTAATTAATTAGGGGTCTATGAAAACCAGTGTGCATCTGGACCCTATTCCATTACCTATATTTTCTTATGCTTAGGGGAACACTGCTTGACTTCTAAACTCACCTTAGATTACACTACTGAGTACAAGAGTTTCAGCATCTTCTTGGCATTTAAATATCTTTTAACCAACATGCTTTGAGGCACCTTTTATTTTAGGGTACAATATATTCAGAGGCATGCAGTGATATCCCTTTTGTTTTAGGAACATAACTCAAATGCCCTCACAGCTGCCCTTTCACTGATTTATTAATTGCATTTGTTCTGATTTTTTAGATATACATGCATATTTACATATATATATAGCTAATTATATTTGCCATCTTCTAAGATACAATTACTTAATATAAGAGCATTGTTTTCAAGCAGATAATTAATATGGAAAATATAGTATTACTATAAAGGAGGAGAAAATAAATCAGTCATCACTGTCATAGAGTTAATGCATTGAAATTTATTTATTTCCTTACTATAACTACATGGTTTTAAATATTAAATAATTTAGTAATATATACAACTAATACTTCCAGAATACCAAAATAGCTTATATTAAAGTGAACCTCGGGGTGTCTGGGTGGCTCAGTCAGTTAAGCGTCTGACTCTTGGTTTCGGCTCAGGTCATGATCTTGCCGTTCGTGAATTTGAGCCCCACATCGGGCTCCATGCTGACACTGGAGCCTGCTTGGAATTCTGTCTCCCTCTCTCTTTCTGCCCCTCCCCTGCTCACTCTCTGTGTCTCTCTCTCTCTCAAAAATAAACAAATAAACTTAAAAAATAATAAAGTGAACCTCCTACAAATAACAGATATAAACTCGGCACAAATTACAAAAATGAACTGCTTGAGTGAGCTAATGCAAGCAGAAAATGAAAAGTGTCCAATCTTTGAAAAAATTGAATTAAACTCTGAGATCCATCTTTATGTATTTTATGAATTTACAACACACCTACATCCACATGGTGCATGGATGATAGAACTCAGGCAGAAAGCAGGAGTCTCACCCGTGGGACAATTTAGGGATCTGAGTATGGGCCTGGAAGAACCTCTGCCAGGTGAGAAGAGAAATGTATGGAGCTTCATCAGGGAAACCCCCCAATAATCTCCATATGTCCCCTTAAATTATTCCCTAATCAATATGAGCCTGCATGGGGCAAAACCCCAAGCAGCCCAGTGGGAAGAAACTACTGACTGCAAGGCTGAAAACTTTGAACACTTCAGGTAGTAATCAGTGTAGAAGAGAACGGGTTTGGAGTTCAAGGCCAGCATAGCTTATTAAAGTTGTCACATTTTACTTGAACCAGACAGATATGTCTTAGGAGTAAATACCACGTCCCAGGAGTTGACTAAGGGCTATATTCTTGTATTAAGGCAACACTGAAATAGATCAACTCTAAAAAAACCCTTAAAACTAAGACCTCACAGGATTACAGTATTCCACCAGGAACATAACTTCTGTCTTGTATTCCTTTATAAGACAGTCAGCCAGATATGATGGCCATAAGAAGAGACAGAGGATAGATTTAGGAAAAAATAAAGTTTATTATACTCACAAGTCCTAGAGGCAGAGTCAGAAGATAGGGATGAGGGGAAGGTTTGGGGGCCAGAAGAGGTACGGCTCTGGATTGGTTAGTTTGTAGATCAAAGACAGTCTCCTGTCTGGGCTCTTTGATATCTCTAAGATTTAGTAGTCTCTCTTCAGTCAGAGGTTTTGTAAGATATCAAACCATTATAATATACAGAAGACGAAAAAATTTACAATAGAACTTCTACTAGAAGAAAAATCTATATTATTCAGAGGTAAACACCAGAATCCATAAATCTCTACAATGTTTTCTGGTGATGTTCATTGTACAATAAAAACTTACTGGACATGCAGAGAAGCAGAAAATATGAACCATAGTCAGAGGAAAAGAGCTACCAAAAGAAACAGACCTAAACACAAACAGTATGCTAGAATAAATAAGATAAACATAACTTTTCAATGACTATGAAATAGAAGTTAAGAATTTACAGGAAAACTTATATATAATTGTTTAAGAGATGTTGACTTTCAGAATAGAGGCAGACAGTGTCTAAGTACCAAATATGAATCCTAGCATTAATGCTAGATATAATCTTCATAAAAACTGTAGAAAAATAATAACAATGAGAAATGTAAAAGAAGAAATAAATGGACTTGAAAGTAGGTTAATAAAAGTTATCTGAAATAAGTATCTTAAAAATAAAAATGAGAATGAAAAATTAAAGACTCAGTGATCTGTGAGGCAGCATCATGTGATCAAACAAGAAGAGAGAAAGTTCAGGGCAGAAGACCAATTTGAAAAATTATGGATAGCAATCTTCCAAATGTTATTAAAGACATGAAGCCATGGAACCAAGAAGCTCAGCTAACATCAAGAATGACAAATACACAGAAAACCATAATTAAAAAACAACAAAACTGTTAAAAATCAACATTAAAAAGAAAGCTTTGAAAGCACCTAGAAAAAAAATGGAGAAAGAACATACATCATACATAGACAATGCCAATCCAGAGATGAGCTAATACTGTCAGCAGACTTCTCATCGAAAACTAAGGGCCGGAAAACTAAAGAATTACATCTTTAAAGTATTAAACACACAAAATAATAAGGTGTTAAACATACCACGTACATGCACGCACACACACTGTCAAGTAAGAATACAATACCCATCAAAAAGATTCTTCAAAACCAAAAGTGAAATAAATACATTTTCAGATTATTTCAGAGAATTTGTTACAAATGATCCACGCTACAAGTAAGATGAAAAGAGATTATTCCAGAGAAATAAAATTGATACTAGCTGGATATGTGGATCCCAGAAAAGAGCCCAGACCCTGAAAGTGATCATGCTAAGGGTGCCACCTGATTTGATGCAATATGAAGTAACAAGACATCACCTTAAAATATTTTTACCTTAATTATTTATATCCTTATTTTCATCTTAAAGTTTTCATATTTTTAGATACTTAAAATGTTTATAGTCAACTGATTTTAACTAATTATATTGTTTGAAATGCATGAACATAAAAATCACATTGCAGACCCTTGTCTTTGAATGTTTCCAAAACCCTCTATACCAGCAGAATCGTGAAAATGTTTTTAGATTTTAAGATCATTACCAAAAAGGTCTTCATCGTTTTCAACATGTGTTATCTTAGTTTTTAATATATCTTTATTCTAAAATAATATATTCTTGTGATCCAAAGGTGATATATGCTAAAGGCAGAAAAAATGGAGAATACTGTTAAGTATTAAGCAGTTAAATAGCAACTCTGACCATTAGTATTTCTAACTATAGTTATTGTAAATATTCAATCATACTTCTGCTGACCTTTGTCTTATTAACATTTATCCAATGTTCAAAGCATAGCATACGTATGTGTGTAAGTTTATACTTGATATTGGATTTTTTGTCACTTTTCATGTCCTGTAATGATAGTTATGTACCCAATTATGATTGGTTTTAATCTTTATGTGTGCTAGATTGTCATCTTGTAAGAGATTATGCATTTCATCATTTTTTGTGTATAGATATCTATAGACAAATAAGCAAAAGTTAGGTGATAGCTACTTACATCTTATTGCTAACACAGGAATGACATAATTAGGTTTTTATGTGTTTTTGAAGTGATATTATTTTGCAAAGGGAGAAAAGCATTTTCTCCCATTTTCTCTGAAACAAGAGTCTTAGGAAGCCTCAGAAGTTATGGAGGGAGCTTTGAGAAAGTTAGGAGAAAGATGGATAGAAGCAGGCACTGAAGTGATTGAACCTAATTTCTCACCGTAGATATTTTATGAATAGGACACATAGTATTTTGGTTGGCCAAGTTTTCATGTGGTGCTTTTAAGAAGTGATTCATTTGTCTCTTAGATTATAATTATACTATCTATATATTTTAAACACATATTCTGATTTATGATTAAAAATGAGTTAATACTTGAAAAAATAAACTGAGAATTGATTAATCATGAAAAATGCTGAATAAATGTACCTATTTTAATTTTAGGACTGCATTTTAACCACTGTTTTAAAAAAAAAATTTTTTTAACGTTTATTCATTCTTGAGACAGAGACAGAGCATGAACGGGGGAGGGGCAGAGAGAGAGGGAGACACAGAATCGGAAGCAGGCTCCAGGCTCTGAGCAGTCAGCCCAGAGCCCGACGCAGGGCTCAAACTCACGGACTGCGAGATCATGACCTGAGCCAAAGTCGGACGCTCAACCAACTGAGCCACCCAGGCGCCCCTAACCACTGTTTTATACACAAACATGATACATCAGTCTCCCTTCTCAACAGGTTGCTCGGAATGTAGGAAGTGGTGTGTGTCTACAATAGCCAGTTTTACATGCAAATTCAACAGAATCCCCTGGTTTATCATAAATTTGTTTCTTAAAACTCCAGCGTAACTGTATGCTATGTTTTTTTCAAGATTTCTTCTGCTCATACACCTGAAAGTACAAAAAATGAACATGAAACATTAAGTAGTAAATAAGTATTTTCCACAGAATTTCAGACTTTCAGGTGCAATCTTCCATGCTGGCTCACGGCTTCACTCTCAAAGTCTTTTCTAAACCAACTGATTGAAAATCCATCATGTAGACTTAAATTATTTTAAGCAATTAATGAATTAATGATGTAAAAATGAGGTACCATGTTTAATGTGTGATAATTAAATGTTCTAGCCAAAGATTCACAGTGTCAATTATCACACGAAGAGCTTTCATTAAAGAATATTTTGTTGCTGGGCGCCTGGGTGGCTCAGTCGGTTAAGCATCTAACTTCGGCTCAGGTCACGATCCCACAGTTTCTGAGTTCAAGTCCTATACTGGGTGAGCTTGAGCCCCATTTCAGGTGAGTCCGCTTCTCTCTCTCTCTCTGCTCTCGCTCACTTGCTCCCTCTCTCTCTCAAAAAAAAAATTTTTGTTGTTGTTACTTGAACAGGAATTTTCCACACTTTATTTACTCACATATTAATATTTAGTAGTCAAGCGTTCAACAGAATGATTGCTAGTTAACCCATGAAAATTCTATTATAAATAGATATTCTACAAGAATATTAAAATACTTACCTAAGCATTTTGGTGGTTCTGACCACTGTCCATGAGTACATATTATGTTCCTGTTTCCTTGAAGTTCATAGAAGGACTGGCATTGGTACTCAACTGATGATCCTGGAGCGTATGCTGGTAATGTGAATGAGGTAATGTCTACATCGTCAGTAGGTGGAGGGGGTCCACAGTTTCCTTTAGAGTTTTAAAAAAAAAATATTTCATTTCTTGAAAGACTAAAGAAAAACAGGTTACAATAAAGCAATAAAAATATAGCACCACACTTAATATCAAGACTTGTGATTTCTGCTGACATAAATGATTCCTTGAAGAAATTTTAATCACTTAAACTGAGAATCACACTTTTAAGCCCTTCTTTTTATCCCACATGAAAACGCACAGAAAGCATTAACAAACATATCCGTTTTGCAGTATTGTGATATTGATATCACAGTTTTTCTTGGTGAATATTTGCTGGATAGATGGCTAGCTAATATAAACAAAAAAGTTTTCTTGTTATACACAACATACTACAGTGTCCACTGGATCTCTAGTCGTTTTTTTCATTGATTTTCATTTTTATTACAAAGGAAACACCACCTTTGATAAAATTCAAGGAATTACACATTTGTATAATGCGAAAGGGCATTGCTAGCTTCCTGTTCTGGACAAGATGAAGTAGAAACATTTCTGCTTATTCCTTCTGCTAAGTAAAAATCCTGAATATATTTCAAAATCCAACATAAGAGACTGTGAAAGATGTCGACAAGAAATCAATCTTTCAAGGACTTCAGAATTCAAGGAATCACACTGCAGTGAGTTGTTTGGTTTTTCATTTTGCCTTCTATGTATCCTAGGCTGGGCACTGAAGAAGAGTGTAACCCAGAAATGATATCAAGTTCAGGCATAAAAAAGGTTCCAAGAATTTCCTTCGTCCCTTTAGACAATGGTTCAGGAAAGGAGCGACCTAGCAAGGCAAGCATTTTTTACAAGACTTAAATTACTTCAGAAAAACTTCATAGACCACCCCTCTCCCCACCTTGATCCAAAGACCAAGTGAAGAGCGTGGACTTGCACCCTGCCTGGTGGCGATGGGGACCTGATAAACAAAAGATTTCAATAAAATCCAAAGTCTTAAAACATAATACCCAAAATGTCCTGTATATATTTGAAAATCATTCATCATACCAAGGAGCAGAAAAATCTCAAAAGGGAAAAGGAAATCAACACAAGACCACACTGAGTTGATAAGGATATTGGAATTATTTGACAATGGTTTTAAAAAATCCAATGTGAACATAGAACTGAATAATGTAATAATAAAATTTCTTTAAAACTTATTGGATGGGCTCAATTATAGATATCAGATGACTGTAGGATGCACAAACTTAAATAAAGAACACAGATTACTCACTTTGAAAATATACTGAAAACAACAACATAAAGTGAACAGAGCTTTAGGGACCTGTGGGAAGATAGCAAAAGACTGGATACCCAGAAAGAGAAAAGAGGTTGGAGATGAAAGAAAACAACTTCCAAAAATAATGACTGAAAAGTTCCCAAATTGGACATAAGGCATAAACCTACACATTAAAAAAGCTGGACAAGATAAACAAAGAAATTCATGCCAAGATACATCATAATCAAACTGCTAAAAACTGGTAAGAAAAGGAAAAAAAAATCAAAAGCAGTGAAATACCACCTCACATCTTTCAGAATGGCTAAAACCAACAACACAAGAAACAACAGGTTTTGGCGAGGATGCAGAGAAAGGGGAACACTCTTGCACCGTTGGTGGGAATGCAAACTGGCGCAGCCACTCTGAAGAACAGTATGGAGGTTCCTCAAGAAACTAAAAAAAGAACTACCTTCGATCCAGCAATCGCACTCTTAGGTATTTACTCAAAGGATGCAAAAATTCAAATTCAAAGGGGTACATGCACCCCAGTGTTTATATAGCAGCATTATCAACAATAGCCAAACTACGGAGAGAGCCCAAATGTCCATTGACTGATGAATAGACAAAGAAGATATAGTATGTACACACACACACACACACACACACACTCTGGAATATCACTCAGCCACCAAAAAGAATATTATTTGCAATGATGTGGATGGAGCTAGAATGTATTACGCTAAGCAAAATAAGTCAATCAGGAAAAAAAATAAGTCAATCAGAGAAAGATAGGATTTCACTCATATGTGGAATTTAAGAAGCAAAACAGATGAACATATGGGAAGGGGGGAAGAGAGAGAGGGAAACAAACCACAAGAGATTCTTAATGATAGAGAACAAACTGTGTTGCCAGAGGGGGTAGGGGGATGGGCTAGATGGGGGATGGGTACTAAGGAGGGCACTTGTTGGGATGAGCACTGGGTGTTGTATGTAAGTGATGAATCACTGACTTTACTCCTGAAACCAATATTGCACTATATGTTAACTAACTAAAATTAGAGAAAAAGGAGAACAGCAAATAGAAAAAAGAGGTAAATAAAAAGAAATGATTACATAGGAGGAGCTACCATCATATCACAGAGAAAGTGCACAAATGCTTCCTAAAACCACCATTCTGATGTGTATCCAGCTGCCAACCTGAGCAAGAACATGAAATTTAAAACGTCTATTTATTTATGAAAGAGTTCTTCAATGATTCTCAAACCAATAGTGAATAATAAAAGGAAAAGCATTGAGAATTAACCATTAAGAAAAGTACCATAAATTGTATATCAGAAGGGGCATTATAGGAAAACAAGAAACGTTTTTTTAAAAACCTCCTGGAAAAGCAAGCATGAAAACTTACATAAATAGATAAGAATGTGAATAGGCAAACTTATATGAATAAGTAGGTTTAGTCTCACTACATATCTAGTTTTAATTTTTTTAATGCCAGAATTAAAAGTGATTCTATTATGAACCAATCAAATTAACAAAAATAGGATTGAGTTCATCATGCAAAAATTGCTTGCTAAAATACATAAATATATAAATGATTTTAAATATTTAGGTATAAATGATTTTATATATTTAGAAATCTATAGGATTTTGTCTCATGACTTTGATGCCAATTTATTATGTTTAATGAATCGTATTGAAAATAGATTTTAGTTTACGTACTGCCCTCACCTACACACTGAGGTGGAGAACTCCATTTTCCCATGTGACAAGTTATCTTGTCCTCTGCAGGTATCCTGTAACCATCTTCACAAATAGAACTTAATTTAGTGCCATGTGCATAAAGCCTGGGTTTAAATGTTTCTTTAATGAGTCCATTTTCTACATGAGGTGGTTGAGAACATGGAATTTTTTCTATGTGAAGAATAGAGATCAAAGAGTCAAGCACAAATATAATGTTTTACATTGAAAAACACAAACAAACACTGCCTGGGGATTTTAAAATATGGATAATTTGAACAAATTAAATTATTTAAAACTGAAACTCTTTGAAACTTGCAAGGATATATGTCTCCCTAATATCTATGCTACTATCCTCCTGTTCAATATGCCCCTTCATTCTTGTCTTGTTCATCATAAGGAGTGAAACAGGCAAAAACAGAAATCTTATCCCAGACTTACAGAAGGTTTTTGTAAGGTTTTGTCTGTGTTCATTTCACAGAGTGAAAGAACGGGGACTGATTTGTATACTTAGATTGTAATTTACTGTATCAAGATAAAGTTTAACATAGAGAAAGGCATAGAGAAAGGTTTAACATAGAGAATGAACATATTCAGGGCACCTGGGTGGCTCAGTCGGTTAAGCGTCCGACTTCAGCTCAGGGCATGATCTCGCAGTCCGTGAGTTCGAGCCCCACGTCGGGCGCTGGGCTGATGGCTCAGAGCCTGGAGCCTGCTTCTGATTCTGTGTCTCCCTCTCTCTCTGCCTCTCCCCCGTTCATGCTCTGTCTCTCTGTCTCAAAAATAAGTAAACGTTAAAAAAAAAAAGAGAGAATGAACATATTCTTGTTCATTTATACAAAGCACAGGGGAGTGTTAACCTCATTCAAAGAACATCATAAAGCAAGTTATGTGCTACTGACCAACACAGCGTGGTGTTGACTGCCATCTTCCACCTTTACACACAATTTCTGCTGCATTGTGAATTATAGAATTTTCTTGACACAGAACAGATATTTTTTCTCCATCACGGTACTTCACTGTAGTTGTCATATCTCGAGCATTGGGAATCTGAGGTGGAGGTGGGCCTGACTGCATTTGTAGCTCTAAAAATATTAAAATTCGATTTCTTGATTAAAAATCATAACTTAGGGGCGCCTGGGTGGCGCAGTCGGTTAAGCGTCCGACTTCAGCCAGGTCACGATCTCGCGGTCCGGGAGTTCAAGCCCCGCGTCGGGCTCTGGGCTGATGGCTCAGAGCCTGGAGCCTGTTTCCGACTCTGTGTCTCCCTCTCTCTCTGCCCCTCCCCCGTTCATGCTCTGTCTCTCTCTGTCCCAAAAATAAATAAACGTTGAAAAAAAAATTAAAAAAAAAAATAAAAATCATAACTTAAATGTATCAAGAGGTTAATTTAGCAGAGAACTCAAAATGATGTATCATAAATGGTCAAATAATAATGGCATGTTCTGGGTTTAAATATGGTATACTCTTTGATACTTCAGTGTATCACATTTGGCTTATTCTCATGGTTTTCTTTGTTGTTTCTTTTATTCTTTCTGTGATCATAATTTATATAAAACCTCTTCTAATTATTTCTAACCATTAAGATGTTCTGAGTTACTCAGTATCAGGCACTAAATAAAGGTTTTCTGAGTATACCCCAGGAAGTCTTCTAAATCCTTTCAATTGTCCACGTTTTACATTTAATTCAGGGAAACATTTGAGTAAACTTTATTTGTGCTACTAATGTCAGATTTTCTATTTCTTTTGTTTTTTTTTTAACGTTTATTTATTTTTGAGACAGAGAGAGACAGAGCATGAACAGGGGAGGGGCAGAGAGAGAGGGAGTCACAGAATCTGAAACAGGCTCCAGGCTCTGAGCTGTCAGCACAGAGCCTGATGCGGGGCTCGAACTCACAGACCGTGAGATCATGACCTGAGCCGAAGTCGGACGCTCAACCGACCAAGCCACCCAGGCGCCCCTCAGATTTTCTATTTCTAAGCTGACATGAGTATTGTATATTTCATCACAAATTTTTTTTCTTATATTTATTTTAAGTATTTGGCATATTTTTTTAACGTATTCTCTTCTATGTCTGATATTTAATCACTTTTAGTCCTAATGATTCAAACTTGTACTTCCTCTTGATAAGTCTTGCCATAGGTTGAATTTAGCTGAATTTTAGCATGATACTCATCTAATTGTATACATTATATGTGTGTAGTTCTTTATATAACAATCATACCACAATAAAGCTGTTTTAAAAAGAAAAATGATTAGAAAACATAAATATATGGAAATTAAACAACAAATTTCTGAATAACTGACAGGTCAAAGAAGAAATCAAAAGAATATTAGAAAGACAATATTTTATATAGAATTTAATGAAAATACAATGTATACAAAAATTTTCGAGACACAGCTAAAGTAGTGCTTAGAAAGAAAAATGCAGTTTTAAAGTTTATATTTTAAAAGTAGGATGGTTTAAGTCCATATTTTAATTTTCTACTTTAAGAAATAATATGTGTAATAATATTACACATGTACCTTCAGAACAATAGAGGATTACAGAACACTTCTTAACTTGATTTCTCAGTCTATAGTATCCCTAACAACAAAACCTGGCAGAGACATTACAAGCAAAAGTAACTGTAGGTTAACATCTCCCATGAACATAGATGTAAAAAAAAAAACCTTAAAACTATATCAGTAAATTTAGTACATGAAAATACATCACTACCGAGTTGACTTAAGAAATGAGAGATTTAGGGGGCACCTGGGTGGCTCAGTTGGTTAAGTGTCTGACTTCGACTCAGGTCATGATATCACAGTTTCTGAGTTTGAGCCCTGTGTTGAACTCTGTGTTGACAGCTCAGAGCCTGGAGGCTGCTTTGGATTCTGTCTCCCTCTCTCTCTGCCTCTCCCTTGCTCACTCTGTCCCTCTCTCTCTCAAAAATAAACAAACATTAAAATGAATAAATAAATAAATTATTCAACATTAAAAAACTTATACATGTAATTCACTGTAATAACACAATTAAGAAAGCCATATTATCACATCTATAGTACATTAAAAGCACTTGAAACATCAGTGGTTGATGATAAAATTGACTCAGCCAAGTAGGAATAGAAAAAAATTCCTTTGATCCAATAAAGGATATCTATAAAAATCCTAAACTGACATTATAATTATGGTAAAATGTTAAATGCCCTCTCCCAGTGGTCAGGAATAAGACAAAGATGTTTCTTCCTTTAAAAAGTTTACTCAAGGGGCACCTGGGTGGCTCAGTCAGTTGAGTGACCAACTTCAGCTCAGGTCATGATCTCACAGCTCGTGAGTTCGAGCCCTGCATCAGGCTCCGTGCTGACCGTGCGGAGCCTGGAACCTGCTTCAGATTCTGTGTCTTCCTCTCTCTGCCCCTAACCCACTCGCATTCTGTCTCTGTCTCTCTCAAAAATACATAAAACATTTAAAAAGTTTATTTAAGGTCCTAGCCAATGCAACAAGATAAGAAAATAAACAAAAAGTAAAAATAAGAACAGACTCAGACAGATTTAAAATCTTGTATTTGTAATGACATAACTGCTCATAGAAAATTGTAACAGATCTAAATAAAAAAAAAGAAAACTATAACAGATCAACAAAATGATACATAAAATAAGGCAACTTAATATAGTTTCAAACTATAAAATCAATATACAAAAGTCAAGTGCATTTCTTTATACTTGCAGTAAAACTGGAAAATATAATTTTGAAAAACTGCATTTATAGCATAAAAATATAAAACAGGAATAATTTTTTTATAGCTTTAAAACTTCTACACTTAAAACATTATTGGGAAAATAGAAGCATAAAAAATAATTGAAGAAATCTAGTATGTTTATGGATTGAACACTCAATATGATTAAGATGCCAATTCTCCCTAATTTATTTTTCATTATACAAACCATCCATTTCATTATACAAGCAGATATCTTATAGAAATCCATAAGCTTTCCTTGAAATTTTTATGGAAATGAAAAGACCAGAATGAGTAAAGCAATTTTGAATAGCAAGAACATATCGGAGAACACAAATCAGACTTCAAGACTTGCTATAAAGCTATAGTTACCAAGGCAATGGGGCAGGAATAAAGATAGATAAATGGATACATGGGCTGAGTAGAGAGTCTAGAAGTAGATCAATGCTTACATAGTTAACGGATTTTCATTTCAAAGTCCTTTCCACACATATTGCTAGAACAATTGGCTACCTATATTTTTTTAAAAATCAACCCCTATTTTATGCCAAACTCAAAAATTAATATAATATGGATGATATACCTAAATATAAATGCTAAAACTATAAAGCTTCTAGAAGAAAATGTAGAGCATATATGCTTCATTGCACATAAATATTTATTTCCTTTTACAAAAGAACAAAAAATACGTTGAACCATAGATAGTAGGTTGGGTCCTTATATTCACGTGACACTACTTTCCATGTATTCTAGGCTTGGGGAAATTAGTTAAAATATTGAGGAGAGTAAGTTAAGGTGTCCTACTGATAGAGAAGAGAGATACAAATATGAAGAGTGGAAAAATGGAATAAAGCCTGTGCTATTCAATAGGAATCAGTGGTGTCAGCGGATACAGAAGTTTCAAGACAGATAAACACATAAATAAATAGGTGATAAGGGAGATTCATGCATCCATAAATAGATACATACATAGATACATTAATGGATATATTTATAGGTACACAGATACATACTAGTTATAGGCATAGGCATAGGCATAGGTATAGGTACCTTTGTGTGTAATAAAGGGAGTTAAAAGCAATGGTATTCCAATAGTAATTTGTACACCTACTGCCCAGATGTTAATTTAAAGCCAAGTTTGTAGGTGGTAATGTTATATCGCTAATACGGTAATGATACAGTAACACTAATACAATAATGATACAGTAAGCATTTAGAAGCAGTGTTTTGGCTCTTTTTTAAAATTACCTTCCCACTTGAAAATTATTTGTAATAATAAAGAGCTAATTTTTTAAGGCACAAAGATCATTCTTTTACAGGTTAGAAAGAAACCAAATAAATTCTTAAAAACATTATAAATAAGAGCTTACCTGTGCAGGGTATTTCAGGATCCCATCTTCCATTTATGCAGATTGAGTGTTTGTAGTCTGTTCTTCCTCTACATTTGTAATGCATGTTGGTATTATGATCAATCACCTCATATGAAACTAACTGTGATGATTTACACTTCTTAAGTTCATTTGTTGCTATAAAATTAAAATATTCCCTTGAAAAGACTAATCATAAAAATCAAAACAACTACTACATAAAAAATAGCTATAGAATCAGTAGTCTAACATATGCTCATAAATTCCACCAAGTCATCCTGATCATATTGCATGAGATGGGCTTATCATAAAGACAAGAAATAACAAGTGTTGGTGAGGATATGGAGAAAAGGGAACCCTTGTACATTGTTGCTGGGAATGTAAATTGGTGCAGCCACTTCGGGAAACGGTACGGAGGTTCCTCAAAAAATTAAAAATAGAACTACCATATGATCTAGCAATTCCACTTCTAAGTATTTATCTGGAAAAAAAATGAAAACACTAACTTGAAAAGATGTATGCACCCCATATTTATTGTAGCATTATTTACAACAGCCAAGATATGGAAGCCATCTAAATGTCCACTGACACATGAATAGATAAGGAAGATGTGGTATATAAATACAAGGGAATATTTATTCAGCCATAAGAAACAATAAAATCTTGCCATTTGCAACAACATGGACAGACCTTAGGGCATTATGATAAGGAAAAGAAGTCAGACAGACAAATACCATATTATTTACTTATATTTGGAATCTAAAAAAACAAGTTGAAAGCTCATGGATACAAAGAACAAATTGGTAATTGTCAGAAGCGGGGTGGGGTCGGGTCAAATGGGCGAAGAGAGTCAAAAGATACAAACTTCCAGTTACAAAATAAATAAGTCGTGGGGATGTAATGAACAGCATAGTGACTATAATTAATAATACTGTGCTGTATGTTTATAAGTTGCTAAGAAGTAGATCTTGAAAGTTCTCATCACAAGAAAAAACAATCTATAACTATGTATGGTGATAGATGATAGACTTAGTGTGATCATTTCACAACGTATACAAATATCAAATCATTATGTTGTATACCTAAAATGAACATAATGCTGTATGTCAATTATAAATGTATATATGTACATATAAAAATTAAAACACCCCTTAAAAAAGAAATTGGTTGTTTAAAGTCACGGACTGTTTTCTGTATATGCTCTTAGAGTCTTTGAGAAGCTATTCTTTTTTACACCTAGTCATCCTATAATCCAATAATATTATAATGCCATAATAATAAATTTTTGCTAGATTCAATATGTTACGTATGGACTATAGAAGCTTTTTATATAGTTATACATTTCAATAATTCAATAAAAATGGGAGTCCTTTTCGAAGTTGATAAAATCTCTTCATAGGCCTTTGCTAGGATTTGCTAATGGTTTAAAATACAGAGTCAGGTGAGGATGAATAGAGCAAACTCAAATGAATTGGCCGAAGAAAAGATTTTGCAATGCAACCTTAAGAAAAAATAAATAAAAAGGAGTCTAATTCAAAACAAACTAGAGGCTCCAGGCTTCGTCCTATTTTTAGAACTGGTCCAGAGTGTTGAGGGAGAGAAAACAAGGTATGTCTTCAAGGGATGGTAACTGAAGGAAGATCTGTAATCAAGAGGAGCGGTGGTGGTTGTTGTCATGCCCAATTTTTGAAAGGATTTCTTTGTTCATGAGGAGAAAATAAACATATGGCGAAAAGTGAAAGGAAGAGTGGAGGTACGAAGTAAAAACACTGAGAGGGGAAAACTGGAGTAAAACCTAACGTAGCTGAAAAGGTGACATTAAATGTAATACAGGTAGAGGATTAATGTTAAGAAGGAAAACTCTGAGACCAGAGGAGAGTAATCACTGAAGCAGATATTTTGGTGTTAAGTTATAATGAAAAGATGAGAGTTTTCATGCCTGGTATTACCTTCGGTTTTTTCCAGCATATGACAGAAATGAGGGGAGATCATTTGTGGGGATAGGATAGCATTATAATGAGGTTTGGTCTTGGGGGACTGACAATACCTTTGACAGGAATGTGTTTAGAAATAAGCAACAAAATTTATTGATCTATTTAACAAACTCCTACTGAATGCCTCCTCTATGTCAGCCAGTCTTCTGAGGATTGGGAACAAGTCAGTGACGTATGAATCCCTGTTTCCTTGGAGATTGAATCCCAACTGTATCTTCTCTTGGGATTAATTAATGCCCAGAAATTGGATGAATAAATGAAACTGGACATCCTGGTCTCTCTTTGAATGTAGAACCCAGAAAAACTCTTGGAAAGAACTCATTCAAAGGGAAAAGTGAAAGAAGGCCCCCAAGGTTCTCCAAGTTAGTCCTCAAAGGGCAGGATGATTCACTTACAGAATCAGAATTTTTTTCTTGGCCCAATCTCACCTGCCTCCTATGACTGAGTTATACTACTGACCGCCCACCCTCCAGCACGTGAACTTCTTTTCGCTGCATTTGAAACTGGCTGAGGAATCATCTTTTGTTAGAAAATTTGATAGAGGCAAGATTCCTATGGGAGTGTAGCTAGTGGTATTTTGTCAACTTTATTTCCTTGTTTTCCAGGGCCTGAAAGAAAGAGTGCCCTATAAAAACAAAAATGGTATTTATGCAAAGATAGTTATATTTTCCTGGTAATTAGTACTCATGTTTTAATCATATATACACCTGCAAGTAAAATTTAGCTTCACACTTATAAACAATGTCAATATCAGGGACAGGGAGCGTCATAAAATTCAATTGCTAGTTTATATTTTTCCTCTGTTGGTACATATTGAACTGTAACAACAAATGTTTGAATATAATTTAAGACCTGATGTGTTTCACAAATATCTCTAAATTTCAAAAATATTGTCGCAGATATAATTTTTACAATAAAAATGTTACGTTTTACTGAATGGCAATGCAAGAAATACTATTCTCACCAACACACTGAGGAAGTGGGGTCCACCGTCCACTGTCACATGTAATTGATCTGGGTCCAATCAATGTACATGTTTCTCTGCAACTGAACTCCACTCAAGCTCCATGGTGAAAGGGAGGGGCAGAAGACTCCACAACATAACCATAAGCAAGTCCAGGTACGTGACCCCATGTACTGCCCTCTGCAAAAACTTCACAAAAAATATGTTTCTCTTTAAAATATAATTTATGTGGTTATATGCAGATAACAAAAAGTGTTGATTTAATCACATTTGAGTGTTCGTGCTTTTTATACATTACCACTACATAGAGGCAAGGTTGTCCATGTTCCATCTACACACTGAATTTTATTAGAATACGTCATCAAAAATCCAGAGTTGCAAACATATTCCACCACTTTGTTAAGTTCATATTTTTCTTTGTTTGTTTCCTTAATCTCCCCACTGGGGGGTTGAGGAGGCGTACCACATGATTTTACCTGCCCTACGGTAGAAATACTGTGTAAATAATGGTTACGGTGTCTATAATTTCAAAATCCACTAGAGTGGAGAGATTTTTTTCTGTAATCAATTTATTATTTATTATATAATTTATTATAGCATTCTTAAACAATAAAAAATGGTGTTTACACCAGATTCATTTCCCAGTTCTATCACTTCTACTGAACTAACCTATTAGAAGTATAGTTAAGCCTTGCAAATATGTTCAATATACGAAGGCATAAATCTGACTAAGGATATGCAAACTGATACTTGAAAATGAGAGAACATTGTAGAGATAAACTAAAGGCCCAAATAATGAAGAAATATAGTTCGGAAGATTTAATATTGTTAAAACATTAATTTTCCCCAACGATCTATAGAGCCAATGTTATCCCAATCAAAATCACCACAGGTATTTTTGTAGAAATTGACAAACTGATTCTAATATTCACATGGAAATGCAAAGGACCTAGAATGGCTAAAAAACTGAAAAAGAAGGAAAGTTTGAAGGAATAACATGATGTGATTTCAATACTAATCATAAAACTACAGTAATTAAGAAGCTGTGGTTTGGGCATAAAGACAGAAAGACTAAAAAAGAAAACAGAATGGGGTTCAGAAATAGACCCATATGTATATGGACAATTAATTTTTGACAAACCTACAAAAGGCCATTCAGGGTAAAATGATAGTTTTTTCTACAAAATGATGTAGAATTGGACACTCACATAAATCAGAGCTTTGATTCTATCATACCTCATATTCATGTCTCACATACAAAAATTAACCAAAAATAGAGCATAGGCCTAAATGTAAACCCAGAAACTATAAATCCTTTAGAAAACAAAAGAGAAAATCTTTGTGAACTGAGATTAGTAAAATATCTTACATATGACACATAAAAAAAAGACACAAAAAAAATTTTCTGACTACCTTACAATCCTGTAAACGTAAGAAACTGTTGGAGAACAAGAGGCCGGAGGCACGGTAAGAATGTCCTGAAGGAAAGGGACGGAGCAGCAAGGAACTGAAAGCTGTTTCATTCCCAGGACGCCGGAAGGACGCCGGGACTGCTCCTTCTCTCCAGAAGGACATCGTACGGGCGCCAGGCCTGGGAAAAGAATGTTTCGTCCGGCGCCAGATGTACTCATGACCCGGTATGGAATACACTGCAGGTGGATGGCCTGTCCAGATGTCAAATACCGTGTTGTATGTGCTTGCTGCTGTCAGACAGTTTGCAAAAATGAAAGAGGCTTGAGCCAGGGGACCGATGCTTGCACTCCGGGAGAGTCTCAGCCCCTGCTTTGTAGTTCTCTCGTCACCGCACCTTTAGGACCTGTCTCTCTATGAGAAACTTCAAGGGTGAATTAGAAACCTTGGTACACACCCTGAATTCAGTTTTGAAAGTATAGCTCAGACAGGAAAGAGTAGCAAAAGAAATCTGTTCAATAATCTAGATATTCTAAAGAGGTATTCAAACCAATTAGTAAATATGACTGTACAATTATATTAATATTCATATTACATACAAAAAATTTATCAAAACTTTCTAAAAAAAAACATCATTTGAGATGAGCGCTTGATCAGTATTATTAACTTTGATTGAGCCATATATGTGACTGAACTGACCAAAAGTTTAGATACAATCAGTGAAATGAGTTAAGGCCCATGCTATTAAAAATGTCCAGTATTAATAGTGGAATTGTAGGCAAAAGGAAAAGTAACAAAAGTCCCTTCAGAGTCAGACATCATAAAAACATCTATTCATATTTCCACTGCATATTTCAATGAACAATTGGAGATTAATTTCTTAAATAAGAAGTCTAAAGTATCTACTACCCAACACATGTCCTTCACAGGGTCTATCTCTGGCTTAATTCATTAGATTGTAGACACAATGGAAGCCAAAAGAAAATTAAGAGAGGAAAACCTTGATATCCAAAATTCAATTGTTTCAGCAATTGTAGGATAAATATTCACCTTTACATGTTGGAAGATCAGGGGACCATCCAAAATGGGAACACTGAACTGAATCTGGTCCAACTCTTGTAAGTTTTTGTCTGCAGGAAAATTGCAACACATCTCCAACTTTATATTTGTCTTTTTTTGGCTTAGGAATTAAGTATTTTTCTATTTGGAAAATTTTTCTATTTTCTATTTGGAATTGAGCATTCTCTTTCTATTAAAAAAAGGTAAAATAATTTAATGAGAATATATAATTAATCATTGCCAAAGTAAATTTTACATGTCTCATGTAATAATGAGGTGCAATGTATTATATTTACAGAGGGACTTCAGATAAATTCTCTTCCTTGAAAACTTACATATTAGGTTTTATATACCTTCTAAAGCCATACAGGACTCTTTGAGAAATATTAAGGTGTTGAACAGCAATAGATATATCCTGAAAATTTATTTGTAAAATCACTTTACCTATACTGGATCTGATTTTATCACTGACATTTACAAAATTTAATGTTATATTTTTTATACTCTCAAAACAGAAAAGTATTCTCTCATTAAAAACTCAAAAAAAATAATGCTACAATTTTTAAATTGCACACTTAAATAAGAATTGGTATTTTTGCTTAATATAATTGGGGACCTGGAATGCTAAAGAGAAGCATTTCTAATGTATTTCAGTTAGAGGAACATTTAAAAAGCTTAATTGATACTTTATAAGTGAAGAAATCAAAGTGAAACATGAAACAAAATGAAGAAAGATGTTCAAGGCCATAGAGTTATATTCTAGGTGTCATGAATAGTTATGTAATATACAACCAACTATTATTATTACATTATATTATATTAACTTATGATATATATGTTATATATAAACTTATAATTATATTAACTGTTAATAAATTGTTGGTTGTTCTGATTCAAATTAGGAGTGTGTAAAATTATCTCTTAAAATTTGTAAAATTTGTGACATTGCTAAGTAGTATCAAAAACTGCATTTTTCTTATTGAGAATCCTCCTATATTGCTAATTAATTTATAAAAATAAAAACTGGAATTTAAAAATTTGAATCATACGCTAAAGAAAATTCATACTATCTAGAAGTATTAACACATAATCATAAAATTAGATGTAAGAGAACTATTTTTAAAGTAATGCCACTAGGGGCGCCTGGGTGACTCAGTCAGGTAAGCTTTCTTCTTGGTTTCCACTCAGGTCAGGATCCCACAGTTCATGAGTTTCAGCCACACATCAGACTCCACGCTGACAGCAAGGAGCCTGCATGGGATTCTTTCTCTCTCCTCCTCTCTCTGTCCCTCCCTCTGCCTCTCAAAATAAATAATAAGCTTTTTTAAAAAAGTAATGCCACAAAAATAACTCCACAAATTTGCTTTTGTTTTAATCTTGGGTTTTATAGATTAGTTGAGGTCACACCTGATGAGAACTATAGGAATTCCTCTCCTAAAATTCTATTCCAGTCTTCTATGTAGCAATTCTTTTTTTTCTACGTATCTTTGTTTATATACCTTGTGCTCATTTTATATATTCTCTACCTTTTTTTTTTAATTTTTTTTTCAACTTTTTTTAAATTTATTTTTGTGACAGAGAGAGACAGAGCATGAACGGGGGAGGGGCAGAGAGAGAGGGAGACACAGAATCGGAAACAGGCTCCAGGCTCCGAGCCATCAGCCCAGAGCCTGACGCGGGGCTCGAACTCACGGACCGTGAGATCCTGACCTGGCTGAAGTCGGACGCTCAACCGACTGCGCCACCCAGGCGCCCCTATTCTCTACCTTTAAACACATCATGAAAAATTCTGCCTTAACACCAAAAAAATAATAATAATAAATCTTGGCTATTGGCTACTTTCCAATTGTTATATTTATATAAAGCTAATGACTTTTAAATTGTGATTTAAAGAAGAATTTGAATAGGCATATCTTGAATTAGAGATATTTATCTTTATCCAAAAGTTAAAATCCTAAATCCAGGCACTGATACTTGGAAA
This sequence comes from Felis catus, assembly GCF_018350175.1. Taxonomy (NCBI): domain Eukaryota; kingdom Metazoa; phylum Chordata; class Mammalia; order Carnivora; family Felidae; genus Felis; species Felis catus. The sequence continues at coordinate 21,317,755 of NC_058384.1, read as the reverse complement.
TGCTAGCATTAATTTTTTAAAGTGTACATTTATTTAATATTGCTGGAAATACTGTTTAGCTTAAGTGGTTTATGACAACCATAATTCTTTGGAAACCTCCCCCCAAAGGGGAGAATGCCCAGGACATTTGAAATAAACTCAATATCATTCAATTTTTGTGCAATTTTCTGCTACATGGTCGAGGAAAGTTATTTGAAAAGAACACTGAACTGTCATTTGTTCATTCAACTTTTGGAGGCCTTATCATGCTGGTGAATTCCTACCAATGAGTTCATAGGGTCATAAGTTTTATAAAATTTGCAATAAAAGCCTTATTGGCCACATCTGTTTCTACCACTGTCCTTGTCACCCCAACTTCTACTCCGTCCCATTTTCCTGACATGTGGTGACATTGGAAAGATTATGGGAATTATATATTTAAGATTTTGAATTCTTTTTTAAAGAAGGCCCCTCAAAATTGTAAAAGCTTCTGATTTTTTAAAACCTGTATCTGTCTCTAATCCCAGAAAAGAAATTCATGATCATCTTAAAAGTCTCCCCTTCTACTTAGAATAAAACCCAAACTCTTTATGATCCATTTCTTGCCTACATTTCCAATATAACTTCCATGTCTCTCCCCCTGTCAATCCAGATGCCAGGCTTTATGATCTTTCGATTTCTTTAAATAGCTCAAGTTCCCTGCTGTTCAGCTGTTGCACAGACCCCCATCTCTATCCTGAAGGGTTTTCAACCTTCCTTTGTGTATATGCCGTCCTATATAAAATTGAGCCCTCCGTCCCCACCGTCTCATTTTCTAAGCTCTTGGATTCTTTTGTTTCTTTGTACAAGGTTACATATAAAATATACTTAAAATGTGTTTTTATCATCCGGTCCATTATTGGGCTTAATTCATTGTTTGTTGGTTTGTTTTCACACTGGGTTGAAAGTTCCCAAAAGGCAGACCCTTGTTTTTCTCCTAGCCTATATCAAGCTCATAAATGGGTGTTTGTCAACAGCCCGAATTAATCAACTTTCACTGGGACCAACACACTACTCAGCAAGTCTACCTCGTCTCAATAACAAACTCACTGCGTGCTCCTTTCTTGAAGTCTCTATTTTAAACCATTTCCCACACTTCTAAGTGTTCCTTCTCCTCCTTGTCCCGTGCACAACTCCAACTCTGGTGACTTTGTCTTGTATCTCAAAGGAAAATAGAAACCATCAGCTCCCACTTCGTTCCAGCATGAAATTGACACATCCGTTTTCCTTCCTTCCTCCTGTTCAAAACTGGAAGTGGCTCTGTCGCCACAGAAGCCTCGTACTTTCACGGAGCTCTGGTTTCCTTTCCTTCCCACCTCCACAGGGAACCGCCCACCTCACGTCCTCGGTCTCTGTTATAGCCTATTCCGCATTCACTTGGCTCTGATGTCCTCCGTCTTTAGAAAAGACTCCCTTTGGTGTATGATTTCCCCTAGCAATACTCTGAACTTTCTATTCACATGCTCACATAAACTTCTTGAAAGATTTATGACCACATACTGTTCTGAAGTTCTCACTGATGATTTCTCTTCGGTACACTCTATGTAGGTTCTATGCCCTGCGTTCCTTAACTGGCTCAGCCAGTTAAATGTCCAACTCTTGGTTTCAGCTCAGGTCATGATCTCATGGTTCATGAGTTCGAGCCCCACATTGGGCTCTGCAATGATGGTGTAAAGCCTGCTTGGGATTCTCTCTCTCCCCCTCTCTCTCTCTGCCTTTCCACCACTGGTGCTCTCTCTCTCAAAATAAACAAACTTTAAAAAATTACTTTAAATATTTTCAAATCAAATTATATCATTCCTTAAAAACTATTTTATGGCTTTTTTAGTAGTGATTAAATTAATCTAAATGCTGACATGCCCTAATATAACCTAAATAATCTTTCCTTTGCCTCCTATTTAGCTTCAGCTTATAAAACTCCCACATCTTGACTAGAACCCACTTACCGGAATATTTCCCCAAACACTATTCTGTTGTCAAAGTTTTGCACAGTCTACATCCATTCATCTCCCCACGTAATCAAGCTCTTCTTCTTATTCTGGACAGCTGATTGGTAAACACAAGAGAAATTCATGTAAGAGTCCACAGAACTTGTCAAAGTCAGAAAACAGATTTTCTCAAGACCAGCAGAAATTAATTCTCAAGGTGAGAGGTACAAAGCAGAAACTCAAGACCAAGATGGGTGCAGAATTTGTAAGAAACTAAAATTTTACTGAAGAGAGCTAAATTTAAAATAATTTAAAAGCTCCCGTTTAGTAAAACAAAAATAATTATACTTTAACCACAAATCTGTGATGTATCTGGCCCATAGGAAATATTAATACAGTGTGTTAAAATTAGAGTATTCTCTTTGGGCTTCAGAACACCTTCTCTTCCCAGTTTACATTAAATCAGAAGAATTTGCCTTGACTTTTGTTCCTTAAGAATATCTCCAGGGGTGCCTGGGTGGTTCAGTCGGTTAAGTGGCCAACTTCGGCTCAGGTCATGATTTCACGGTCCATGAGTTCGAGCCCCGCGTCGGGCTCTGTGCTGACAGCTCAGAGCCTGGAGCCTGTTTCAGATTCTGTGTCTCCCTCTCTCTGACCCTCCCCCGTTCATGCTCTGTCTCTCTCTGTCTCAAAAATAAATGAATGTTAAAAAAAAAAAAAAAAAGAATATCTCCAGATCATTCAAAATTCTGTAAAAAGGAACACAGAGATAGGGGCACCAGGGTGGTACCAGTTGGTTGAGTGTCCGACTCTTGATTTCAGCTCAGGTCATGATCTCAGGGTTGTGGGATCGAGCCCCGCGTCAGGTTCCACACTGAGCATGGAGCCTGCTTAACATTCTCTTTCTCTCTCTCTCTTTCTCTATCCCCTCTGCTCCTCTCCCCCATTCGTGCTCTTTCTCTCTTTCAAAAAAAAAAAAAAAAAAAAAAGAACACATACAGGTTTTTTTTAACTCATTTTTCCTTTTACAAACTTTATGTTGAGGTAACTGATAACTGCTCTTGAAGACAAAAAGGTTTTTTTTTAATATGAAATTTATTGTCAAATTGGTTTCCATACAACACCCAGTGCTCATCCCAACAGGTGCCCTCCTTAATGCCCCTCACCCACCCTCCCCTCCCTCCCACCCCCCATCAGCCCTCAGTTTATACTCAGTTTTTTAAGAGTCTCTCATGGTTCGGCTCCCTCCCTCTCTAACCTTTTTTTTTTTCCTTCCCCTCCCCCATGGTGTTCTGTTAAGTTTCTCAGGATCCACATAAGAGTGAAAACATATGGTATCTGTCTTCCTCTGCATTTTTTTAACTGAAGTATAGTTGACAATGTTATATTAGTTTCAGATGCACAACATAGTCGTTCAACAATTACAGACTTTTTTATCCTAAAAAAAAGAGAGAATACCTGAAATGAAAGTACTTACCATAACATGTAGGTGTATCAGACCAGCCATTGTTACCACATACTATGGAACCGTGTTGCCTCCAAGTCTGCTTTCATATCCATCATAGCACTCAAATTCTAACTCGTCATTGAGCTTAAACGACTTGCCACCACTTTTGAGTCTGGCATTCTCAAATCCTGGCATATCACAACATGCTAGTTCATAACAGAATTGAAGATTTTATTGATAATGTTAATTAATGAACAACCTAACTTAATAATCCCATCCCTAGAACAAAAAGCTTTATCAATTAATATGTGCTAATGAATTAAACACTAAGTAAAAGTAATCCAAAAAGATCGGTGATGAACTGCCTTAAAATAATTACCAAAAGTGAAAACAGTGTTACTACAAAGCTTTTTCTCATCACTAAAACGCTGTGAAAATTTTAGGAACATTTTTCTCAATTCAATTATATTTATGTATTCATAGCATGCTGGTAATAAAAGAGGCCATTACAGCATATAGTATTTTTTTCTAGGACACCAGAATAGCATCTTAAGAATTAAGCTGCCAAACTTCTTAGCAGTTGCAATACATATACCAGAGAAAAATGGATAATTAAATAAAAAGATTGATGTATTTGTATTATGTAAGACATTTTCCCTTCCATAATAAGAAATCTTGTAATGGAAAATTGATTACAATGAAATCAAACCTCTCTCCTAATACCTACATAAAGTTCAAATTTGAGTTCTGGAAGGAGGCAGCAGAGTTGTCAAGATCAGAAACATGTTTATTTGTTAAAACTTAAATGTTTCTTGAAAGAAATACCTATGTGCAATTGTTGCTTGCCTTTTTGCTTTTTCTAGTCTATAAATGTTGTTGAAAATGCATGGAAAAAAAGAGCAGTTACCTGAGCAATCTGTACTTCAGAAAGCTTAACAAAGGATCAGGAAGATGAACTATGGAAGGATAGGATTATTTTGCAGGTGGAATGAAACTGTCCTATGGTTATCTCCAGGGATAGCTAGGATTCTAGTGCTAACCCTTTGGCCAAGATAAGCATGTGGTACCCAGTGATTTATAATGTGTGGTTTAAGTATGAAACCCCTGGAGACACACTGTACAAGCTTGTCTAAATTTTGTAGGAATATATAGATTTATGGTTTATACCTGGTTTAATCAGTTACAGAGACTAGTTTAAGTAAGTAAGCATAATGTTATGAGACCTCTTTGTAAATTTGTGTACTAGCCTACCTGAAAACAAGATACCTTACATGCATCTTGGTGATTTGGAACCCAAAGATGAAAAACATCCGGAAAAAATGGTACGGAATGGCTGTGCTTGTAAGTGTTCAAACTTCTCTACAATTGCCTTTGTTTCTCTCTCCTGTTGTACTACAGTCTTTAACCTTTACAAACCCTAATGTAAATCTATGCTGTGGAGTCCTGCTAATCTTCTTAATCATCAAATACTGTATAATTGATGTAATAACCTATAGAACCTACAAAATATTACCAAACTAATAGTAAATTAAGGAAGATAATACTAAATGGTCAATACATTAAATGAAATTGTATTTTGATACAATAGTAATGGGAAGTGGGAAATCAAAACTTTATAATTTGTAATAGTATTAAAAGAAAAAAAAAAAACCTGTGCCACAAAAGGAAGGATTTAACAAAACACGTGCATGACTTGTATTCAGAAATTATATAACCTCCCTGAGAAAACTTGAAGGAGGCCTAAATAATTGGAGCGATAAACCAAGATCTTAAATTGGAGGAAAAAATATTTTTACAATCAACTATCCCCAGAATAATATACAAATTCCACTCAATTCCAATGAAAATCCTAGTAGACTTTCCGTAGAAATTAACAAGGTAATACCAAAACTCAAAGAAAATGGAAAACAGCTAAAAAAAAAGCCAGAAAAAAAACATTAAAAATTAATGTATGAATTGTCTACTGCAACTACAAAGAAAATCCACATACTTACATCAGGTTTAAACAGTACTAATTTATTTCTTAAATTTTTGTCGGTTCAAAATGTGACAGGTGGATCACTGGACTAAATCAAGGTGTTGCAGAGCTGTGTTCCTCTCTTGGGGCTCCAAGGGAGAATCAGTTTCCTTGTCTTTTCCAGCTTCTAGAGGCTTCCTGAATTGATTGGTTCATGGTCTCTTTCTCCATCTTCAAAGCCAGCAACTGTCTCTCTCTGATCCTTCTTACCTCATCTTGTTTCTCTATCTTTCTCCATCTCTGCCTCTCTCAATCCCACCCTTCTTTCCATATGGTATTACGTTGAGCCCATTTAGAAAATCAAGAATAAAGTTTCCATTGCAAGACCTTTAACATTAGTAATATCTAAAAAGTTCCTTTCTCTAAGTAAGGTACCATAATCACAGGTACCAGGGATCAGACATGGGCATCATTGGGGAGGCCATTATTCTACCCCCCAAAATTAAGAACAGATGGGAGGACTCACACTACAGTAATCAAGGGAAGGCATAATGATATGAGGAGAAATATATAAATTTGTGGGAAATGATAAAAAGTCCAGAAATAGACACACATGTGCACGTGCGCGCATGCACACGCGTGCACACACACACACACACACACACACACTTACCTATATTCAGTGGATATTTGACAAAACTGACAAGTTATTCAGGAAGTAAAAGGATATCATTTCCAGCAAATTGTGCTAAACAACTGAAAATCCATATGAGGAAAAAAGATGAACTCTATTGCATACACAAAATAGCTAGAAATCAATCATAGACATGAATGTAAAAGTATATATGTAAACTTTGGAGAGAAAAAAAGTATGACAAATCTTTGCAACTTTGAAGTTGGAAAAAATGTCCTATATAGAGCACAAAATAAATAATAAAAAATTGACCAATTTGGACTTCATCAAAAGTTAAGGTATATGTTCCTGGAAATAAACTGTTAGAAACTTAAAAGATAAGACACAAATGGGAGAAAATATTTGCAAATCATATACTTGATAAAGGAATTGTTTTCCAAATATCAAACTACCTACTTAAATTTGGGAAAAATTCAATTTCACAGAAGGAGACCTAATAATGGCCAATAAGCAGATGAAAAGGTGTTCACTATCATTAGTCAAACAGCAACGTAAAATTAAAGCAAAATGACATCCCACAATATGCACAACATAATGGTTAAAATTTTGAACCTGATGATCCTGTTTGTTAATAAAGATGAGAATCAACCGGAATTCTCAAACATTGCTGGTGGGGATGCAAAATGCCAGTTAACTTGAAATTCAGTAAGGCAGATTCTTACAGATGTAATCATGCACATAACCCAGCAATTCCCTTTTGGATATTTATGCCACAAATAGTAGATATATGCACATTCAAAGACTAAATTCAAATGTTCATAAATAGCTCAATCATAATTGCCAAAACCTGGAAACACTCCAAAAATCCATCAATATTGGAATGGATAAACACATTTTATATCCATATAATGCTACACAACTCTATTATGAAAACAAATGAGCTACTGATGCAAGAAACCACACAGAAGAATGTCACAGACATTATGCTAAAATAAAGCAGCCAGATAGGAGAATCCATTTCTATAAAGCCATTGATATGCAACTGTGGAAAGGAAACGCTACTCTATAGTAACAAAAAGAATATTGGTTGCCTGGTGTGGTGTTGCTGGGGGAAGCTGAATGGCAAGAGAAGAACAGAACTGGCTCAGAAGATGAAAACTGTCTCTAGCTTGACTTGGTTTGTGATTACATAGATGTACACATTTGTCAAAGCACTGGCCTACTCACTAAGATGTATGAATTTTATGGTATATAATTCACACCTATATGGAGATGATTTTTTAAATAGACACTTTGCCAAAGAAGACATCCAGATGGCAAAAACACACGTGAAAAGATGCTCAATACCGCTCAGCATCAGGGAATTACAAATCAAAACCACATTGAGATACCAACTCACACCCATCAGAATGGCTAAAATTAACAACTCAGGAAACAACATGTTGGTGAGGATGTGGAGAAAGGGGAACCCTATTGCAATGTTGGTGGGAATGCCACTCTAGAAAACAGTTTGGAGGTTCCTCAAAAAATTAAAGATAGAACTGATCTATGACCCAGCAAGTACACTACTAGGAATTTATCCAAAGGATACAAAAATGCTGATTCGAAGGGGCACATGCACCCCAATGTTTATAGGAGCACTATCAACAATAGCCAAATTATGGAAAGAGCCCAAATGTCCACCAACTGATGAATGGATTAAGAAGATGCGGTGTGTGTGTGTGTGTATATATATATATATATATATATATATACATACATACATACAATGGAATACTACTCAGCGATGCAAAAGAATGAAGTTTTGCCACTTGCAACAATGTGTATGGAACTGGAGGGTATTATGATAGGTGAAATAAGTCAGTCAAAGACAAATATCGTATGATTTCACTCATATGTGGAATTTGAGAAAGTTAACAGATAAACACAGGAGAAGGGAAGGAAAAATAAGATAAAAACAGAGAGGGAGGCAAACCGTAAGAGATTCCTAAACAGAGGACAAACCATAAGAGACTCTTAAATACAGAGAACAAGCTGAGGGTTGATGGTGGGGATGGGCGGGGGGTTGTTATATGAGTGATGGACATTAAGGAGGGCACTTGTTGGGATGAGAACTGGGTGTTATATGGAAGGGGTGAGTCATTGGGTCCTACCCCTGAAGCCAAGATTACATTGTATGTTAACTAATTTGAGAATAAAATAATAATAATAATAAATAAATGAGCACTTGGAAACTAAACATACAGTTGTCAAAAAATTTTCAAGTGATTAAGTTACTAGGAAAAAAAACAATCTGCCTAAATAAAAAATAAAAAGTGAAAATAAATGGAATTACGAGAAAAATACTATGTTTCAAAGGAAATCAAGCTGAATAATAAGAAACTCCAGACAGAAAGAACAGAAAATACTAAGAAATAAAAACAAAACTAGTGAGACAGGGAAACTGAAGAACTCCATAAAAATCTGCTCTTTGCTCCTTTTCCTGTTTCTATTCTTGGCAGGACCTGCACCCCCACTCCGCTTTACACATACCTTGTAATGCAAACAGTATATGTCCTCCTTGTAAGAGACAAGGAATTAATGATTTCTCTAGAATAGATAACATCTAAGGAAAGACCAGGTGAGAATGACCTGATGAAGCTATCATATGCATATTCAAGACCACTGGTGCTAGATATCTCCAAGGCCCTCTGGCTGCAAGGAATAATGCCTTCCTCCCCACCCCACCCCCATCTTCCCCCATCTTTGTACTAGCCAGTTCCTGGATGCATGAGGGGACACTTCACCAGACCACCATCCTCAATAAAAACCCCTAGACCCCAAAGACGAGATTCATGCTCCTTTCCTTTCTGACTCTCCCAGATGCTGTCTGTATCTGCTCTCTCTATATCTTCAGTAAACTCTGCTTTCACCTCCTGCTGGCTTGTGTTTGATTTCCATCCTACACAAAGCCAAAGATCTTGACTGGTCCTGCAGGACCCCCTCTGGGTCACCGGACCTGGCCTGCCAGCATCAATAGCACAAGGAATGAGTGACATCAGCAAGATGGTGGATAAAATATTTCTCACAATATCCTCCCCTAACCACTAGCTGGCATCTAGTTACAGACAAAAGTGCCTTTGGGGGAGATGCGGGATCCAGGTAGGACATTGTGAAACCCCAGAGAAGTTCAAGAACAAGAGGGCTGTTTTGAGAAAACAGGTCTGCACCCAGGGGCTGACTTGCCAATTGTGGTCCTGGCTAGAAACACAGAAACAGCTGCACAATCCTAAGGACTGGGCTACAGCCCCATCTGGCTTTGACTCTGTAACCAGCACCACCTGCCAAGGGACCTGGAAGGAGTCTCACCCACCCATGTGCATAGTAATAGGCACACAGACCTCAGCCCTGGCTCTGGACCCTGAAGCAGCCTGTGAACCAGCACCAGCCCCTCTCAGTTACAGTCTAGAGGCCACTGGAGAATGCCAATTTAAACAATTACGCATAGATAAGAGAGTCTTTGTAGAAGTCCAGCAGTCCAGCAGAGAATTTCCAGTACGTGGATGCAGCAAAAGATCCAAGACTAGTTGCTTTGAAGAGGGTCAGTTTGGCTTTACAATTGATACCTCTCCCTCAGGGGTCTAGAGAGAGCTTCTTGGTGCATGATTCTTCTCCCCCCCCCTCCTCCCCGCAGGTTAAAGTGAGGGTATGTGAATGAGTCCAAGGTTTCCCAGCTGTGTGAGAGACTGCCAAGGAGGCCCATTTCTCTCTTGCTGCATCCAGAGTACTGATCCATGAGCTTTGCGGTTTGGAGCAGTGCGCAGCTGAGAGGACAGTAGCCAGTGCTTGGAATGAAATATGTCAAAGGCACCTAGTGATTTTTTTTCTATTGTTTTACTTTGAGCCAAACTATCTTTTCAAGTTTGAAGTGAATTTCTTGTAGATGGCATATAGCCGATGTTGTTTATGTGTCCACCCTGCCATTGTCAGTCTTTTAATTAAAGTATTTACACCATTGACATTTAAAGTCATTATTTTTATATTAAATGGCTACATCGGCCATTTTATTATTTGGTGTGTGTGTGTGTGTGTGTGTGTGTGTGTGTGTGTCCTGTTTCTCATTCCTATTTCCTTTTTTGTCTTCCCTGTGGATTTCTTCAACATTTTAAAATAATTTTGGTATATCTATATTGTTGACTATATCTCTTCGTATGTTTTAGCAGTAGTAATCTAAGCATTAATATATACATATAAAGCTTATCACTCCCTGGTACTGATACCTTACCACTTCACGTAAAACGTGGAAATCTTACTTCCTTTTGGCTTTCCCCACATCTTCAACTTTGCATACAACAAATATGTCTTTCTTCTATATGACTTATTGCATTAGTCATATTCAGTCAGGGAACAGAAACCAATCCATCTATTTCTACAAGTGAAAATTAAATACAGATAATTAGTTGCAAAGGTGTAGAAAGGTCTACAAGACCAAATGGGAAAACGAAGAAGCCGGGGGACATGAACAACAATAAGTATAATATCAAAAAGCAAAAGATACCATTGCTTTCAAGATGGCATCTAAAGCTTGCACCTGTTGCTTTGTTGTTGGAAAGAGTTTTATGGTTACTTCTGACTCTAGTGAAGAAGGAACAAATTAGCAGGACTTCCGAAAACGGCATTCCCTCTGGATCACCCAATTGCTACTTGAATTATATTGTACAAATACCTTGTCTCTAACTACTGTTGGGAACTGCCAGTCTGGGAGAGCCAGAATGTTCTTCCTTGTTTCTGATTTCCCACTACTACTTCTATGGGCAAAACTCATTGAAAACCGACAAACAAAGAAGAGTGGGAAATGTACTTTATGCTCTAAGTCTTAAGAATACGCAGCTTTTGGGGCGCCTGGGTGGCGCAGTCGGTTGAGCGTCCGACTTCAGCCAGGTCACGATCTCGCCGTCCGTGGGTTCGAGCCCCGCGTCAGGCTCTGGGCTGATGGCTCAGACCCTGGAGCCTGTTTCCGATTCTGTGTCTCCCTCTCTCTCTGCCCCTCCCCCGTTCATGCTCTGTCTCTCTCTGTCCCAAAAATAAATAAACGTTGAAAAAAAAAATTTTAAAAAAGAATACGCAGCTTTGTATAGAAATTTGGGTGTGGTGCTAAATGACATCAATTAAGTAACCAACACAGTCCACCACAATAACGATAATGATAGTTCCACATGACAAGATTACCTTTGCTTTCCTATAATGAAGATGACTTTGTTCTCTTCTATAAATGGGAATCAAAACTTCCAAGAGTCATCCTATTGATATTTGGTGATGTCGTTACCTTACTTTAGTCACAATCCCACAGAGGTATTCTGTATCTTAAAAGCTAAATCATTTCCTTTCACAAAGGCATAAGGTCAAGGAAGAGAAAACAGTTAAAAAATATACAAATTCACCTAGAAGAATCAAAACAGAAAGTGTAGTGCTGCAGTCCTCATTTAAGTTATTGATCATTAGGCTGTGGTTGGTATTATAAATGTTTTTCTACACCCCATGTTTCCTTCCTCTGCAGCCAGTATCTAAACTAGTCCAGATCCTCTACCTGATGGGGCTAACCAAAACTTCATTTCCAAATTGTCAGAGACCATAGCAACCTCACATTTAGTAGGTTGCGGATGTCTTCCATTAACCTTTATTGATGCACAGAGAAGTGTAAAGAAGAAGCCTCAGTGTTTTCCGCATTCAAATATAATTTCCCTGTTCTCATCACGTAGTGGTAAACAATAACCCTGTCACAATTCAACTCAATATCCCCGGCCTGTGTACATAATCCACTTCTATGCCTGTTAGTTCAGTGACTTGAGAGGCCCAAGATAACGGATTTACCATCAACTTCCAGTAAAAGGAAATATTGATCTGTCCCTAGTGAAAGCATTGTCTCTTACGTCCTGCCTTCTAAACCAGCAGAGTACCAAGTTGTAAGCTTGGAGAATGTTATTAGTGATTAAACATCTTAACAGATGCAGATAAAGTGATAATCGAATACAATTCAACACAAACTCTTGGTCAAAAAAGAAAATACAATAAAATTCTTGCAACACAAATAGAAGGAAATGTCCTTAAGCAAACAAAACAGAGCTGTTGAGATACCGTGCTGCCAATATGCTACAATCCCAATTTACTCACAACAGTGTTAACAGTTGTGATATTGTGAAATATATATTTAGTCTTTTTTTCCCATTTCTGGTACAGAGCTCCTAAAATGCTTGGAATTTCCTAAGTGATGAGTGTGATAAAAAGTGTCTTTAGTTATGCTAATGAGGTGACTTTTAGAAAACACCAAGATAGGGGCTGGTTGCCAGAGGAACCAGCCCTGATTTTAGAGAGTTGGACTGTTCAGTCCCCTGACCTTCAGAGGTTGGATCTATTGCCAACAGCCAATGACTTAAGCCTTACAAGAAATGATGAAAGGAGTTCCTCAACTTAAAACAAAGTGTCGTTCACGTTAACATGAAAACATAAAAATAAAACACACTGCTAGGTAAGTATAGTCAGATTCAAAATACTCTAAACTGTAATATGGTGGTGTGTTAACCACTTAATTCTAATGTAAAGCTGAAGGACCAAAGAAATAAAAATAGGTATACCTGCAATACTTAATGATACAGAATATAAAAAGAAATTTTGACATGAAAAACATATAATATTGGGATGAGTAAAGGGTAGAATTTTTATACACAATAGAAGCTAAATTGTCATTAGTATAAAATACAGTGTTATATCTATAAGATATTTGAAGCAGGCCTCATGGTAACCACAAAGCAAAAACCTACAGTAGATATACAAAAGATAGAGAGAAAGGATTCAAAAGATACCAAGATGAAAAATTATTAATCCACAGAAGAAAACAGTAAGAGAGGAAGAAAGGAATAAGGGAACTGCAAACCACCCCAAAACAATTAATAAGATGACATTAGTAAATCTTTACCTATAAATAATTATTTTAACTATAAATGGATTAATTTTCCAATGAAAAGGCATAGAGTGGCGTATATGTATATGCTATAGAAAAGGCAGTGGAATATACTGCCTACAGGACACCCACTTCAACTTTATCAATACACATAGAATCAAGGTGTAGGAATGGAAGAAGATATTCTATGCAAGTAAAATCCAAAAACAAGCAAGGGTATCTATACTTATATCAGATAATACAGACTTTAACTTAAAAATAGTACAAGAGGGGTGCCTGACTTCAGCTTAGGTCATGATTTCATAGTTCGTGAGTTCAAGCCCTGCATCAGGCTTTCTGCTGTCAGCACAGACCCTGCCTTGGATCCTCTGTCCCCCTCTTTCTCTGCCCCTCCCCTGCTCATTCTCTCTCTCTCTCTCCCTCTTTCTCTCTGTCTCTCTCAAAATAAATAAACTTTAAAAAAAAAAACAGTATAAGAAACAAAGCAGGTGATCATGTAATAAGAATGATTAAGAATGAGTTTGATCATCAATGATAAGAATGAGTCTTCAACTCATCAAGAAGATATATAATAGTAAATATATATGCACCCAACATTGTAGCACCTAAATACACTAAGCATTACAAATAAATCTGAAGGGAGATATAATCCATACACTAATAGCAGGGAACATCAGTATTGCATTATCAACAATGGATAGATAATCTAGATTGAAAGTCAATAAGGAAACATTGGACTTAAACTACATTTTAGACCAGATGGAATTTATAAACAAACAGGGAGCATTTTATCCAACAGAAACAGAATACACATCCTTCTCAGCTCACATGCACATTCTACAGGATAGATCACAGGATAGAATGTAAGCTATTATTTATCATAAGTATAGAAAACTGCTCATGGGCTTTCATCTGAATCTTTTTTCCTTATTTGTTTCTTGGGAAGGGGGTAAGTCTTTGATCTTCCATATATCTTTTAAATCAACTTATCAAGTTCCTTTTAATAGCCTTATTTATTTTCATTGAGAATTACCTTTAAACTTCATAATTTATAAAAAATTCATAGCTTTATAATGTTGTGCCTTCCTATTCCTGAATGTGGTATATTTCTAAATGTAATAGGTCTTTTTGAATGCTCACTAATTGTCTTCTATTGTATATGTTAGGGAAGTTTTTAGTTTTTGTGAGCTGTTTTTTGTAGATAACATGGTTATTTGAGTTCTAAGAATGTTCTTTTTACCTTTGGTGATTTGAAACGTCACAAAACAATATACATTAGCTTAAAATTTAGAATTAACTTTATTGATGATCTTTGACTTCCTTTGTGCTATTTTTTAAATAATTTAATGTTAAGATTTCTTTTTTGAGCTCTATTGAGATATAATAGATATATAACACTGTGTAAGTGTTTTTCTGAGAAATACCTTTTATATCAACAACTAATTTTTTTTTTTTGGCTTTAGAAGTGCATTGCTTTGTAGATGATATACAGACAAACAACTCCTGTAATGCTGCATTAAAATGCAGGTGATACTTCGGAATGTAACAAATATCACTTGTAAAAACTGATGCTCCAAAGTGTGCATACTGGATGAACCCACCTTGATAAAATTAAAAAGAATTAAAATAAAATACACTTTCTAGGAATATATGCAGAGGCAAGCATGGTGTATAGAGAGAAAGCAAGGAAATAATGACTAGGAAATACCGACTGGTGTTTACTCCAAGTGAAGGGGGGAGAAGGTGATTCATGAGTCACCATATAATTAACAATAGGGGAATTTTTGTAGGGGTTCTAGCTTTCACTTTGGCTAATTTGTTTAAGGGAGTTTACACATTATTAATAGTTATTAACTTCATATTTTTAAAAATTGAAAATCAGCCACACAAATGACACAAACATGATGAGAAGGAGTCACAAAGCACAAATGACTAATCTCTATGAAATTTTAATTTAAAGCTCTGTGAATTTTAATTTTTTAAAAGAGGTATGGTTTTCTGTATCTATCAGATGGAAGACTAGGCTGTCCTAAGAAATCTGCAATTGTGAAGCACCTACCAGCCAGGAAGAATAGTACTCGCATTATCTCAAATGTATAGTTGTTCTCATAAGAAAGTTAAATCTCTAGACACCAAATAAAAAAAGGAAGGTGAAAACTCTTACCTCACATAGATTTACTCTTATTAAATGTTTTTCTTTTTTAAGTAAAGTGCTGTGGGGCATGGTTGTGGATTTCTTTCCCTTTCCAACCTCTTTACTGGAACACCTATGCAAACATAGGTGCAGCATAAATGTGTAGGACATTTAGCTCAAAGACCCCTTTTAGAAAGAATTCACTAGCTCCTAAAACAAGATTAGTTTTCAACTGGAATGTGGGGTAAAGGTTTGTTCAAGTTTTACATTTAACTTTCATGTCTGCGTATTCCCTTTCCTCTGCTATTTCTCTTGTCTAGAAATATCCTCTTTTAAGAAATTTTTATTTATTTATTTTGAGAGAGAGAGAGAGAGCATGCACATGAGCTGGCAAGTGAGGAAAGGGCAGATGAAGAGAGAGAATCCCAAGCAGGCTCTTCACTGTCAGTGCAGACCCCAACATGGGGTTCGATCCCACAACCCTGGGATTGTGACCCGAGCCGAATCAAGAGACAGACGCTCAACCGACTGAGCCACTCAGGCACCCCTAGAAATATCCTCTTAATGCCAATTCTAATATGATCTAGGGGACCAGAGCATTTAACATACAGTTGGGAGTCAGGAGGAAAAGACCATCAAATGACACATCTTCCCAGCTGGTCAGCAAGCACATTGATGATAGAGCCCTCCCTACTGGTGAACTGGGGTACTTTTCATTGAAACACTTGGGACTGGACAGGAAGCTTTATTGTGTTGTTGTTCATTGTTGTTGATAATGAAGGAAATTTCCCAAATATAGATTTAACTAACATACAAAACCCAGCATGCAACAAATTATGAAATGAAGAATGCTCAGTGATGCACAGTCTGCTTGTACCTGGTATTTAATGAGGTACCCTAAGCTCATTAGAGGTTTCATTTACAGTAGCTTGGAAATAGAAGACTGGATAACAAAAGAAAATGACAGACTTTTAAAAAAAAACACAATGACGGGGCGCCTGGGTGGCGCAGTCGGTTAAGCGTCTGGCTTCAGCCAGGTCACGATCTCGCGGTCCGTGAGTTCGAGCCCCGCGTTGGGCTCTGGGCTGATGGCTCGGAGCCTGGAGCCTGTTTCCGATTCTGTGTCTCCCTCTCTCTCTGCCCCTCCCCCGTTCATGCTCTGTCTCTCTCTGTCCCAAAAATAAATAAAACGTTGAAAAAAAATTAAAAAAAAAAAAAAGAAAAAAAAAAACACAATGAAGAATTTATCATTTTAATAATAGAAATGATTTTAAATTTTCTTTTATTTTCAACAGTTGCCAATGGTCTCAGAAAACGAATTAAAATGTGTGGGCATTACACTGGGAATTAAGAATACACTCTACGTTTTATTAAAAGAGATACGCCTATTACACATAGCTAACTTTACTAAAATATTAAACTGATGGTAATGTTCCTGAGTTTTAGCAGGTGAATTGAGGTATAATTGAAATAGAATAATATTTTAAATTACTGTATGTATTTAAAATGCATGACTTGATGAGGTTTGACATATAAAACAATCACCACATATGAGATTATGAGGGTATCTGTCGCTCCCCAAAGTTTCCTTGTATTATATATAAGAATCCCAGATACATTTTGAAGTTACAATCCAGCTTTTTTGTGTCTTATTTTCTAGTTAAGTTTCCATGAACATATCCACAGATCTCCATAATCAATGTTAACTGGCCTTTCACACTGTAGAACTCAGAAAACAGAAAACATATTTTTTACGTTACCCTTAGGTGAATATGTAACAATTTTTACACAAAGGTATTCTTTAGTACCAACTAACAATACGGACTATTCTTCCTGTCAATCCAATCAAAAATATACCCACAGGAAAGCAGACAGTTATATTTAAGAGGGAAGCTGAATGTCGAAAACCGTTTCAACTTACCTCGTCCATGAGAGCAAGAAACCCACAAGATGAGAATGACATTGACTAGTAATCACATATTAGATATTCCCAATGGTAAGTTAATACAGTTTTCCAGCTGAGTTGTTTGGGGTTGTAAATCTGCTTCATTAGCAGTTAGCAGGTGAGACCCTGAATGTAAGTGCATTACAGTGAAACTAGTTAATTGTTGCCATCCAGTTAAATAACAAAGTTCAAAGAGTTATACAAAATCCCTAAATAATTCCCCTCCGTAGTTTCACAATACTTCATTGCATTCACTACTCAGTATTAGTAAAAGGGTTAAAGCAAATTCTTAGTATTTATATATTCTATAACTAATGTGCCTGGAGCCACCTTTACTTATGGCCCAATTTACTCTGAAACATATAATGATTTCCCCTCTTAGGAAAAATACCACATAAATTTCTGCCTGGTTATATTTGTCATTTTTTAGGATATGATCCTATGCTATAAAAAAATTGTTTTCAAACACATAATTATAATCTAAAATATGATATTACTAGAAAAGAGAAAACTAATGAGGAAACAAGGCATCTGCTCAATTCTAAGCACTAACCTACCCAATATCCTCCATTTCTCCTGACAACAGATCTAGAAGGAACTCAACTGACTTGCCAGGGCTGGGTAAGGTGGGCTGGTCAGAATGTTGACCAGTAAGAGACCACTGGAAGCCCTGGCTGCTGGAGAAGCCTAGATCTACATCAGGCAGCAAGTCCAAATGGGGACAGACTGTCATCATTTTGTAGCTGCCACCTCAAGGTGATTTTCAGGGGATGGGCCCCTCCACTCTGGAGATCATGAGGTGGTTGGGCCTAGAAAGCCCCACTGCCTAAGGCAGGATTTAAGGTTGCACACTGTGCATGCATGTGCCCAGTAGTTCAGGGTAGCTCAGGACCAGGAACAGGGCGCTGCTTAGCACAGGTTGGTCTTGGTAGCATGGGGCCACAAGGAATGGCCAGGGTGTCATCTAAAAAGAGACACCAGGGAGAGCCGGTTACTGGAAAAGCTGGAGACTCTATTAGGCTGCAAGTTCAAATGGGCACTGACTATAGCAAATTAGCAGAAGCAGTCTCGGGGTGATTTTTAAGGGATGGGGACCAGCTACAATGGCAAATACACAGGTGGTTGTGGGTCACCCCAGGCCTAAAGTGCTAGAGGCCCCAATCCCTAAGGCAAGCTTAAGGGGTACATACTGCCATGGGTGTTCAGAGCAGATCAGTAATCACTTGGGATGTGGAACAGACAATAGATCGGAAAGATCAGTCACAGGAGCGGGATCATGGAGACACAAGGCATTTGTCTTGCTCAAAACCCTAACCTGCAAAATGGGCATATGCCTATGAAGGCAGGGCTCAAGGTTACAGGATTGCTTTTGCAGGACTGTGTTGGGAGGGCTGACTAGGGTATCATATAATCAGGGATACCTGTGTGACCTAGTTTTGGGAGAAGGCCAGCACTGACTTTTTAGCTCCCATTTGACAGACAGCTAGTCCTCAAGGACAGGGTATCAGTCCATTAGGAGACACCTAGGAGTCCTTATTCCCTGTTGAGTCCATGAGCCCATCAGGCTACAGGTCCACAAGAGTCTCATTTTTGGAGCTGGCCTCTCAAAGTGATTTGGGGAAGCAGGGCTTCCCTCCATGCCTTCAGATCTGCAGGTGGTTGGGACTGGACAGGGTTCCACAGGTTTGAAGGGATGGGTCTGCCCCTGGCCAGCTTTCCAGTGTGTTCCCTGTTACTGTGCCCACGCCATGGCACAGATCAAGGGAGCCAAGGACCTGACCAGGAAGGGCACCAAGAGCCTGGGTCACAGGAGCAGGGTCTTGGTCTTACTCGCATCTACTTGATCCTAAGACTTAACCTATACAAAGGGGCATATTCCTACTGAGGCCCTTCAGTAGTCATCTGGGCTGCTTCCCCTGAGCTGGGTTGAGCAAGCTGGCCATGGCAACCTCCAGCCGATAAAGGGACACCTGGGAGCCTTGCTCACCTGGCCACTGATGCCCAGGAACACAGCTGATGATGGTAAGTGTATGTGAGCACTGACCACGGCCAGTTAAAGGTCAGACCTCTAGAAGGACTTTCTAGAAATAGGATTATTTGTTCTAGCTCTGTGAAGAATGCTCGTGTTACTTTGATAGGGATTGCATTGAATATGTAGATTGCTTTGGGTAGTATCAACATTTTAACAATATTTGTTCTTCCTATCCAAGAGCATGGGATCTTTTTCCATTTTCTTGTGTCTTCTTCAATTTCTTTCATAAGCTTTCTATAGTTCTCAGTGTATAGATTTTTCACCTTTTTGGTTAGATTTATTCCTAGGTATTTCATGGTTTTTGGTGCAATTGTAAATGGAATCAACTTGATTTCTCTTTCTGTTGCTTCATTGTTGGTGTATATGAATGCAACCGATTTCTGTGCGTTGATTTTATACCCTGCAACTTTGATGAATTCATGAATCATTTCTAGCAGGTTTTTGGTGGAATCTTTTAGGTTTTCCATATAGAGTATCATGTTATCTGCAAAGAGTGAAATTTGACCTCCTCCTGGCCAATGTGGATACCTTTTACTTCCTTGTGTTGTCTGACTGCAGAGGCTAAGATTTCCAATACTATGTTGAATAACAGTGGTGAGAATGGACATCCCTGTCTTGTTCCTGACCTTAGGGGGAAAGCTCTCAGTTTTTCTCCATTGAGGATGATATTAGCATTGGGTCATTCGTATACGGCTTTTATGATGCCAACGTATGCTCCTGCTATCCCTACTTTCTTGAGAGTTTTTATCAAGAAAGGATGCTGTATTTTGTCAAATTCTTTCTCTGCATCTATTGAGAGGATCATATGGTTCTTGCCCTTTCTTTTATCGATGTGGTGAATCACATTGATTGTTTTCCAGATACTGAACAAGCCTGGCATCCCAGGTATAAATCCCACTTGGTCATGGTGAATAATTTTTGTAATGTATTGTTGGATCCGGTTGGCTAATATCTTGTTGAGGATTTTTGCATCCGTGTTCATCAGGGAAATTGGTCTATAGTTCTCCTTTTTAGTGGGGTCTCTGTCTGGTTTTGGAATCGAGGTAATGCTGGCTTCATAGTAAGAGTCTGGAAGTTTTCCTTCCATTTCTATTTTTTGGAACAGCTTCAAGAGAATAAGTGTTAACTCTTCCTTAAATGTTTGGTAGAATTCCCCCTGGAAAGCCATCTGGCCCTGGACTCTTGTTTGTTGGGAGATTTTTGATTACTAATTTGATTTCTTTACTGGTTATGGGTCTGTTCAAATTTTTTGTTTCTTCCTGTTTCAGTTTTGGTGGTGTATGTTTCTAGGAATTTGTCCATTTCTTCCAGATTGCCCATTTTATTGGCATATAATTGCTCATAATATTCTCTTATTATTGCTGCTGTGTTGGTTGTGATCTCTCTTCTTTCATTCTTGATTTTTTTTTATTTGGGTCCTTTCCTTTTTCTTTTTGATCAAACTGGCTAGTAGTTTATCAATTTTGTTAATACTTTCAAAGAACCAGCTCCTGGTTTCATTGATCTGTTCTACTGTTTCGGTTTTTTTTTTGTTTCGATAGCATTAATTTCTGCTCTAATCTTTATTATTTCCTGTCTTCTGCTGGTTTTGAGTTTTATTTGCTGTTCTTTTTCCAGCTCTTTAAGCCATAAGGTTAGGTTGTGTATCTGAGATCTTTCTTCCTTTTTTAGGAAGGCCTGGATTGCTATATACTTTCCTCTTATGACCACTTTTCCTGCATCCCAGAGGTTTTGGGTTGTGGTGTTATCATTTTCATTGGCTTCTATGAACTTTTTAATTTCCTCTTTAACTTCTTCGTTAGCCCATTCATTCTTGAGTAGGATGTTCTTTAGTCTCCAAGTATTTGTTACCTTTCCAAATTTTTTCTTGTGGATGATTTCAAGTTTCATAGCATTGTGGTCTGAAAATATGCACGGTATGATCTCCATCTTTTTGTACTTGTTGAGGGCTGATTTGTGTCCCAGTATGTGGTCTATTCTGGAGGACGGTCCATGTGCACTGGAGAAGAATGTATATTCCGCTGCTTTAGGATGAAATGTTCTGAATATACCTGTTAAGTCCATCTGATCTGGTGTGTCATTCGAAGCCATTGTTTCCTTGTTGACTTTTTGATTAGATGATCTGTCCATTGTTGTGAGTGGGGTGTTGAAGTTCCTACTATTGTGGTATTACTATCAATGAGTTTCTTTATGTTTGTGATTAGTTGATTTATATATTTGGGTGTTTCACATTTGGTGCATAAATGTTTACAATTGTTAGGTCTTCTTGGTGGATAGACCCCTTGATTATGATATAATTCCCTTCTTCATCTCTTGATACAGTCTTTATTTAAAGTCTAGATTGTCTGATATAAGTATGGCTACTCTGGCTTTCTTTTGTTGACCATTAGCATGATAGATGGTTCTCCATCCCCTACTTTCAATCTGAAGGTGTCTTTGGGTCTATAGTGGGTCTCTTGTAAACAGCATACAGATGGATTTGTTTTTTATCCATTCTGTTACCCTACGTCTTTTGATTGGAGCATTGAGTCCATTGATGTTTAGAGTGAGTAGTGAAAGATATGAATTTACTGCTATTATGTTTCTTGTAGAGTTGGAGTTTCTGGTGGTGTTCTCTGGTCCTTTCCAGTCTTTGTTGCTTTTGGTCTTTGTTTGTTTGTTTGTTTGTTTTTCATCTTTTTTCCCCTCAGAGAGTCCCCCTTAATATTTCTTGCAGGGCTGGTTTAGTGGTCACAAACTCCTTTAATTTTTGTTTGTCTGGAAAACTTTTTCTCTCTCCTTCTATTTTGAATGACAGCCTTGCTGGATAAAGAATTCTTGCCTGCATATTTTTCTGATTCGGCACACTGAATATATCCTGCCACTCCTTTTTGGCCTGCCAAGTTTCTGTGGATAGGTCTGCTCCAAACCTGATCTGTCTTCCCTTGTAGGTTAGGGACTTTTTTTCCCTTGCTGCTCTCATGATTCTCTCCTTGCCTGAGTATTTTGTGAATTTGACTCTGATAGCCTTGTTGATGGTCGGTTTTTGTTGAATCTAGTGGGAGTCCTCTGTGCTTCCTGAATTTTGATGTCTGTGTCTTTCCCCAGGTTAGGAAAGTTTTCTGCTATGATTTGCTCACATAACCCTTCTACCCCTATTTCTCTCTATTCCTCTTCTGGGACCGCTATGATTCTCATGTTGTTCCTTTTTAATTAGTCACTGATTTCTCTAATTCTTTTTTTTTTTTTTTAATTTTTTTTTCAACGTTTATTTATTTTTGGGACAGAGAGAGACAGAGCATGAACGGGGGAGGGGCAGAGAGAGGGAGACACAGAATCGGAAACAGGCTCCAGGCTCTGAGCCATCAGCCCAGAGCCCGACGCGGAGCTCGAACTCACGGACCGCAAGATCGTGACCTGGCTGAAGTCGGACGCTTAACCGACTGCGCCACCCAGGCGCCCCTGATTTCTCTAATTCTTAAATCGTGCTCTTTTGCCTTAGTCTCCCTCTTTTTTTCTGCTTCATTATTCTCCGTAAGTTTGTCCTCTATATCACTGATTCTCCTCTGCCTGATCCACCCTTGCCGCCATAGACTTCATTCAAGATTGGAGCTCAGTTATGGCATTTTTATTTCATCCTGAGTAGCTTTTACTTCTTTTATCTCCACAGAATGGGATTCTAACCTATTTTTTACTCCAGCTGCTATTCTTATTATTGTGATTCTAAATTCTGGTTCAGACATCTTGCTTGTATCTGTGTTGGTTAAGTCCCTGGCTGTCGTTTCTTCCTGCTCTTTCTTTTGGGGTGAATTCCTTCGTTTAGTCATTTTGAAGGGAGAAAGGAATTAATGAGGTAGAAAAAATTAAAATTTAAAAAATATTAAAATTAAAAAATTAAAAACAAACCCACTCACCAAAAAAAATCAAATAAATGATGTTAGATGCTAGGTGTGTTTTGGTCTGGGTGTTGAAAGTGGCTTCATGGATTAGAGAAAAAATGGGGAGAAAAAAAGGAAATCATTTGAAAATTTGAAAAAATGAATACACTGAAGTAGACTAAAATGAAATGATGGAAGTAAAATAGAATTTGAAAAAATTACACAAAAGAAAAATATATAGTAGAAAAAATTTAAAGAAAAATATTTTTAATAAAAATTGAAAATAAAAATGATTTTTTTCTTTCTGTATTCAAGAAAAAGAAAAGAAACGAAAAAGAGAAAAAAGAGAAAGAAAATTGAATAGATGAACCAGCTAACAGACTGAAATACGACTGAAATTACTTCATTTTCCACTAGAAGTCAAATGATGAAGCGCTTTATAGTCCATAAACTAAGCAAGTGGTGAGAGTTGTGTTCTTGAACATTGAGGTTGGCCCAGTTGGGCGGGGCTTAGTGTAACGGCTCCCTTTTCCACTAGATGGTGCTGCTTAGCTTACTGGGGTGGATTGTTGTGGCACTTGTAGGTGTGTGTGTGCATGTGCAGGAGCGGTGAAAATGGCATCACCCAGCTACCCAATCTCTAGTATAAGAACTCTGTTCTCCCCAATCAGCACTCACACACCCATCCTTTGTCTTCAGCTTCCATCCATGCCCCGCTTTTACACAGTCCGTGACCAAGTCCCAGGCAGCACCTCCCTCCCTAATTTTGTCTCAGATGTGGCTGTTTCTCCCGGCCCCTTATTTCTGAGGGACTGCGGCTTTGAACCATTCTGCCCCTCTGCAGACAGTCTCACCGAGCAATGGCCGAATGCCGGCTGCACCCAGGAAAGGTCACAGCACCGTGATGCTGCCAATGCCCAGCGACTGTGGCTGGGTGCCAGCCTGCCCCAGAAAAAGTTCGCGAGATGGTGTAGCGGCAGCATTTCAGGGATTCTGGCAAATCACAACACACATCACCAGGCTTCACCCTTAACAACCTTGTTCCAGCATCAGCAGCTGTTGTTCTCTGGGGTCTGCTGGGGCCAGGTGGCCTCACAGCCTCTACCAAATGTCCTTCCAGCAGTGGAACCGCTTCTCCCCATGCGGCCCGAGAACCTCCCAGACCCCACTCTGCTCCTGGGGATTCGCCCTTTGCACCAGAGCACCTCCAGGTATCGAGCTGCAGAGTTTCAGACTCTGCGCTCCCCCTGTTTATAGTCTTAATGGAATTTAAACCCTCTCCTTTCTCCTTTCTCCCTTTTTAATTCAGTCCCTGCGGCTGTTTCCAATTTCCAGTTTCTCTCCAGCTGCTTTTGGCAGGGGGGTGATTTTCCCATATTCTGCCCCCCACCCCACCCCCGTGTCCATCCTCTCTCCACATTTAAAAGCAGCTCCCTGCCATCCACAGCTTCTCTCTCCCCAAGTTCACCTCTCCACACTGTGTGCCTGCTGAATTCTGTGGTTCAGGTTGTACATATTGTTGTGTTAATCCTCAGATCAGTTCTAGGTGTGCAGGATGGTTTAGTGTTGGTCTGGCTGTATTTCATGGACGCAAGACACAAAAAACTTCCATGCTGTTCTGCCATCTTGGCTCCTCCCCCTAGCTGTTTGTACTTTAAAAGGCCTTGCTCTTTTTGTGTTCTTCAGTCTCAGATTATTGTGTGCTGTGTTTACATTTCAAAGGTATGATAACATTTATAACCTTAAGGGATAGAGAATGGAAGTTTTTTTTAGTTTTGGAGTAATTATTATTTACCTTTTTAAATTTCAGAGCAACTTGTTCTAATATTCTGGTGTTTTGTTAGTGTCTACAAACATTTTGACAGGAATAGGCAAGGTTTTAGGATTGGTAAAGATAGGTGGGTTTTGACTTGTTTCTAGAGTTACATTTCTGGTTTTGTAGAGATCTACAAGACAAAAACAGTTGTTTCTAATCCCCAAAGAACTGGATTACAGCCTGAATATTAAGAGACTGACCTACCTTTTTAACTAAACTTGCATCTTTATATCTGGAAGATTTTTAACTAAAATGAGAATCAAAAGATTTATATCTTTATAAAGTCTGTATAAAGAATTTTGACAAAGGCCTTATTTCTGAGTATACAATTCAACCTTCACTTTTATCAGTCCATGAACATCGTCCTTCCACTGATCATTTGTAGGAAGGCCTAGGAGAAATTCTGGTCATCTATTTTCTCTGTGAGGAAGTGCCATGAATGGCCACTAATCTTTCTAATTCTTCTCTAAATTTGACAGGCTTTTCTGAAACAGAGGTAAAAGGACTTTTTAACTTAAAAGATCTCTGCTTTTTAGTGGACAGGAATCTTTCTGGAGGAGAAAGGGGAAAGAGACAGACAGGGGTAGGGGGATCCTTGGGTGGCTCAGTAGGTTAAGCGTCTGACTTCAGCTCAGGTCATGATCTCATGGTTCGTGGGTTCGAGCCCCGCGTCGGGCTGTGTGCTGACAGCTTTGTGCTGGAGCCTCTTCAGATTCTGTCTCCCTCTCTCTCTGCCCCTCCCCTGCTCAAGCTCGCTCTCTCTCTCTCTCTCTCTCTCTCTCAAAAATCAATAAACATTGAAAAAATATTTTTAAATAGGCAGACAGGGCCAAATTTTGAGAAGGGGAACTTACAGATGTGGATATTAATTTTCATCTTAAGTCTAATTTTCTGTTTTTTCATCTTGCCAAGGGAGTCCTTAAGGCCAGCTGTTACACTAATAAGGACAATTGAAAACATTCTATAAAGAATTTTTTCTTCTTTCAAATACACCCAATTTAAAGGAGCCATCATCTGGCTCTGATGAGTAGGATCATATTAATCTCAATAGTGACTCAAACCAAAAAGCCTTTTTATGAAACGACCCAGAGGTAACTTTCCAGGCTTTGTCCTTGGGTGCAAGAGGCATCCCTGGATACCACAGAGATGATGCAGTCCCCATGATCCACAAGTTTGTGCCCCAAAATAGCACAAGAAAACAAAGGCCTTTGTTGCACTAGTAATAACAATGGTGTAGTGAAAATGAGGTCTCTGGTCTCCCACAAAGTGTGAGATGCCTCCAGTCGGTGATGCTAATCTGTGACACTAGGCCGACACTTCTGCAATGGGACTTTTCCATCACTACCAAGCAATAAAGGCTAAGATGACAAAGGTCCCTTATGGGCAGGGACCTCTTATGACAAACTCCCCAGAGGGCTGGCACAGCCAAAGAGACAGCTGCTTGTAACTGCGTGTCTCTGAACCCAGTCTATTCAACTGGCTATCAAGTTGTACCCAGGTAAGCCACCCTCCAGATGGCGGAGACCAGACAGAATATTCTCACTGGTCACAAAGTAAAGGTTTCAAGACATAAAACAAGACAAAAGGAAAAAGCTGGTCTGGTTTTCATATATGGGCCCACAGCAAAGTTTGTCTAGCCACTGGTCTGATGAGAACTGTGAACACACCAGGCTGTGAGGCGAGGTCAAACAGCAGGCTGATAAAACCAATGCCTGTGTCCCTTCTGTAACATAATTCCTTTTGTGATAAATGACACAGAAGACAAAGACAAACAGTGAGCATCTCTCAGAGGAAATGGGTCAAGCAAAGAGTACTTTACCAAATTTACCAGAGATGCTAAGCCCAAGCAACTAGTTCCACAAATATTTTCTCCTGCTAATCTACCTTTAGAAAGAGATTAAAAGGAGTCTCTTCATTCTTATTCCATTAGACCCTGCAGTTAGATAACCAGGTAAGGATTCTTACCTTACATCTGCTGTTTACCACCTGTCCCAGGATCTCTCAACAGTAGCAGTGTCCAGCCAGGGAAGTTCATCCTTCTGCATATGCCAGCTGTTGGTGAGGAAAAATACTCTTCTATCATTCAAGGTTCTTCTAGCTGATCTAAGAATTAAATTGACATGAGAGAGATTAACAGGAGAAAAAAAAATGTTTAACTGTGCATGAAGTTCTGATATTAAAATTGAGACCCAAAGGAATGACCAAGGCAGCCAACTTTTATGCTTTTTGGGCAAAGAAACAAACCTGTGAATAATAGTAAAGAGAAAATTTATGTTTGATGGCTTCAGTTAGTAAGGAAGTGTAAAAAGAATTTGTTCTGAGGTAGTAAATTATTAAAAGAAACAAGATTTGTTTATATAGCCTTCTTTGCTCTGAATTCCCTAAATCTGGTGATAAAAATGTCTCTTCATATCCTGGTACAGGGAAATGTATCCCCAGCCTCTCACATGGGCAATTTATCTCCTGTTTTGAGGAAATAAAGTGGGGGTCTGGGTGTTCTCTTTGCACTAGCTGTTTCTTACATAACTTTAATTCAAAATAATGAATATACCAAAGGAGCATATTAGGGCAGACTGTCATTGACCCCCACATGCACATTTGTGTAGGTTAGGGCTTAGGATAAGGCAGATACTGTGGATTCTCCAAGAGACCACTTGTGAGAACTAGATTCTCCAAATGTGGCTCCGTTCAGGTCACTGAGTTTCCAGATCTACAGTGGCCCATGAGTGTCCAGTATACACCCTGACAGCCATCCGTGGGCCACCTGAGTACTCCAGGGTTGGGCAACTCAGATGGGTCCCCAAACAGATGCATAATCTCCAGTGTAGAGGGGGCCCAACCCCCAAAATCCATTGTGAGGTGGCAGCTTCAAACTGGCCACACTCCGTCCCCATTTGGACTGGTTGCCTGATGAGGTATAGGGCTCACCAGTAATCAAGGTTCCTAGGTGTCTGTTAGGAAAGGCAATGCCAGCCAACCCACCCACTCCAGCTCTGGCAAGGAAGTCCAGATTCCTCCAGCTCTTCTTTCAGAGCCGAGCTATCCAACCAGCCTGATGGCAGGGCCCGGGCGGTGGACGGATCGGGACGGCCGGGCGGCGGCCCACCGACAGTGAAGCTTCTTGTATTCCCGCTTTTACGTAATTTGGCCTTAAGAAAAGTACCTGGGGAATTGCCCTCGACAGGCCCCCTGGAAAAAGAACGATTGGGAAAGAAATAAGGCTCCGCAAGGACATTGTGCGGCCCTACATTTAGCCCTTGCCACCGCCTGTAAAGACTCCTCCACCTAAAGGAAGGCTAGCCTCATACATTTCCCAACCAAGGAGGGACAAATGGATTTAAAAGCCCCACTCCGGCAACAAAGGAATGTATCTATGGGCACAAGTTACTCCAACCCCTAGGCCCACTTGGCCCCCAGGAGGCATTCCAGATGATGATTGAACCTAGTCGGTTAAAGTACAGAATGGTTCATTAGTTCCTAGGTGCATTGTCTCTCTGAGAATGTATAAGGCGTGCGTTCCTAAGGCCCTCTTGGCCCCCTCGTGGCACCTCGGACCGAGGCGAACACTTTTGTTCCTCAAACCACAAATGGTTCGGGGAAACAACTAAAAGGTCACGTCCCTGTAACTGTTCCACTTGAGGTGTTGAGAGATAGATGACCTTTCACGAAAACAGCAGAGCAAATGCTTTATAGATAAACGTAGACACATAATGAAAATAATGTAAGAAATTAATCAAGAAGCAAAAGGCAGGAGGGAACGTTATGAGAAAATAACCATGTTATTCCTTAAAGGGTGATTACGCATAGGAACATTTTTGGAATTAGGTAATGCTAGAAAACATAGATGACGCACGCTACAAGGAAATTGCTAACAAATATAATGCCACGTTTGCCACAATAAAGCGGCCAGTTCAACACACTGCTGTTGTCTGTGTCCACTTTTATTTTTGTTTTATTTTATTTTCATTTTTTCGCCGACACCGTTCATCCTTCGGGAACACCAGGACCTGCTGGAGCTGAACTCCAGCAGAGCACGTGCATTTGTGGAGATTAATGCTTGGAATGGACAGATGCCAGGTATTCCCAAGAGCCCTACCTTCTGGGACCCAGCCTCGCCCAGCATCGCCCTGCTGTATGTCCCTGGCTACCCAGACTTGCATGGCTCACATGTGCCAGGTACAGACCCATAGGCCAGCCTTGGGAAGACCCAGCCCTGTAAGCCTGGGGAACTCTAGCTCCCTTCAAACGCATGCATAATCTCTGGCATGGAGCCCACCTCCTGAAAACTGCTCTGACGTGGCAGCCGCAGACGGGCAACGGTCCTCACGTGCATTTGATGCTTGTTGGGGTTCCAGGCTTCTCTAGGAACCAGCACTCCCATGTGTCTTCTAATGGAGGATACCCTGTCCTCCTGCCCAATCCCTCCCTGGCGGGGAAGCTGACAAATCTCCAGCAATGCCTACAGGGGGAATGTTCCCCAGTGGGTCAGTAGGCCTTGAGATCAGGCCAATGTTTTATTCTCCTAAGAACCTGCTCTTGTGAACCAACCTCTCCAGACACTTGCCCTGTCCTAGGTCCCTAGCTACTCTGAACCCTGCAGTCTGTTCATACACAGTCCACACTTCACCACCCGCCCTTGGTCAGCCAGGGCCCTTCAGGCCTGTGGAGCTGGGACCCACCCCCAAGCTAATGCCTTGCCTCAGTGTGGAGGAGGCCAACACCCCAAAAATCACTCTGAGACATAGCCGACATGGCCAAGAGTCAGTCCCTTGTGGAATGGCTACCTGATGGGCTCCCAGGCATCTCCTACTGGAGCCCACTGAAACCAGTTCGCCCAAACCAGCCCTGGCAAGGCAGTCTAGATTCATTCAGTTCTGCCTTCAGGGAGAATATTCACATATGTGGAGATCAGTGCTTCTAATTAGGGCGATGTCAGGTACTCTCAAAAGTCCCCTCCAGTGACCTGGCCTTGCCTGGCATTGCTTCACACCAGGTTCCTGGCTACCCTGCCCTGTGAGGCCCACACGTGCACAGTTTGCCCTCTGCCAGCAGGCCTTGGTCTGCAGGGGTCACTTCTGCCCTGTGGAGCTCTGGCCTGACCCCAATCACCTAAATGGCCTCAGAGTGGAAAGAGCCCTTCCTCTGAAATACTTTTAAGGCAGCAGCTTTAAACTGGCCACATCAATCCCCAAACTAGAACGGCTGTCTGATGGGGTCCTGGGCTTCTCCAACAGTTGAGGCTTTCAGGTGTTTGCTGTTGAAGGGTACCCTGGCCGTCCCACCATGCCCCACAAAGGCAAGACAGTCCAGGTTCCTCCAGCTCTGCCTTTAAGGGGAATATACACATTTGTGCACGTAAAGGTTACGAATGAGGCAGATGCCAAGTTATCACCACTAGGCTGCTCCTGTGACTGGGTTACTTCTGACTCAGTTCCAGGTTCCTGGCTATTCTGACCTGCCTCCCTAGCAAACGGACAGTCCCACCTCGTCAGCCCTTTACTGCCGGGGCTGCCAAGCCCGTGGAGCTCAGGCTGGTCCCCAAACACCTGCATAGCCTTGTGAAAGAAGATTCCAAAGTGAGGTAAGCATTGCTAAGAGAGTGATTCAAGATAGAGGCAGGAGGCTATTGAGGAAGCAGAGCCTACACACTCTCTTGTTTCAACTCTTGGAACACCATGAACTTGTGACTTTTGTCAGTTACAACTGCATGCCCTCCCCAAACACATCCTTCTACTTTGGACTGAGATAGAGGTAATGAACACTTGTTAGCTAAATTGAAGATTATTCACACACACAAAATTCATTGTCCCCTGTACTAGTCTCTGTAACACCCCCCTTTTCCCTGTTCACATGCCATATGGAAGGGGATGGATATTTGTTCTGGATCTTAGGGAAAGTAATAATATTTTATTTTCTAAGTAAGATATCAAAACATTAATTACTGAACAGAGATTTGCCCACATTGGGCTTTTTATTATAAAGAAACTAAAGATATTCAGGTCTATTAGTAAACATGTTTTATGTCACATTGAGAAAACACATGTTTTCTCATGTGTTTATGAACATGTTTATAAACACGTTTATTAAATGTATTTATAAATTTGCCAGTCCATAATTGGTCCCTCTTTGTTTTTGCTGGAAATTAAGGATTCTAAGGTCTGAGAATTCTAATTAATGTATGTGAACTTAAAACTGCTAAAAGCAATAAGGATGAGAGAAAACAACTGTATCTGAAAAGTATGCAAAAAGGAAATAGAATGTGTGCTTTTTGTTCTGTAGAAAAGAACAATTTGAGAAGTGGAAAGAACAAGGGACAAACAAAATGGGATGCAGAACGTTGTAGAAAGTTTGTAGAAAAGGAGTTTTATGTTGTATGGTCAAAGCTGGCTAAGACTGAATGTTATTTATAGATCTTTTAAAATGAGCTCAATAGTGTAGTGATACCAAACTAGAGTTTGGTTTTCTCTCTGTTAAAACAACAAAATTTTCTTACTTCTTATTTTGTTCACTTTCAGATACTAGCCTGTTCTTAGTAAGAAATTATAAACAAAGTTTCTTTACCATTAATGTAATCTGCCTGGGAAACAATGATTCTGGGTTTTTGTCTTTATCATTATCTTCTTTTACTTAGCAAAACTGAGTCTTCTCTATTCAAAAAGAGCTAAGACTTTTGCAGGTATGTAATCTTCTATATTTATACTTGAAATATTTTTTGCCACTTTGGTTCAGTAGATAATTAGGTTCTTTCATAATTTTCTGTGATCCTATTTAGCTAAGTGTCCAAACCTGTTATTTTTAACAAACTTCCCCAGATCAAATTCTAAATAAAGTCTCTCTGACCTGGAAGAAATTTGGGTGTTTTTTAACCCCAGAGGGTCCCTGGAACATTCCAAAGTATCTATTAAACTAATTAGGCTCATTTGATATAATAAGTCAGAGGAACAATACCTCAAAGACTCAAAACCATTCACCAGATCTACCCTTTGACTAAAATAAATGAGAACCTGATATCTAGACTTTATTTCCTCAAACCTCCTTATTACTTAAATGTGGGCCATAAGACTCTCACCTAGCACGCTTGTTAAATATACTAAACCTCAACCAAGTATGAAACGTGCTCTCTTCCGAGGGATATGATGGACCAAGAGCAGGCTGCCAACGGCTCCAGCAACGAAAGGGAATTCCTGCATCATGAAATCAATCACTGATTCTCTGCTGCTATACAGATCTTGATCAAAAGGGAGAAATGTGAAAGAAAATGAAGTAGCATTGTTAAGAGAGTCATTCAAAATAGAGTCTGGAAGACAGTGAGGAAGCAGAACCTATGCCCGTCTCCGGTTCAATTCTTGGAACACCATGAACTTTTGACTTTTGTCAATTGCACCTGGCTCACTTCCTGCAATGTATTCTTCTACTTTGGGTTGAAATAGACATAATGTAATACCTGCTAGCTAAATATCCAATCCTATGTTAGTCAGTTTAACTCCACCAGCACCAATCATAATTCTTTCAAAACAAGTCATGTAACCTTGTGGGTTTTGCCTCTACAAGCCTGTACTCCTGGGCTCACAATTTGTAATTCACGCGTTGATCAACTGCATGTCTCCCATGTTGCAATCCCTGAGGCCCCAAAGAAACACTTTAGGCTTTACAGCCTCATGGTTTTCTCGGTCCACAGCCTTCAGGGTTGAGAGTGCCTTACCCACCCAAAATCTTTCCAAGACTGCTTCTTAAATTGGCCACTTTCAGTTCCCATTTGGACTGACTGCCTGATAGAATCCCAAGCTTTTCCAGCAATCAATGCTCCCAAGGATTGCTTAAGAGACGGTACCCCAGTAGTCTCATCCGGCACTGCCCTAGCAAGGCAGGTCAGATTCCTCCAGCTCTACCTTCAGAGGGAATACGTACATTTGTGTAGGTTAATGCTTAGAATTAGAAAGATGCCAGGGACCCCAGGAGTTCCCTCCTGTGACTGGCCTCAACTGATACTGTCCTTTTTCAGGACCCTGGCCACCCTGACCTGTCTCCCCAGTCCCCAACCTGTGCATGCACAGTCCAAACCCTGTTAGCAGGACTTGGGCAGCAAGGGGCACTCCAGGACCAGTGAGCTCTGGCAGTGAGCTCTGGTACCCCAATCACCAGAATGGCCTCAGGATACAGACAGCCCATACCATGAAAATAGGAGTCTCCACTCGAAACTGGGGATTACCAATCCCTAGATGGCCTGGCTGCCTGATGGTGTCCCAGGCATCTCCAGCAATCAGGGCTTCCGAGTGTCTCTTATTGGAGGGGACCCTGACCATCCTGTGGCCCACCCTAGACAGGTCCAGATTCCTCCAGCTGTGCCCTCAGGGAGAATATGTGCATTAGCCAGATGAATTAGAATTAGCCAGATATCTTGTGCCACCAACAGCCCACCTCTGGGACCTGGCTTCTCCAGACACTTGCCCTATTGCAGGTCTCTGACTACCCGGATCTGCATGGCTTGTGCATGCACAGTATGCACCACATCCACCTGCTAAGTGTAGCTGGGGCCCTCCAGGCCCGAGGGGCGCGTGCTGGTCCCAAACCACCAGTAAAGCCTCCTGGGTGGAAGGATCCAACTCCCCGAAATCTTGCTGAGGCCGTGAGGACTGGCTGCCTGATGAACCTCTGGCTTCCCCAGCCATCGAGGCTCCCAAGTGTCTCTTACCAAAGGATACTCTGGCTGGCCTGCCAGGCTGGACGCTGGCAGAGTGGTGCAGTTTCCTCCAACTCCATCTTTAGGGTGGATTTGGACATTTGTACAGTGCTCGAGACTAGGCAGACACTTGTACCCCAAATGGCCTGCTCCTGTGACCAGACCTGTGTCTACAACTGCCCTGTGTCCGGTTTCCTGCCTACCCCGACCTGCGCAGCTTGCGTATGTGCACCTTGCCGGCCACCTGGGGGCTTGTAGGGGGCGCTCCAGGCGCGTGGAGCTACGTATGTGAGGACTGAACCTCCCGAATGGCCTCGGGGAGGAAGCCCACACCAGGAAAACATTTCTGAGGCGGCAGATTTAACTGGCCACAGTCAGTCCCCATTTGGACTGGCCGCCTGATGGAGTCCAGAGGCCTCCCAGCAATCAAAGCTCCCAGGGGTCTCTTATAGGAGGGTACCAAAGCAGTCCAATTTGCTCCAGATCTGCCTTCAGCGGGAATATGGACATTCGTGTAGGTTAGGGCTTGGATTAGGCAGATGCCCTGTACTCTCACAGCCCACTTCC